>NW_027414869.1:0-301177 GCF_964106895.1 Numenius arquata
GCTGCGAGCTCAGGAGAGCGCCCGGCGGCACCCGGAGCACTGTGGTGAAGGAGCGGCGATATCGGGAGAGCGCTCGGCGGCACTCAGAGGCGCGCTGTGGTACCGCGGCGAGATCCCGAGAGCACCCAGCGGCACTCGCATGCGCAGGGTGGAGCGCGAAGAGCTCGGGAGAGCGTCCGGCGGCACCCCGAGGAGCGGGATGAGCGTGCGTCGGGTCGACCGGACGCACAGCGGCACCTGGAGGCGCACGGTGGTAGCGCGACGAGCTCGGGAGAGCGCCCGGTGGCACCCCGAGAAGTGGGATGAGCGTGCGTCGGGTCGACCGGACGTACAGCGGCACCTGGAGGCGCACGGTGGTAGTGCGGCGAGCTCGGGAAAGCGCCCGGCGGCACCCAGACAAGCAGGGTGAAGGAGCGGCGATATCGGGAGAGCGTTCGGCGGCACTCGGAGGCGCGCTGTGGTACCGCGGCGAGATCCCGAGAGTGCCCGCTGGCACTTGCCGGCGCACGGTGGTAGCGCGGAGAGCTCAGCAGAGCGCCCGGCAGCACCCCGAGGAGCGGGATGAGCATGCGTCGGGTCGACCGGACGCACAGCGGCACCTGGAGGCGCACGGTGGTAGTGCGGCAAGCTCGGGAGAGCGCCCGGCGGCACCCCGAGCACTGTGGTGAAGGAGCGGCGATATCGGGAGAGCGCGTGGCGGCACCCCGACGTGCGGGGTCAACGAGTGTCGATACCGGGAGAGCGCTCGGCGGCACTCGGAGGCGCACGGTGGTAACGCGGCGAGCTCGGCAGAGCACCTGGCGGCACCCCGAGCAGCGTGGTGAAGGAGCGGCGATATCGGGAGAGGGCTCGGCGGCACTCGGAGGCGCACGGTGGTACCGCTGCGAGCTCAGGAGAGCGCCCGGCGGCACCCCGAGCACCGTGGTGAAGGAGCGGCGATATCGGGAGAGCGCCTGGCGGCACCCCGACGTGCGGGGTCAACGAGTGGCGATACCGGGAGAGCGCTCGGCGGCACTCGGAGGCGTACGGTGGTACCGCGGCGAGATCCCGAGAGCACCCAGCGGCACTCGCATGCGCAGGGTGGAGCGCGAAGAGCTCGGGAGAGCGTCCGGCGGCACCCCGAGGAGCGGGATGAGCGTGCGTCGGGTGGACCGGACGCACAGCGGCACCTGGAGGCGCACGGTGGTAGTGCGGCAAGCTCGGGAAAGCGCCCGGCAGCACCCAGACAAGCAGGGTGAAGGAGCGGCGATATCGGGAGAGCGTTCAGCGGCACTCGGAGGCACGCGGTGGTACCGCTGTGAGCTCGGCAGTGCGCCCGGCGGCACCCCAGGCACTGTGGTGAAGGAGCAGCGATATCGGGAGAGCTCTCGGCGGCACTCGGAGGCGCGCTGTGGTACCGCGGCGAGATCCCGAGAGTGCCCGCTGGCACTTGCCGGCGCACGGTGGTAGCGCGGAGAGCTCAGCAGAGCGCCCGGCAGCACCCCGAGGAGCGGGATGAGCATGCGTCGGGTCGACCGGACGCACAGCGGCACCTGGAGGCGCACGGTGGTATTGCGGCAAGCTCGGGAGAGCGCCCGGCGGCACCCCGAGCACTGTGGTGAAGGAGCGGCGATATCGGGAGAGCGCGTGGCGGCACCCCGACGTGCGGGGTCAACGAGTGTCGATACCGGGAGAGCGCTCGGCGGCACTCGGAGGCGCACGGTGGTAACGCGGCGAGCTCGGCAGAGCACCTGGCGGCACCCCGAGCAGCGTGGTGAAGGAGCGGCGATATCGGGAGAGGGCTCGGCGGCACTCGGAGGCGCACGGTGGTACCGCTGCGAGCTCAGGAGAGCGCCCGGCGGCACCCCGAGCACCGTGGTGAAGGAGCGGCGATATCGGGAGAGCGCCTGGCGGCACCCCGACGTGCGGGGTCAACGAGTGGCGATACCGGGAGAGCGCTCGGCGGCACTCGGAGGCGCACGGTGGTACCGCGGCGAGATCCCAAGAGCACCCAGCGGCACTCGCATGCGCAGGGTGGAGCGCGAAGAGCTCGGGAGAGCGTCCGGCGGCACCCCGAGGAGCGGGATGAGCGTGCGTCGGGTCGACCGGACGCACAGCGGCACCTGGAGGCGCACGGTGGTAGTGCGGTGAGCTCGGCAGAGCACCCGGCGGCACCCAGACAAGCGGGGTGAAAGAGCGGCGATATCGGGAGAGCGCTCGGCGGCACTCGGAGGCGCGCTGTGGTACCGCGGCGAGATCCCGAGAGTGCCCGCTGGCACTTGCCGGCGCACGGTGGTAGCGCGGAGAGCTCAGCAGAGCGCCCGGCAGCACCCCGAGGAGCGGGATGAGCATGCGTCGGGTCGACCGGACGCACAGCGGCACCTGGAGGCGCACGGTGGTAGTGCGGCAAGCTCGGGAGAGCGCCCGGCGGCACCCCGAGCACTGTGGTGAAGGAGCGGCGATATCGGGAGAGCGCGTGGCGGCACCCCGACGTGCGGGGTCAACGAGTGTCGATACCGGGAGAGCGCTCGGCGGCACTCGGAGGCGCACGGTGGTAACGCGGCGAGCTCGGCAGAGCACCTGGCGGCACCCCGAGCAGCGTGGTGAAGGAGCGGCGATATCGGGAGAGGGCTCGGCGGCACTCGGAGGCGCACGGTGGTACCGCTGCGAGCTCAGGAGAGCGCCCGGCGGCACCCCGAGCACCGTGGTGAAGGAGCGGCGATATCGGGAGAGCGCCTGGCGGCACCCCGACGTGCGGGGTCAACGAGTGGCGATACCGGGAGAGCGCTCGGCGGCACTCGGAGGCGTACGGTGGTACCGCGGCGAGATCCCGAGAGCACCCAGCGGCACTCGCATGCGCAGGGTGGAGCGCGAAGAGCTCGGGAGAGCGTCCGGCGGCACCCCGAGGAGCGGGATGAGCGTGCGTCGGGTGGACCGGACGCACAGCGGCACCTGGAGGCGCACGGTGGTAGTGCGGCAAGCTCGGGAAAGCGCCCGGCAGCACCCAGACAAGCAGGGTGAAGGAGCGGCGATATCGGGAGAGCGTTCAGCGGCACTCGGAGGCACGCGGTGGTACCGCTGTGAGCTCGGCAGTGCGCCCGGCGGCACCCCAGGCACTGTGGTGAAGGAGCAGCGATATCGGGAGAGCTCTCGGCGGCACTCGGAGGCGCGCTGTGGTACCGCGGCGAGATCCCGAGAGTGCCCGCTGGCACTTGCCGGCGCACGGTGGTAGCGCGGAGAGCTCAGCAGAGCGCCCGGCAGCACCCCGAGGAGCGGGTTGAGCGTGCGTCGGGTCGACTGAACGCACAGCGGCACCTGGAGGCGCACGGTGGTACCGCTGCGAGCTCGGGAGAGCGCCCGGCGGCACCCTGAGCACTGTGGTGAAGGAGCGGCGATATCGGGAGAGCGCGTGGCGGCACCCCGACGTGCGGGGTCAACTAGTGGCAATACCGGGAGAGCGCTCGGCGGCACTCGGAGGCGCGCTGTGGTACCGCGGCGTGATCCCGAGAGTGCCCGCTGGCACTTGCCGGCGCACGGTGGTAGCGCGGAGAGCTCAGCAGAGCGCCCGGCAGCACCCCGAGGAGCGGGATGAGCGTGCGTCGGGTCGACCGGACGCACAGCGGCACCTGGAGGCGCACGGTGGTAGTGCGGCAAGCTCGGGAGAGCGCCCGGCGGCACCCCGAGCACTGTGGTGAAGGAGCGGCGATATCGGGAGAGCGCGTGGCGGCACCCCGACGTGCGCGGTCAACGAGTGTCGATACCGGGAGAGCGCTCGGCGGCACTCGGAGGCGCACGGTGGTACCGCTGCGAGCTCAGGAGAGCGCCCGGCGGCACCCCGAGCACCGTGGTGAAGGAGCGGCGATATCGGGAGAGCGCTCGGCGGCACCCCGACGTGCGGGGTCAACGAGTGGCGATACCGGGAGAGCGCTCGGCGGCACTCGGAGGCGCACGGTGGCACCGCGGCGAGATCCCGAGAGCACCCAGCGGCACTCACATGCGCAGGGTGGAGCGCGAAGAGCTCGGGAGAGCGTCCGGCGGCACCCCGAGGAGCGGGATGAGCGTGCGTCGGGTCGACCGGACGCACAGCGGCACCTGGAGGCGCACGGTGGTAGTGCGGCAAGCTCGGGAAAGCGCCCGGCGGCACCCAGACAAGCAGGGTGAAGGAGCGGCGATATCGGGAGAGCGTTCAGCGGCACTCGGAGGCACGCGGTGGTACCGCTCTGAGCTCGGCAGTGTGCCCGGCGGCACCCCGAGGAGCGGGATGAGCGTGCCTCGGGTCGACCGGACGCACAGCGGCACCAGGAGGCGCACGGTGGTAGTGCGGCGAGCTCGGGAAAGCGCCCGGCGGCACCCAGACAAGCAGGGTGAAGGAGCGGCGATATCGGGAGAGCGCTCGGCGGCACTCGGAGGCGCGCTGTGGTATCGCGACGAGATCCCGAGAGCACCCAGCGGCACTCGCATGCGCAGGGTGGAGCGCAAGAGCTCGGGAGAGCGTCCGGCGGCACCCCGAGGAGCGGGATGAGCGTGCGTCGGGTCGACCGGACGCACAGCGGCACCTGGAGGCGCACGGTGGTAGCGCGACGAGCTCGGGAGAGCGCCCGGTGGCACCCCGAGAAGTGGGATGAGCGTGCGTCGGGTCGACCGGACGTACAGCGGCACCAGGAGGCGCACGGTGGTAGTGCGGCGAGCTCGGGAAAGCGCCCGGTGGCACCCCGAGCACTGTGGTGAAGGAGCGGCGATATCGGGAGAGCGCGTGGCGGCACCCCGACGTGCGGGGTCAACGAGTGGCGATACCGGGAGAGCGCTCTTCGGCACTCGGAGGCGCACGGTGGTACCGCTGCGAGCTCAGGAGAGCGCCCGGCGGCATCCCGAGCACCGTGGTGAAGGAGCGGCGATATCGGGAGAGCACCTGGCGGCACCCCGACGTGCGGGGTCAATGAGTGGCGATACCGGGAGAGCGCTCGGCGGCACTCGGAGGCGCACGGTGGTACCGCGGCGAGATCCCAAGAGCACCCAGCGGCACTCGCATGCGCAGGGTGGAGCGCGAAGAGCTCGGGAGAGCGCCCGGTGGCACCCCGAGAAGTGGGATGAGCGTGCGTCGGGTCGACCGGACGTACAGCGGCACCTGGAGGCGCACGGTGGTAGTGCGGCGAGCTCGGGAAAGCGCCCGGCGGCACCCAGACAAGCAGGGTGAAGGAGCGGCGATATCGGGAGAGCGTTCGGCGGCACTCGGAGGCGCGCTGTGGTACCGCGGCGAGATCCCGAGAGTGCCCGCTGGCACTTGCCGGCGCACGGTGGTAGCGCGGAGAGCTCAGCAGAGCGCCCGGCAGCACCCCGAGGAGCGGGATGAGCGTGCGTCGGGTCGACCGGACGCACAGCGGCACCTGGAGGCGCACGGTGGTAGTGCGGCAAGCTCGGGAGAGCGCCCGGCGGCACCCCGAGCACTGTGGTGAAGGAGCGGCGATATCGGGAGAGCGCGTGGCGGCACCCCGACGTGCGGGGTCAACGAGTGTCGATACCGGGAGAGCGCTCGGCGGCACTCGGAGGCGCACGGTGGTAACGCGGCGAGCTCGGCAGAGCACCTGGCGGCACCCCGAGCAGCGTGGTGAAGGAGCGGCGATATCGGGAGAGGGCTCGGCGGCACTCGGAGGCGCACGGTGGTACCGCTGCGAGCTCAGGAGAGCGCCCGGCGGCACCCCGAGCACCGTGGTGAAGGAGCGGCGATATCGGGAGAGCGCCTGGCGGCACCCCGACGTGCGGGGTCAACGAGTGGCGATACCGGGAGAGCGCTCGGCGGCACTCGGAGGCGTACGGTGGTACCGCGGCGAGATCCCGAGAGCACCCAGCGGCACTCGCATGCGCAGGGTGGAGCGCGAAGAGCTCGGGAGAGCGTCCGGCGGCACCCCGAGGAGCGGGATGAGCGTGCGTCGGGTGGACCGGACGCACAGCGGCACCTGGAGGCGCACGGTGGTAGTGCGGCAAGCTCGGGAAAGCGCCCGGCAGCACCCAGACAAGCAGGGTGAAGGAGCGGCGATATCGGGAGAGCGTTCAGCGGCACTCGGAGGCACGCGGTGGTACTGCTGTGAGCTCGGCAGTGCGCCCGGCGGCACCCCAGGCACTGTGGTGAAGGAGCAGCGATATCGGGAGAGCTCTCGGCGGCACTCGGAGGCGCGCTGTGGTACCGCGGCGAGATCCCGAGAGTGCCCGCTGGCACTTGCCGGCGCACGGTGGTAGCGCGGAGAGCTCAGCAGAGCGCCCGGCAGCACCCCGAGGAGCGGGTTGAGCGTGCGTCGGGTCGACTGAACGCACAGCGGCACCTGGAGGCGCACGGTGGTACCGCTGCGAGCTCGGGAGAGCGCCCGGCGGCACCCTGAGCACTGTGGTGAAGGAGCGGCGATATCGGGAGAGCGCGTGGCGGCACCCCGACGTGCGGGGTCAACTAGTGGCAATACCGGGAGAGCGCTCGGCGGCACTCGGAGGCGCACGGTGGTACCGCTGCGAGCTCAGGAGAGCGCCCGGCGGCATCCCGAGCACCGTGGTGAAGGAGCGGCGATATCGGGAGAGCACCTGGCGGCACCCCGACGTGCGGGGTCAATGAGTGGCGATACCGGGAGAGCGCCCGGCTGCACCCCGAGCACTGTGGTGATGGAGCGGCGATATCGGGAGAGCGCTCGGCGGCACTCAGAGGCGCGCTGTGGTACCGCGGCGTGATCCCGAGAGTGCCCGCTGGCACTTGCCGGCGCACGGTGGTAGCGCGGAGAGCTCAGCAGAGCGCCCGGCAGCACCCCGAGGAGCGGGATGAGCGTGCGTCGGGTCGACCGGACGCACAGCGGCACCTGGAGGCGCACGGTGGTAGTGCGGCAAGCTCGGGAGAGCGCCCGGCGGCACCCCGAGCACTGTGGTGAAGGAGCGGCGATATCGGGAGAGCGCGTGGCGGCACCCCGACGTGCGCGGTCAACGAGTGTCGATACCGGGAGAGCGCTCGGCGGCACTCGGAGGCGCACGGTGGTACCGCTGCGAGCTCAGGAGAGCGCCCGGCGGCACCCCGAGCACCGTGGTGAAGGAGCGGCGATATCGGGAGAGCGCTCGGCGGCACCCCGACGTGCGGGGTCAACGAGTGGCGATACCGGGAGAGCGCTCGGCGGCACTCGGAGGCGCACGGTGGCACCGCGGCGAGATCCCGAGAGCACCCAGCGGCACTCACATGCGCAGGGTGGAGCGCGAAGAGCTCGGGAGAGCGTCCGGCGGCACCCCGAGGAGCGGGATGAGCGTGCGTCGGGTCGACCGGACGCACAGCGGCACCTGGAGGCGCACGGTGGTAGTGCGGCAAGCTCGGGAAAGCGCCCGGCGGCACCCAGACAAGCAGGGTGAAGGAGCGGCGATATCGGGAGAGCGTTCAGCGGCACTCGGAGGCACGCGGTGGTACCGCTCTGAGCTCGGCAGTGTGCCCGGCGGCACCCCGAGGAGCGGGATGAGCGTGCCTCGGGTCGACCGGACGCACAGCGGCACCAGGAGGCGCACGGTGGTAGTGCGGCGAGCTCGGGAAAGCGCCCGGCGGCACCCAGACAAGCAGGGTGAAGGAGCGGCGATATCGGGAGAGCGCTCGGCAGCACTCGGAGGCGCGCTGTGGTATCGCGACGAGATCCCGAGAGCACCCAGCGGCACTCGCATGCGCAGGGTGGAGCGCAAGAGCTCGGGAGAGCGTCCGGCGGCACCCCGAGGAGCGGGATGAGCGTGCGTCGGGTCGACCGGACGCACAGCGGCACCTGGAGGCGCACGGTGGTAGCGCGACGAGCTCGGGAGAGCGCCCGGTGGCACCCCGAGAAGTGGGATGAGCGTGCGTCGGGTCGACCGGACGTACAGCGGCACCAGGAGGCGCACGGTGGTAGTGCGGCGAGCTCGGGAAAGCGCCCGGTGGCACCCCGAGCACTGTGGTGAAGGAGCGGCGATATCGGGAGAGCGCGTGGCGGCACCCCGACGTGCGGGGTCAACGAGTGGCGATACCGGGAGAGCGCTCTTCGGCACTCGGAGGCGCACGGTGGTACCGCTGCGAGCTCAGGAGAGCGCCCGGCGGCATCCCGAGCACCGTGGTGAAGGAGCGGCGATATCGGGAGAGCACCTGGCGGCACCCCGACGTGCGGGGTCAATGAGTGGCGATACCGGGAGAGCGCTCGGCGGCACTCGGAGGCGCACGGTGGTACCGCGGCGAGATCCCAAGAGCACCCAGCGGCACTCGCATGCGCAGGGTGGAGCGCGAAGAGCTCGGGAGAGCGTCCGGCGGCACCCCGAGGAGCGGGATGAGCGTGCGTCGGGTCGACCGGACGCACAGCGGCACCTGGAGGCGCACGGTGGTAGTGCGGTGAGCTCGGCAGAGCACCCGGCGGCACCCAGACAAGCGGGGTGAAAGAGCGGCGATATCGGGAGAGCGCTCAGCGGCACTCGGAGGCGCGCTGTGGTACCGCGGCGAGATCCCGAGAGCACCCAGCGGCACTCGCATGCGCAGGGTGGAGCGCGAAGAGCTCGGGAGAGCGTCCGGCGGCACCCCGAGGAGCGGGATGAGCGTGCGTCGGGTCGACCGGACGCACAGCGGCACCTGGAGGCGCACGGTGGTAGCGCGACGAGCTCGGGAGAGCGCCCGGTGGCACCCCGAGAAGTGGGATGAGCGTGCGTCGGGTCGACCGGACGTACAGCGGCACCTGGAGGCGCACGGTGGTAGTGCGGCGAGCTCGGGAAAGCGCCCGGCGGCACCCAGACAAGCAGGGTGAAGGAGCGGCGATATCGGGAGAGTGTTCGGCGGCACTCGGAGGCGCGCTGTGGTACCGCGGCGAGATCCCGAGAGTGCCCGCTGGCACTTGCCGGCGCACGGTGGTAGCGCGGAGAGCTCAGCAGAGCGCCCGGCAGCACCCCGAGGAGCAGGATGAGCGTGCGTCGGGTCGACCGGACGCACAGCGGCACCTGGAGGCGCACGGTGGTAGTGCGGCAAGCTCGGGAGAGCGCCCGGCGGCACCCCGAGCACTGTGGTGAAGGAGCGGCGATATCGGGAGAGCGCGTGGCGGCACCCCGACGTGCGGGGTCAACGAGTGGCGATACCGGGAGAGCGCTCGGCGGCACTCGGAGGCGCACGGTGGTAACGCGGCGAGCTCGGCAGAGCACCTGGCGGCACCCCGAGCAGCGTGGTGAAGGAGCGGCGATATCGGGAGAGGGCTCGGCGGCACTCGGAGGCGCACGGTGGTACCGCTGCGAGCTCAGGAGAGCGCCCGGCGGCACCCCGAGCACCGTGGTGAAGGAGCGGCGATATCGGGAGAGCGCCTGGCGGCACCCCGACGTGCGGGGTCAACGAGTGGCGATACCGGGAGAGCGCTCGGCGGCACTCGGAGGCGTACGGTGGTACCGCGGCGAGATCCCGAGAGCACCCAGCGGCACTCGCATGCGCAGGGTGGAGCGCGAAGAGCTCGGGAGAGCGTCCGGCGGCACCCCGAGGAGCGGGATGAGCGTGCGTCGGGTCGACCGGACGCACAGCGGCACCTGGAGGCGCACGGTGGTAGTGCGGCAAGCTCGGGAAAGCACCCGGCAGCACCCAGACAAGCAGGGTGAAGGAGCGGTGATATAGGGAGAGCGTTCAGCGGCACTCGGAGGCACGCGGTGGTACCTCTGTGAGCTCGGCAGTGTGCCCGGCGGCACCCCAGTCACTGTGGTGAAGGAGCAGCGATATCGGGAGAGCTCTCGGCGGCACTCGGAGGCGCGCTGTGGTACCGCGGCGAGATCCCGAGAGTGCCCGCTGGCACTTGCCGGCGCACGGTGGTAGCGCGGAGAGCTCAGCAGAGCGCCCGGCAGCACCCCGAGGAGCGGGATGAGCGTGCGTCGGGTCGACTGAACGCACAGCGGCACCTGGAGGTGCACGGTGGTAGTGCGGCAAACTCGGGAGAGCGCCCGGCGGCACCCTGAGCACTGTGGTGAAGGAGCGGCGATATCGGGAGAGCGCGTGGCGGCACCCCGACGTGCGGGGTCAACGAGTGTCGATACCGGGAGAGCGCTCGGCGGCACTCGGAGGCACACGGTGGTACCGCTGCGAGCTCGGCAGAGCGCCTGGCTGCACCCCGAGCACTGTGGTGAAGGAGCGGCGATATCGGGAGAGTGCGTGGC
Source organism: Numenius arquata (assembly GCF_964106895.1). Lineage (NCBI taxonomy): Eukaryota > Metazoa > Chordata > Aves > Charadriiformes > Scolopacidae > Numenius > Numenius arquata. Next base: position 10,123 of record NW_027414869.1, read on the forward strand.
GGCACCCCGACGTGCGGGGTCAACTAGTGGCAATACCGGGAGAGCGCTCGGCGGCACTCGGAGGCGCACGGTGGTACCGCTGCGAGCTCAGGAGAGCGCCCGGCGGCATCCCGAGCACCGTGGTGAAGGAGCGGCGATATCGGGAGAGCACCTGGCGGCACCCCGACGTGCGGGGTCAATGAGTGGCGATACCGGGAGAGCGCCCGGCTGCACCCCGAGCACTGTGGTGATGGAGCGGCGATATCGGGAGAGCGCTCGGCGGCACTCAGAGGTGCGCTGTGGTACCGCGGCGAGATCCCGAGAGTGCCCGCTGGCACTTGCCGGCGCACGGTGGTAACGCGGAGAGCTCAGCAGAGCGCCCGGCAGCACCCCGAGGAGCGGGATGAGCGTGCGTCGGGTCGACCGGACGCACAGCGGCACCTGGAGGCGCACGGTGGTAGTGCGGCAAGCTCGGGAGAGCGCCCGGCGGCACCCCGAGCACTGTGGTGAAGGAGCGGCGATATCGGGAGAGCGCGTGGCGGCACCCCGACGTGCGCGGTCAACGAGTGTCGATACCGGGAGAGCGCTCGGCGGCACTCGGAGGCGCACGGTGGTACCGCTGCGAGCTCAGGAGAGCGCCCGGCGGCACCCCGAGCACCGTGGTGAAGGAGCGGCGATATCGGGAGAGCGCTCGGCGGCACCCCGACGTGCGGGGTCAACGAGTGGCGATACCGGGAGAGCGCTTGGCGGCACTCGGAGGCGCACGGTGGCACCGCGGCGAGATCCCGAGAGCACCCAGCGGCACTCACATGCGCAGGGTGGAGCGCGAAGAGCTCGGGAGAGCGTCCGGCGGCACCCCGAGGAGCGGGATGAGCGTGCGTCGGGTCGACCGGACGTACAGCGGCACCTGGAGGCGCACGGTGGTAGTGCGGCAAGCTCGGGAAAGCGCCCGGCGGCACCCAGACAAGCAGGGTGAAGGAGCGGCGATATCGGGAGAGCGTTCAGCGGCACTCGGAGGCACGCGGTGGTACCGCTGTGAGCTCGGCAGTGTGCCCGGCGGCACCCCGAGGAGCGGGATGAGCGTGCCTCGGGTCGACCGGACGCACAGCGGCACCTGGAGGAGCACGGTGGTAGTGCGGCGAGCTCGGGAGAGCGCCCGGCGGCACCTCGAGGAGCGGGATGAGCGTGCGTCGGGTCGACTGGACGCACAGCGGCACCTGGAGGCGCGCGGTGGTACCGCGGCGAGATCCCGAGAGCACCCAGCGGCACTCGCATGAGCAGGGTGGAGCGCGAAGAGCTCGGGAGATCGTCCGGCGGCACCCCGAGGAGCAGGATGAGCGTGCGTCGGGTCGACTGGACGCACAGCGGCACCAGGAGGCGCACGGTGGTAGTGCGGCGAGCTCGGGAAAGCGCCCGGCGGCACCCAGACAAGCAGGGTGAAGGAGCGGCGATATCGGGAGAGCGCTCGGCGGCACTCGGAGGCGCGCTGTGGTATCGCGACGAGATCCCGAGAGCACCCAGCGGCACTCGCATGCGCAGGGTGGAGCGCAAGAGCTCGGGAGAGCGTCCGGCGGCACCCCGAGGAGCGGGATGAGCGTGCGTCGGGTCGACCGGACGCACAGCGGCACCTGGAGGCGCACGGTGGTAGTGCGGCGAGCTCGGCAGAGCACCCGGCGGCACCCAGACAAGCGGGGTGAAAGAGCGGCGATATCGGGAGAGCGCTCGGCGGCACTCGGAGGCGCACGGTGGTACCGCTGCGAGCTCAGGAGAGCGCCCGGCTGCACCCCGAGCACCGTGGTGAAGGAGCGGCGATATCGGGAGAGGGCTCGGCGGCACTCGGAGGCGCGCGGTGGTACCGCTGTGAGCTCGGCAGTGTGCCCGGCGGCACCCCGAGGAGCGGGATGAGCGTGCCTCGGGTCGACCGGACGCACAGCGGCACCTGGAGGAGCACGGTGGTAGTGCGGCGAGCTCGGGAGAGCGCCCGGCGGCACCCCGAGGAGCGGGATGAGCGTGCGTCGGGTCGACTGGACGCACAGCGGCACCTGGAGGCGCGCGGTGGTACCGCGGCGAGATCCCGAGAGCACCCAGCGGCACTCGCATGAGCAGGGTGGAGCGCGAAGAGCTCGGGAGATCGTCCGGCGGCACCCCGAGGAGCGGGATGAGCGTGCGTCGGGTCGACCGGACGCACAGCGGCACCTGGAGGCGCACGGTGGTAGCGCGACGAGCTCGGGAGAGCGCCCGGTGGCACCCCGAGAAGTGGGATGAGCGTGCGTCGGGTCGACCGGACGTACAAAGGCACCAGGAGGCGCACGGTGGTAGTGCGGCGAGCTCGGGAAAGCGCCCGGCGGCACCCAGACAAGCAGGGTGAAGGAGCGGCGATATCGGGAGAGCGCTCGGCGGCACTCGGAGGCGCGCTGTGGTATCGCGACGAGATCCCGAGAGCACCCAGCGGCACTCGCATGCGCAGGGTGGAGCGCGAAGAGCTCGGGAGAGCGTCCGGCGGCACCCCGAGGAGCGGGATGAGCGTGCGTCGGGTCGACCGGACGCACAGCGGCACCTGGAGGCGCACGGTGGTAGTGCGGCAAGCTCGGGAGAGCGCCCGGCGGCACCCCGAGCACTGTGGTGAAGGAGCGGCGATATCGGGAGAGCGCGTGGCGGCACCCCGACGTGCGCGGTCAACGAGTGTCGATACCGGGAGAGCGCTTGGCGGCACTCGGAGGCGCACGGTGGTAACGCGGCGAGCTCGGCAGAGCACCTGGCGGCACCCCGAGCACCGTGGTGAAGGAGCGGCGATATCGGGAGAGGGCTCGGCGGCACTCGGAGGCGCACTGTGGTACCGCGGCTAGATCCCGAGAGTGTCCGCTGGCACTTGCCGGCGCACGGTGGTAACGCGGAGAGCTCAGCAGAGCGCCCGGCAGCACCCCGAGGAGCGGGATGAGCGTGCGTCGGGTCGACCGGACGCACAGCGGCACCTGGAGGCGCACGGTGGTAGTGCGGCAAGCTCGGGAGAGCGCCCGGCGGCACCCCGAGCACTGTGGTGAAGGAGCGGCGATATCGGGAGAGCGCGTGGCGGCACCCCGACGTGCGGGGTCAATGAGTGGCGATACCGGGAGAGCGCTCGACGGCACTCAGAGGCGCACGGTGGCACCGCGGCGAGATCCTGAGAGCACCCAGCGGCACTCACATGCGCAGGGTGGAGCGCGAAGAGCTCGGGAGAGCGTCCGGCGGCACCCCGAGGAGCGGGATGAGCGTGCGTCGGGTCGACCGGACGCACAGCGGCACCTGGAGGCGCACGGTGGTAGTGCGGCAAGCTCGGGAAAGCGCCCGGCGGCACCCAGACAAGCAGGGTGAAGGAGCGGCGATATCGGGAGAGCGTTCAGCGGCACTCGGAGGCACGCGGTGGTACCGCTGTGAGCTCGGCAGTGTGCCCGGCGGCACCCCGAGGAGCGGGATGAGCGTGCCTCGGGTCGACCGGACGCACAGCGGCACCTGGAGGAGCACGGTGGTAGTGCGGCGAGCTCGGGAGAGCGCCCGGCGGCACCCCGAGGAGCGGGATGAGCGTGCGTCGGGTCGACTGGACGCACAGCGGCACCTGGAGGCGCGCGGTGGTACCGCGGCGAGATCCCGAGAGCACCCAGCGGCACTCGCATGAGCAGGGTGGAGCGCGAAGAGCTCGGGAGATCGTCCGGCGGCACCCCGAGGAGCAGGATGAGCGTGCGTCGGGTCGACTGGACGTACAGCGGCACCAGGAGGCGCACGGTGGTAGTGCGGCGAGCTCGGGAAAGCGCCCGGCGGCACCCAGACAAGCAGGGTGAAGGAGCGGCGATATCGGGAGAGCGCTCGGCGGCACTCGGAGGCGCGCTGTGGTATCGCGACGAGATCCCGAGAGCACCCAGCGGCACTCGCATGCGCAGGGTGGAGCGCAAGAGCTCGGGAGAGCGTCCGGCGGCACCCCGAGGAGCGGGATGAGCGTGCATCGGGTCGACCGGACGCACAGCGGCACCTGGAGGCGCACGGTGGTAGCGCGACGAGCTCGGGAGAGCGCCCGGTGGCACCCCGAGAAGTGGGATGAGCGTGCGTCGGGTCGACCGGACGTACAGCGGCACCAGGAGGCGCACGGTGGTAGTGCGGCGAGCTCGGGAAAGCGCCCGGCGGCACCCAGACAAGCAAGGTGAAGGAGCGGCGATATCGGGAAAGCGTTCGGCGGCACTCGGAGGCGCGCTGTGGTATCGCGGCGAGATCCCGAGAGCACCCAGCGGCACTCGCATGCGCAGGGTGGAGCGCGAAGAGCTCGGGAGAGCGTCCGGCGGCACCCCGAGGAGCGGGATGAGCGTGCGTCGGGTCGACCGGACGCACAGCGGCACCTGGAGGCGCACGGTGGTAGCGCGACGAGCTCGGGAGAGCGCCCGGTGGCACCCCGAGAAGTGGGATGAGCGTGCGTCGGGTCGACCGGACGTACAGCGGCACCAGGAGGCGCACGGTGGTAGTGCGGCGAGCTCGGGAAAGCGCCCGGCGGCACCCAGACAAGCAAGGTGAAGGAGCGGCGATATCGGGAGAGCGCTCGGCGGCACTCGGAGGCGCGCTGTGGTATCGCGGCGAAATCCCGAGAGCACCCAGTGGCACTCGCATGCGCAGGGTGGAGCGCGAAGAGCTCGGGAGAGCGTCCGGCGGCACCCCAGGCACTGTTGTGAAGGAGCAGCGATACCGGGAGAGCGCTCGGCGGCACTCGGAGGCGCGCTGTGGTACCGCGGCGAGATCCCGAGAGTGCCCGCTGGCACTTGCCGGCGCACGGTGGTACCGCTGCGAGCTCAGGAGAGCGCCCGGCGGCACCCCGAGCACCGTGGTGAAGGAGCGGCGATATCGGGAGAGGGCTCGGCGGCACTCGGAGGCGCGCTGTGGTACCGCGGCGAGATCCCGAGAGCACCCAGCGGCACTCGCATGCGCAGGGTGGAGCGCGAAGAGCTCGGGAGAGCGTCCGGCGGCACCCCGAGGAGCGGGATGAGTATGCGTCGGGTCGACCGAACGCACAGCGGCACCTGGAGGCGCACGGTGGTAGTGCGGCGAGCTCGGGAGAGCGCCCGGCGGCACCCCGAGGAGCGGGATGAGCTTGCGTCGGGTCGACCGGACGCACAGCGGCACCTGGAGGCGCACGGTGGTAGTGCGGCAAGCTCGGGAGAGCGCCCGGCGGCACCCCGAGGAGCGGGATGAGCGTGCGTCGGGTCGACCGGACGCACAGCGGCACCTGGAGGCGCACGGTGGTAGTGCGGCGAGCTCGGGAGAGCGCCCGGCGGCACCCCGAGGAGCGGGATGAGCGTGCGTCGGGTCGACTGGACGCACAGCGGCACCTGGAGGCGCGCTGTGGTACCGCGGCGAGATCCCGAGAGCACCCGGCGGCACTCGCATGCGCAGGGTGGAGCGCGAAGAGCTCGGGAGAGCGTCCGGCTGCACCCCGAGGAGCAGGATGAGCGTGCGTCGGGTCGACTGGACGCACAGCGGCACCTGGAGGCGCACGGTGGTAGTGCGGCAAGCTCGGGAAAGCGCCCGGCGGCACCCAGACAAGCAGGGTGAAGGAGCGGCGATATCGGGAGAGCGTTCAGCAGCACTCGGAGGCACGCGGTGGTACCGCTGTGAGCTCGGCAGTGCGCCCGGCGGCACCGCAGGCACTGTGGTGAAGGAGCAGCGATACCGGGAGAGCGCTCGGCGGCACTCGGAGGCGCGCTGTGGTACCGCGGCGAGATCCCGAGAGTGCCCGCTGGCACTTGCCGGCGCACGGTGGTACCGCTGCGAGCTCAGGAGAGCGCCCGGCGGCACCCCGAGCACCGTGGTGAAGGAGCGGCGATATCGGGAGAGCGCCTGGCGGCACCCCGACGTGCGGGGTCAACGAGTGGCGATACCGGGAGAGCGCTCGGCGGCACTCGGAGGCGCACGGTAGTACCGCTGCGAGCTCAGGAGAGCGCCCGGCGGCACCCCGAGGAGCGGGATGAGCGTGCGTCGGGTCGACCGGACGCACAGCGGCACCTGGAGGCGCACGGTGGTAGCGCGACGAGCTCTGGAGAGCGCGTCGGTGGCACCCCGAGGAGCGGGATGAGCGTGCGTCGGGTCGACCGGACGTACAGCGGCACCAGGAGGCGCACGGTGGTAGTGCAGCGAGCTCGGGAAAGCGCCCGGCGGCACCCAGACAAGCAGGGTGAACGAGCGGCGATATCGGGAGAGCGCTCGGCGGCACTCGGAGGCGCGCTGTGGTATCGCGGCGAGATCCTGAGAGCACCCAGCGGCACTCGCATGCGCAGGGTGGAGAGCGAAGAGCTCGGGAGAGCGTCCGGCGGCACCCCGAGGAGCGGGATGAGCGTGCGTCGGGTCGACCGGACGCACAGCGGCACCTGGAGGCGCACGGTGGTAGCGCGACGAGCTCGGGAGAGCGCCCGGTGGCACCCCGAGAAGTGGGATGAGCGTGCGTCGGGTCGACCGGACGTACAGCGGCACCAGGAGGCGCACTGTGGTAGTGCGGCGAGCTCGGGAAAGCGCCCGGCGGCACTCAGACAAGCAAGGTGAAGGAGCGGCGGTATCGGGAGAGCGCTCGGCGGCACTCGGAGGCGCGCTGTGGTACCGCGGCGAGATCCCGAGAGTGCCCGCTGGCAGTTGCCGGCGCACGGTGGTAGCGCGGAGAGCTCAGCAGAGCGCCCGGCAGCACCCCGAGGAGCGGGATGAGCGTGCGTCGGGTCGACCGGACGCACAGCGGCACCTGGAGGCGCACGGTGGTAGTGCGGAGAGCTCGGGAGAGCGCCCGGCGGCACCCGGAGCACTGTGGTGAAGGAGCGGCGATATCGGGAGAGCGCGTGGCGGCACCCCGACGTGCGGGGTCAACGAGTGTCGATACCGGGAGAGCGCTCGGCGGCACTCGGAGGCGCACGGTGGTACCGCGGCGAGCTCAGGAGAGCGCCCGGCTGCACCCCGAGCACTGCGGTGATCAAGCGTCGATATCGGGAGAGCGCTCGGCGGCACTCAGAGGCGCGCTGTGGTACCGTGGCGAGATCCCGAGAGCACCCAGCGGCACTCGCATGCGCAGGGTGGAGCGCGAAGAGCTCGGGAGAGCGTCCGGCGGCACCCCGAGGAGCGGGATGAGCGTGCGTCGGGTCGACCGGACGCACAGCGGCACCTGGAGGCGCACGGTGGTAGCGCGACGAGCTCGGGAGAGCGCCCGGTGGCACCCCGAGAAGTGGGATGAGCGTGCGTCGGGTCGACCGGACGCACAGCGGCACCTGGAGGCGCACGGTGGTAGTGCGGCGAGCTCGGGAAAGCGCCCGGCGGCACCCAGACAAGCAGGGTGAAGGAGCGGCGATATCGGGAGAGCGTTCGGCGGCACTCGGAGGCGCGCTGTGGTACCGCGGCGAGATCCCGAGAGTGCCCGGTGGCACTTGCCGGCGCACGGTGGTACCGCTGTGAGCTGGGCAGTGTGCCCGGCGGCACCCCGAGGAGCGGGATGAGCGTGCCTCGAGTCGACCGGACGCACAGCGGCACCAGGAGGCGCACGGTGGTAGTGCGGCGAGCTCGGGAAAGCGCCCGGCGGCACCCAGACAAGCAGGGTGAAGGAGCGGCGATATCGGGAGAGCGCTCGGCGGCACTCGGAGGCGCGCTGTGGTATCGCGATGAGATCCCGAGAGCACCCAGCGGCACTCGCATGCGCAAGGTGGAGCGCAAGAGCTCGGGAGAGCGTCCGGCGGCACCCCGAGGAGCGGGATGAGCGTGCGTCGGGTCGACCGGACGCACAGCGGCACCTGGAGGCGCACGGTGGTAGCGCGACGAGCTCGGGAGAGCGCCCGGTTGCACCCCGAGAAGTGGGATGAGCGTGCGTCGGGTCGACCGGACGTACAGCGGCACCAGGAGGCGCACGGTGGTAGTGCGGCGAGCTCGGGAAAGCGCCCGGCGGCACCCAGACAAGCAAGGTGAAGGAGCGGCGATATCGGGAGAGCGCTCGGCGGCACTCGGAGGCGCGCTGTGGTATCGCGGCGAGATCCCGAGAGCACCCAGCGGCACTCGCATGCGCAGGGTGGAGCGCGAAGAGCTCGGGAGAGCGTCCGGCGGCACCCCGAGGAGCGGGATGAGCGTGCGTCGGGTCGACCGGACGCACAGCGGCACCTGGAGGCGCACGGTGGTAGCGCGACGAGCTCGGGAGAGCGCCCGGTGGCACCCCGAGAAGTGGGATGAGCGTGCGTCGGGTCGACCGGACGTACAGCGGCACCAGGAGGCGCACGGTGGTAGTGCGGCAAGCTCGGGAAAGCGCCCGGCGGCACCCAGACAAGCAGGGTGAAGGAGCGGCGATATCGGGAGAGCGTTCAGCGGCACTCGGAGGCACGCGGTGGTATCGCGGCGAGATCCCGAGAGCACCCAGCGGCACTCGCATGCGCAGGGTGGAGCGCGAAGAGCTCGGGAGAGCGTCCGGCGGCACCCCGAGGAGCGGGATGAGGATGCGTCGGGTCGACCGGACGCACAGCGGCACCTGGAGGCGCACGGTGGTAGTGCGGCGAGCTCGGGAGAGCGCCCGGCGGCACAACGAGAAGTGGGATGAGCATGCGTCGGGTCGACCGGACGCACAGCGGCACCTGGAGGCGCACGGTGGTAGTGCGGCGAGCTCGGGAGAGCGCCCGGCGGCACCCCGAGGAGCGGGATGAGCGTGCGTCGGGTCGACCGGACGCACAGCGCCACCTGGAGGCGCACGGTGGTAGCGCGACGAGCTCGGGAGAGCGCCCGGTGGCACCCCGAGAAGTGGGATGAGCGTGCGTCGGGTCGACCAGACGCACAGTGGCACCTGGAGGCGCACGGTGGTAGTGCGGCAAGCTCGGGAGAGCGCCCGGCGGCACCCCGAGCACTGTGGTGAAGGAGCGGCGATATCGGGAGAGCGCGTGGCGGCACCCCGACGTGCGCGGTTAACGAGTGGCGATACCGGGAGAGCGCTCGGCGGCACTCGAAGGCGCACGGTGGTAACGCGGCGAGCTCGGCAGAGCACCTGGCGGCACCCCGAGCAGCGTGGTGAAGGAGCGGCGATATCGGGAGAGGGCTCGGCGGCACTCGGAGGCGCACGGTGGGACCGCGGCGAGATCCCGAGAGCACCCAGCGGAACTCGCATGCGCAGGGTGGAGCGCGAAGAGCTCGGGAGAGCTTCCGGCGGCACCCCTAGGAGCGGGATGAGCGTGCGTCGGTTCGACCGGACGCACAGCGGCACCTGGAGGTGCACGGTGGTAGTGCGGCGAGCTCGGCAGAGCACCCGGCGGCACCCAGACAAGCAGGGTGAAGGAGCGGCGATATCGGGAGAGCGCTCGGCGGGACTCGGAGGCGCGCTGTGGTACCGCGGCGAGATCCCGAGAGTGCCCGCTGGCACTTCTCAGCGCACGGTGGTAGCGCGGAGAGCTCAGCAGAGCGCCCGGCGGCACCCCGAGGAGCGGGATGAGCGTGCGTCGGGTCGACTGAACGCACAGCGGCACCTGGAGGCGCACGGTGGTATTGCGGAAAGCTCGGGAGAGCGCCCGGCGGCACCCAGACAAGAAGGGTGAAGGAGCGGCGATATCGGGAGAGCGCGTGGCGGCACCCCGACGTGCGGGGTCAACGAGTGTCGATATCGGGAGAGCGCTCGGCGGCACTCGGAGGCGCGCTGTGGTACCGCGACGAGATCCCGAGAGTGCCCGCTGGCACTTGCCGGCGCACGGTGGTAGCGCGGAGAGCTCAGCAGAGCGCCCGGCAGCACCCCGAGGAGCGGGATGAGCGTGCGTCGGGTCGACCGGACGCACAGCGGCACCTGGAGGCGCACGGTGGTAGTGCGGCGAGCTCGGGAGAGCGCCCGGCGGCACCCGGAGCACTGTGGTGAAGGAGCGGCGATATCGGGAGAGCGCGTGGCAGCACCCCGACGTGCGGGGTCAACGAGTGTCGATACCGGGAGAGCGCTCGGCGGCACTCGGAGGCGCACGGTGGTAACGCGGCGAGCTCGGCAGAGCACCTGGCGGCACCCCGAGCAGCGTGGTGAAGGAGCGGCGATATCGGGAGAGGGCTCGGCGGCACTCGGAGGCGCGCTGTGGTACCGCGGCGAGATCCCGAGAGCACCCAGCGGCACTCGCATGCGCAGGGTGGAGCGCGAAGAGCTCGGGAGAGCGTCCGGCGGCACCCCGAGGAGCGGGATGAGTATGCGTCGGGTCGACCGGACGCACAGCGGCACCTGGAGGCGCACGGTGGTAGTGCGGCGAGCTCGGGAGAGCGCCCGGCGGCACCCCGAGGAGCGGGATGAGCTTGCGTCGGGTCGACCGGACGCACAGCGGCACCTGGAGGCGCAAGGTGGTAGTGCGGCGAGCTCGGGAGAGCGCCCGGCGGCACCCCGAGGAGCGGGATGAGCGTGCGTCGGGTCGACTGGACGCACAGCGGCACCTGGAGGCGCGCGGTGATACCGCGGCGAGATCCCGAGAGCACCCGGCGGCACTCGCATGCGCAGGGTGGAGCGCGAAGAGCTCGGGAGAGCGTCCGGCGGCACCCCGAGGAGCAGTATGAGCGTGCGTCGGGTCGACTGGACGCACAGCGGCACCTGGAGGCGCACGGTGGTAGTGCGGCAAGCTCGGGAAAGCGCCCGGCGGCACCCAGACAAGCAGGGTGAAGGAGCGGCGATATCGGGAGAGCGTTCAGCAGCACTCGGAGGCACGCGGTGGTACCGCTGTGAGCTCGGCAGTGCGCCCGGCGGCACCCCAGGCACTGTGGTGAAGGAGCAGCGATACCGGGAGAGCGCTCGGCGGCACTCGGAGGCGCGCTGTGGTACCGCGGCGAGATCCCGAGAGTGCCCGCTGGCACTTGCCGGCGCACGGTGGTACCGCTGCGAGCTCAGGAGAGCGCCCGGCGGCACCCCGAGCACCGTGGTGAAGGAGCGGCGATATCGGGAGAGCGCTCGGCGGCACCCCGACGTGCGGGGTCAGCGAGTGGCGATACCGGGAGAGCGCTCGGCGGCACTCGGAGGCGCACGGTGGTACCGCGGCGAGATCCCGAGAGCACCCAGCGGCACTCGCATGCGCAGGGTGGAGCGCGAAGAGCTCGGGAGAGCGTCCGGCGGCACCCCGAGGAGCGGGATGAGCGTGCGTCGGGTCGACCGGACGCACAGCGGCACCTGGAGGCGCACGGTGGTAGTGCGGCAAGCTCGGGAGAGCGCCCGGCGGCACCCCGAGCACTGTGGTGAAGGAGCGGCGATATCGGGAGAGCGCGTGGCGGCACCCCGACGTGCGGGGTCAACGAGTGGCAATACCGGGAGAGCGCTCGGCGGCACTCGGAGGCGCACGGTGGTACCGCTGCGAGCTCAGGAGAGCGCCCGGCGGCACCCCGAGGAGCGGGATGAGCGTGCGTCGGGTCGACCGGACGCACAGCGGCACCTGGAGGCGCACGGTGGTAGCGCGACGAGCTCTGGAGAGCGCGTCGGTGGCACCCCGAGGAGCGGGATGAGCGTGCGTCGGGTCGACCGGACGTACAGCGGCACCAGGAGGCGCACGGTGGTAGTGCGGCGAGCTCGGGAAAGCGCCCGGCGGCACCCAGACAAGCAGGGTGAACGAGCGGCGATATCGGGAGAGCGCTCGGCGGCACTCGGAGGCGCGCTGTGGTATCGCGGCGAGATCCTGAGAGCACCCAGCGGCACTCGCATGCGCAGGGTGGAGAGCGAAGAGCTCGGGAGAGCGTCCGGCGGCACCCCGAGGAGCGGGATGAGTATGCGTCGGGTCGACCGGACGCACAGCGGCACCTGGAGGCGCACGGTGGTAGTGCGGCGAGCTCGGGAGAGCGCCCGGCGGCACCCCGAGGAGCGGGATGAGCTTGCGTCGGGTCGACCGGACGCACAGCGGCACCTGGAGGCGCACGGTGGTAGTGCGGCGAGCTCGGGAGAGCGCCCGGCGGCACCCGGAGCACTGTGGTGAAGGAGCGGCGATATCGGGAGAGCGCGTGGCGGCACCCCGACGTGCGGGGTCAACGAGTGTCGATACCGGGAGAGCGCTCGGCGGCACTCGGAGGCGCACGGTGGTAACGCGGCGAGCTCGGCAGAGCACCTGGCGGCACCCCGAGCACCGTGGTGAAGGAGCGGCGATATCGGGAGAGGGCTCAGCGGCACTCGGAGGCGCGCTGTGGTACCGCGGCGAGATCCCGAGAGCACCCAGCGGCACTCGCATGCGCAGGGTGGAGCGCGAAGAGCTCGGGAGAGCGTCCGGCGGCACCCCGAGGAGCGGGATGAGTATGCGTCGGGTCGACCGGACGCACAGCGGCACCTGGAGGCGCACGGTGGTAGTGCGGCGAGCTCGGGAGAGCGCCCGGCGGCACCCCGAGGAGCGGGATGAGCTTGCGTCGGGTCGACCGGACGCACAGCGGCACCTGGAGGCGCACGGTGGTAGTGCGGCGAGCTCGGGAGAGCGCCCGGCGGCACCCCGAGGAGCGGGATGAGCGTGCGTCGGGTCGACTGGACGCACAGCGGCACCTGGAGGCGCGCGGTGATACCGCGGCGAGATCCCGAGAGCACCCAGCGGCACTCGCATGCGCAGGGTGGAGCGCGAAGAGCTCGGGAGAGCGTCCGGCGGCACCCCGAGGAGCAGTATGAGCGTGCGTCGGGTCGACCGGACGCACAGCGGCACCTGGAGGCGCACGGTGGTAGTGCGGCAAGCTCGGGAAAGCGCCCGGCGGCACACAGACAAGCAGGGTGAAGGAGCGGCGATATCGGGAGAGCGTTCAGCAGCACTCGGAGGCACGCGGTGGTACCGCTGTGAGCTCGGCAGTGCGCCCGGCGGCACCCCAGGCACTGTGGTGAAGGAGCAGCGATACCGGGAGAGCGCTCGGCGGCACTCGGAGGCGCGCTGTGGTACCGCGGCGAGATCCCGAGAGTGCCCGCTGGCACTTGCCGGCGCACGGTGGTACCGCTGCGAGCTCAGGAGAGCGCCCGGCGGCACCCCGAGCACCGTGGTGAAGGAGCGGCGATATCGGGAGAGCGCCTGGCGGCACCCCGACGTGCGGGGTCAACGAGTGGCGATACCGGGAGAGCGCTCGGCGGCACTCGGAGGCGCACGGTGGTACCGCTGCGAGCTCAGGAGAGCGCCCGGCGGCACCCCGAGCACCGTGGTGAAGGAGCGGCGATATCGGGAGAGCGCTCGGCGGCACCCCGACGTGCGGGGTCAACAAGTGGCGATACCGAGAGAGCGCTCGGCGGCACTCGGAGGCGCACGGTGGTACCGCGGCGAGATCCCGAGAGCACCCAGCGGCACTCGCATGCGCAAGTTGGAGCGCGAAGAGCTCGGGAGAGCGTCCGGCGGCACCCCGAGGAGCGGGATGAGCGTGCGTCGGGTCGACCGGACGCACAGCGGCACCTGGAGGCGCACGGTGGTAGTGCGGCAAGCTCGGGAGAGCGCCCGGCGGCACCCCGAGCACTGTGGTGAAGGAGCGGCGATATCGGGAGAGCGCGTGGCGGCACCGCGACGTGCGGGGTCAACGAGTGGCAATACCGGGAGAGCGCTCGGCGGCACTCGGAGGCGCACGGTGGTACCGCTGCGAGCTCAGGAGAGCGCCCGGCGGCACCCCGAGGAGCGGGATGAGCGTGCGTCGGGTCGACCGGACGCACAGCGGCACCTGGAGGCGCACGGTGGTAGCGCGACGAGCTCTGGAGAGCGCGTCGGTGGCACCCCGAGGAGCGGGATGAGCGTGCGTCGGGTCGACCGGACGTACAGCGGCACCAGGAGGCGCACGGTGGTAGTGCGGCGAGCTCGGGAAAGCGCCCGGCGGCACCCAGACAAGCAGGGTGAACGAGCGGCGATATCGGGAGAGCGCTCGGCGGCACTCGGAGGCGCGCTGTGGTATCGCGGCGAGATCCTGAGAGCACCCAGCGGCACTCGCATGCGCAGGGTGGCGAGCGAAGAGCTCGGGAGAGCGTCCGGCGGCACCCCGAGGAGCGGGATGAGCGTGCGTCGGGTCGACCGGACGCACAGCGCCACCTGGAGGCGCACGGTGGTAGTGCGGCAAGCTCGGGAAAGCGCCCGGCGGCACCCAGACAAGCAGGGTGAAGGAGCGGCGATATCGGGAGAGCGTTCAGCGGCACTCGGAGGCACGCGGTGGTACCGCTGTGAGCTCGGCAGTGTGCCCGGCGGCACCCCAGGCACTGTGGTGAAGGAGCAGCGATATCGGGAGAGCGCTCGGCGGCACTCGGAGGCGCGCTGTGGTACCGCGGCGAGATCCCGAGAGTGCCCGCTGGCACTTGCCGGCGCACGGTGGTAGCGCGGAGAGCTCAGCAGAGAGCCCGGCAGCACCCCGAGGAGCGGGATGAGCGTGCGTCGGGTCGACCGGACGCACAGCGGCACCTGGAGGCGCACGGTGGTAGTGCGGCAAGCTCGGGAGAGCGCCCGGCGGCACCCCGAGCACTGTGGTGAAAGAGCGGCGATATCGGGAGAGCGCGTGGCGGCACCCCGACGTGCGCGGTCAACGAGTGGCGATACCGGGAGAGCGCTCGGAGGCACTCGGAGGCGCACGGTGGTACCGCGGCGAGATCCCGAGAGCGCCCGGCGGCACTCGCATGCACAGGGTGGAGAGCGAAGAGCTCGGGAGAGCGTCCGGCGGCCCCCCTAGGAGCGGGATGAGCGTGCGTCGGTTCGACCGGACGCACAGCGGCACCTGGAGGTGCACGGTGGTAGTGCGGTGAGCTCGGCAGAGCACCCGGCGGCACCCAGACAAGCAGGGTGAAGGAGCGGCGATATCGGGAGAGCGCTCGGCGGCACTCGGAGGCGCGCTGTGGTATCGCGGCGAGATCCCGAGAGTGCCCGCTGGCACTTCTCAGCGCACGGTGGTAGCGCGGAGAGCTCAGCAGAGCGCCCGGCGGCACCCCGAGGAGCGGGATGAGCGTGCGTCGGGTCGACTGAACGCACAGCGGCACCTGGAGGCGCACGGTGGTATTGCGGAAAGCTCGGGAGAGCGCCCGGCGGCACCCAGACAAGAAGGGTGAAGGAGCGGCGATATCGGGAGAGCGCGTGGCGGCACCCCGACGTGCGGGGTCAACGAGTGTCGATACCGGGAGAGCGCTCGGCGGCACTCGGAGGCGCGCTGTGGTACCGCGGCGAGATCCCGAGAGTGCCCGCTGGCACTTGCCAGCGCACGGTGGTAGCGCGGAGAGCTCAGCAGAGCGCCCGGCAGCACCCCGAGGAGCGGGATGAGCGTGCGTCGGGTCGACCGGACGCACAGCGGCACCTGGAGGCGCACGGTGGTAGTGCGGCGAGCTCGGGAGAGCGCCCGGCGGCACCCGGAGCACTGTGGTGAAGGAGCGGCGATATCGGGAGAGCGCGTGGCGGCACCCCGACGTGCGGGGTCAACGAGTGTCGATACCGGGAGAGCGCTCGGCGGCACTCGGAGGCGCACGGTGGTAACGCGGCGAGCTCGGCAGAGCACCTGGCGGCACCCCGAGCACCGTGGTGAAGGAGCGGCGATATCGGGAGAGGGCTCGGCGGCACTCGGAGGCGCGCTGTGGTACCGCGGCGAGATCCCGAGAGCACCCAGCGGCACTCGCATGCGCAGGGTGGAGCGCGAAGAGCTCGGGAGAGCGTCCGGCGGCACCCCGAGGAGCGGGATGAGTATGCGTCGGGTCGACCGGACGCACAGCGGCACCTGGAGGCGCACGGTGGTAGTGCGGCGAGCTCGGGAGAGCGCCCGGCGGCACCCCGAGGAGCGGGATGAGCTTGCGTCGGGTCGACCGGACGCACAGCGGCACCTGGAGGCGCACGGTGGTAGTGCGGCGAGCTCGGGAGAGCGCCCGGCGGCACCCCGAGGAGCGGGATGAGCGTGCGTCGGGTCGACCGGACGCACAGCGGCACCTGGAGGCGCACGGTGGTAGTGCGGCGAGCTCGGGAGAGCGCCCGGCGGCACTCGCATGCGCAGGGTGGAGCGCGAAGAGCTCGGGAGAGCGTCCGGCGGCACCCCGAGGAGCGGGATGAGCGTGCGTCGGGTCGACTGGACGCACAGCGGCACCTGGAGGCGCACGGTGGTAGTGCGGCAAGCTCGGGAAAGCGCCCGGCGGCACCCAGACAAGCAGGGTGAAGGAGCGGCGATATCGGGAGAGCGTTCAGCGGCACTCGGAGGCACGCGGTGGTACCGCTGTGAGCTCGGCAGTGCGCCCGGCGGCACCCCAGGCACTGTGGTGAAGGAGCAGCGATATCGGGAGAGCGCTCGGCGGCACTCGGAGGCGCGCTGTGGTACCGCGGCGAGATCCCGAGAGTGCCCGCTGGCACTTGCCGGCGCACGGTGGTACCGCTGCGAGCTCAGGAGAGCGCCCGGCGGCACCCCGAGCACCGTGGTGAAGGAGCGGCGATATCGGGAGAGCGCCTGGCGGCACCCCGACGTGCGGGGTCAATGAGTGGAGATACCGGGAGAGCGCTCGGCGGCACTCGGAGGCGCACGGTGGTACCGCTGCGAGATCCCGAGAGAACCCAGCGGCACCCCGAGCACCGTGGTGAAGGAGCGGCGATATCGGGAGAGCGCGTGGCGGCACCCCGACGTGCGGGGTCAACGAGTGGCGATACCGGGAGAGCGCTCGGCGGCACTCGGAGGCGCACGGTGGTAACGCGGCGAGATCCCGAGAGCACCCAGCGGCACTCGCATGCGCAGGGTGGAGCGCGAAGAGCTCGGGAGAGCGTCCGGCGGCACCCCGAGGAGCGGGATGAGCGTGCGTCGGGTCGACCGGACGCACAGCGGCACCTGGAGGCGCACGGTGGTAGCGCGACGAGCTCGGGAGAGCGCGTCGGTGGCACCCCGAGGAGCGGGATGAGCGTGCGTCGGGTCGACCGGACGTACAGCGGCACCAGGAGGCGCACGGTGGTAGCGCGGCGAGCTCGGGAAAGCGCCCGGCGGCACCCAGACAAGCAGGGTGAAGGAGCGGCGATATCGGGAGAGCGTTCAGCGGCACTCGGAGGCACGCGGTGGTACCGCTGTGAGCTCGGCAGTGCGCCCGGCGGCACCCCAGGCACTGTGGTGAAGGAGCAGCGATATCGGGAGAGCGCTCGGCGGCACTCGGAGGCGCGCTGTGGTACCGCGGCGAGATCCCGAGAGTGCCCGCTGGCACTTGCCGGCGCACGGTGGTACCGCGGAGAGCTCAGCAGAGCGCCCGGCAGCACCCCGAGGAGCGGGATGAGCGTGCGTCGGGTCGACCGGACGCACAGCGGCACCTGGATGCGCACGGTGGTAGTGCGGCAAGCTCGGGAGAGCGCCCGGCGGCACCCCGAGCACTGTGGTGAAGGAGCGGCGATATCGGGAGAGCGCGTGGCGGCACCCCGACGTGCGGGGTCAACGAGTGTCGATACCGGGAGAGCGCTCGGCGGCACTCGGAGGCGCACGGTGGTAACGCGGCGAGCTCGGCAGAGCACCTGGCGGCACCCCGAGCACCGTGGTGAAGGAGCGGCGATATCGGGAGAGGGCTCGGCGGCACTCGGAGGCGCACGGTGGTACCGCTGCGAGCTCAGGAGAGCGCCCGGCGGCACCCCGAGCACCGTGGTGAAGGAGCGGCGATATCGGGAGAGCGCTCGGCGGCACCCCGACGTGCGGGGTCAACGAGTGGCGATACCGGGAGAGCGCTCGGCGGCACTCGGAGGCGCACGGTGGTAACGCGGCGAGCTCGGCAGAGCACCTGGCGGCACCCCGAGCAGCGTGGTGAAGGAGCGGCGATATCGGGAGAGGGCTCGGCGGCACTCGGAGGCGCGCTGTGGTACCGCGGCGAGATCCCGAGAGCACCCAGCGGCACTCGCATGCGCAGGGTGGAGCGCGAAGAGCTCGGGAGAGCGTCCAGCGGCACCCCGAGGAGCAGGATGAGCGTGCGTCGGGTCGACTGGACGCACAGCGGCACCTGGAGGCGCACGGTGGTAGTGCGGCAAGCTCGGGAAAGCGCCCGGCGGCACACAGACAAGCAGGGTGAAGGAGCGGTGATATCGGGAGAGCGTTCAGCGGCACTCGGAGGCACGCGGTGGTACCGCTGTGAGCTCGGCAGTGCGCCCGGCGGCACCCCAGGCACTGTGGTGAAGGAGCAGCGATATCGGGAGAGCGCTCGGCGGCACTCAGAGGCGCGCTGTGGTACCGCGGCGAGATCCCGAGAGTGCCCGCTGGCGCTTGCCGGCGCACGGTGGTAGCGCGGAGAGCTCAGCAGAGCGCCCGGCAGCACCCCGAGGAGCGGGATGAGCGTGCGTCGGGTCGACCCGACGTACAGCGGCACCAGGAGGCGCACGGTGGTAGTGCGGCAAGGTCGGGAAAGCGCCCGGCGGCAACCAGACAAGCAGGGTGAAGGAGCGGCGATATCGGGAGAGCGTTCAGCGGCACTCGGAGGCACGCGGTGGTATCGCGGCGAGATCCCGAGAGCACCCAGCGGCACTCGCATGTGCAGGGTGGAGCGCGAAGAGCTCAGGAGAGCGTCCGGCGGCACCCCGAGGAGCGGGATGAGCGTGCGTCGGGTCGACCGGACGCACAGCGGCACCTGGAGGCGCACGGTGGTAGTGCGGCAAGCTCGGGAAAGCGCCCGGCGGCACCCAGATAAGCAGAGTGAAGGAGCGGCGATATCGGGAGAGCGCCTGGCGGCACCCCGACGTGCGGGGTCAATGAGTGGCGATACCGGGAGAGCGCTCAGCGGCACTCGGAGGCCTACGGTGGTACCGCGGCGAGATCCCGAGAGCACCCAGCGGCACTCGCATGCGCAGGGTGGAGCGCGAAGAGCTCAGGAGAGCGTCCGGCGGCACCCCGAGGAGCGGGATGAGCGTGCGTCGGGTCGACCGGACGCACAGCGGCACCTGGAGGCGCACGGTGGTAGTGCGGCGAGCTCGGCAGAGCACCCGGCGGCACCCAGACAAGCGGGGTGAAAGAGCGGCGATATCGGGAGAGCGCTCGGCGGCACTCGGAGGCGCACGGTGGTACCGCTGCGAGCTCAGGAGAGCGCCCGGCTGCACCCCGAGCACCGTGGTGAAGGAGCGGCGATATCGGGAGAGCGCGTGGCGGCACCCCGACGTTCGCGGTCAACGAGTGGCGATACCGGGAGAGCGCTCGGCGGCACTCGGAGGCGCACGGTGGTAAAGCGGCGAGCTCGGCAGAGCACCTGGCGGCACCCCGAGCACCGTGGTGAAGGAGCGGCGATATCGGGAGAGGGCTCGGCGGCACTCGGAGGCGCACGGTGGGACCGCGGCGAGATCTCGAGAGCACCCAGCGGAACTCGCATGCGCAGGGTGGAGCGCGAAGAGCTCGGGAGAGCGTCCGGCGGCACCCCGAGGAGCGGGATGAGCGTGCGTCGGTTCGACCGGACGCACAGCGGCACCTGGAGGTGCACGGTGGTAGTGCGGCGAGCTCGGCAGGGCACCCGGCGGCACCCCAGACAAGCAGGGTGAAGGAGCGGCGATATCGGGAGAGCGCGTGGCGGCACCCCGACGTGCGGGGTCAACGAGTGTCGATACCGGGAGAGCGCTCGGCGGCACTCGGAGGCGCGCTGTGGTACCGCGGCGAGATCCCGAGAGTGCCCGCTGGCACTTGCCGGCGCACGGTGGTAGCGCGGAGAGCTCAGCAGAGCGCCCGGCAGCACCCCGAGGAGCGGGATGAGCGTGCGTCGGGTCGACTGAACGCACAGCGGCACCTGGAGGCGCACGGTGGTATTGCGGAAAGCTCGGGAGAGCGCCCGGCGGCACCCAGACAAGAAGGGTGAAGGAGCGGCGATATCGGGAGAGCGCGTGGCGGCACCCCGACGTGCGGGGTCAACGAGTGTCGATACCGGGAGAGCGCTCGGCGGCACTCGGAGGCGCGCTGTGGTACCGCGGCGAGATCCCGAGAGTGCCCGCTGGCACTTGCCGGCGCACGGTGGTAGCGCGGAGAGCTCAGCAGAGCGCCCGGCAGCACCCCGAGGAGCGGGATGAGCGTGCGTCGGGTCGACCGGACGCACAGCGGCACCTGGAGGCGCACGGTGGTAGTGCGGCGAACTCGGCAGAGCACCCGGCGGCACCCAGACAAGCGGGGTGAAAGAGCGGCGATATCGGGAGAGCGCTCGGCGGCACTCGGAGGCGCACGGTGGTACCGCTGCGAGCTCAGGAGAGCGCCCGGCTGCACCCCGAGCACCGTGGTGAAGGAGCGGCGATATCGGGAGAGCGCGTGGCGGCACCCCGACGTGCGCGGTCAACGAGTGGCGATACCGGGAGAGCGCTCGGCGGCACTCGGAGGCGCACGGTGGTAACGCGGCGAGCTCGGCAGAGCACCTGGCGGCACCCCGAGCAGCGTGGTGAAGGAGCGGCGATATCGGGAGAGGGCTCGGCGGCACTCGGAGGCGCACGGTGGGACCGCGGCGAGATCTCGAGAGCACCCAGCGGAACTCGCATGCGCAGGGTGGAGCGCGAAGAGCTCGGGAGAGCGTCCGGCGGCACCCCGAGGAGCGGGATGAGCGTGCGTCGGTTCGACCGGACGCACAGCGGCACCTGGAGGTGCACGGTGGTAGTGCGGCGAGCTCGGCAGAGCACCCGGCGGCACCCCAGACAAGCAGGGTGAAGGAGCGGCGATATCGGGAGAGCGCTCGGCGGCACTCGGAGGCGCGCTGTGGTACCGCGGCGAGATCCCGAGAGTGCCCGCTGGCACTTCTCAGCGCACGGTGGTAGCGCGGAGAGCTCAGCAGAGCGCCCGGCGGCAGCCCGAGGAGCGGGATGAGCGTGCGTCGGGTCGACTGAACGCACAGCGGCACCTGGAGGCGCACGGTGGTATTGCGGAAAGCTCGGGAGAGCGCCCGGCGGCACCCAGACAAGAAGGGTGAAGGAGCGGCGATATCGGGAGAGCGCGTGGCGGCACCCCGACGTGCGGGGTCAACGAGTGTCGATACCGGGAGAGCGCTCGGCGGCACTCGGAGGCGCGCTGTGGTACCGCGGCGAGATCCCGAGAGTGCCCGCTGGAACTTGCCGGCGCACGGTGGTAGCGCGGAGAGCTCAGCAGAGCGCCCGGCAGCACCCCGAGGAGCGGGATGAGCGTGCGTCGGGTCGACTGAACGCACAGCGGCACCTGGAGGCGCACGGTGGTATTGCGGAAAGCTCGGGAGAGCGCCCGGCGGCACCCAGACAAGAAGGGTGAAGGAGCGGCGATATCGGGAGAGCGCGTGGCGGCACCCCGACGTGCGGGGTCAACGAGTGTCGATACCGGGAGAGCGCTCGGCGGCACTCGGAGGCGCGCTGTGGTACCGCGGCGAGATCCCGAGAGTGCCCGCTGGCACTTGCCGGCGCACGGTGGTAGCGCGGAGAGCTCAGCAGAGCGCCCGGCAGCACCCCGAGGAGCGGGATGAGCATGCGTCGGGTCGACCGGACGCACAGCGGCACCTGGAGGCGCACGGTGGTAGTGCGGCGAGCTCGGGAGAGCGCCCGGCGGCACCCGGAGCACTGTGGTGAAGGAGCGGCGATATCGGGAGAGCGCGTGGCGGCACCCCGACGTGCGGGGTCAACGAGTGTCGATACCGGGAGAGCGCTCGGCGGCACTCGGAGGCGCACGGTGGTAACGTGGCGAGCTCGGCAGAGCACCTGGCGGCACCCCGAGCACCGTGGTGAAGGAGCGGCGATATCGGGAGAGGGCTCGGCGGCACTCGGAGGTGCGCTGTGGTACCGCGGCGAGATCCCGAGAGCACCCAGCGGCACTCGCATGCGCGGGGTGGAGCGCGAAGAGCTCGGGAGAGCGTCCGGCGGCACCCCGAGGAGCGGGATGAGTATGCGTCGGGTCGACCGGACGCACAGCGGCACCTGGAGGCACACGGTGGTAGTGCGGCGAGCTCGGGAGAGCGCCCGGCGGCACCCCGAGGAGCGGGATGAGCTTGCGTCGGGTCGACCGGACGCACAGCGGCACCTGGAGGCGCACGGTGGTAGTGCGGCGAGCTCGGGAGAGCGCCCGGCGGCACCCCGAGGAGCGGGATGAGCGTGCGTCGGGTCGAGCGGACGCACAGCGGCACCTGCAGGCGCACGGTGGTAGTGCGGCGAGCTCGGGAGAGCGCCCGGCGGCATCCCGAGGAGCGGGATGAGCGTGCGTCGGGTCGACTGGACGCACAGCGGCACCTGGAGGTTCCGTGGGTTCCTGCAGAGTTCTGCAAGTGCCCGCAAGGGCCTGTAGGGGCCCACAGTGTTTCTGCCAGGTTCCGTAGAGTTCCGTAGGGGCCATATTTTTCTGTAGTGGCTGGTAGTATTCTGTAGGGGTCTGTAGGTTTCCGTAGGCACCTGCAGTGTTCTGTAGGAGCCCATAGGGTTTTAGTGAGGTTCCGTTGTGTTGCTAAGGGTCTTGTAGAGTGCTGTCGGGTCCTGGAGTATTCTGTAGGGTTCCAGAGGGGCTGGTAGGGTTCCGTCGAAATCTGAAGGGTTCCCTAGGGGCCCATAGAGTCCCGTAGATTGCCGTAGGGACCTGTAGGGTTGTGTAAGTGCTCGCAGGGGTTAGTAGGAGCTTGTAGGGTTCCATAAGTTTCCAGAGGGTTGTGTAGGGTTCCGTAGGGGCCTGTGGTGTTCCCTAAGGGCCTGTAGAGTCTCGTACAGTTCCGTAGGGGCCTGTGGTGTTCCCTAGGGGCCTGTAGAGTCTCGTACAGTTCCGTGCCTCTGGAGTACCGCAGGAGCCAGTAGTGTTCTGTAGGGGCCCGTAGGGTTCCTTCCATAGGAGCTGGCAGTGTTCCGTAGGGTCCTCTAGGGTTGAGTAAGTGCCCGCAGGAGTCTGTAAGAATCCGTGGGATTCTGTAAGGTTCTGCAGGGTTCCGTAGGGGCCCGTAGAGTTCCGTAGTGGCTGGTAAAGTTCCGTAGGGCCCTGTGGGGTTCTGTATGGACCTGTAGGGTTCCGTGGGGACCTGCAGGGCTCCGTAAGTGCCCGCAGGTGTCTGTAGGGTTCCGTAGGGGTCTCTAGGGTTCCGTAGGCACCTGCAGTGTTCTGTAGGAGCCCATCGGGTTTTAGTGAGGTTCCGTTGTGTTGCTAAGGGTCTTGTAGAGTGCTGTCGGGTCCTGGAGTATTCTGTAGGGTTCCAGAGGGGCTCGTAGGGTTCCATCGAAATCTATAGGGTTCCCTAGGGGCCCATAGAGTCCCGTAGATTTCCGTAGGGGCCTGTAGGGTTGTGTAAGTGCCCGCAGAAGTCTGTAGGAGTCTGTGGGATTCTGTAAGGTTCCGGAGGGTTCTGCAGGGTTCCGTAGGGGCCCGTAGAGTTCCGTAGTGGCTGGTAAAGTTCCCTAGGGCCCTGTGGGGTTCTGTATGGACCTGTAGGGTTCCGTGGGGACCTGCAGGGCTCCGTAAGTGCCCGCAGGTGTCTGTAGGGTTCCGTAGGGGTCTCCAGGGTTCCGTAGGCACCTGCAGTGTTCTGTAGGAGCCCATAGGGTTTTAGTGAGGTTCCCTTGTGTTGCTAAGGGTCTTGTAGAGTGCTGTCGGGTCCTGGAGTATTCTGTAGGGTTCCAGAGGGGCTCGTAGGGTTCCATCGAAATCTATAGGGTTCCCTAGGGGCCCATAGAGTCCCGTAGATTTCCGTAGGGGCCTGTAGGGTTGTGTAAGTGCCCGCAGAAGTCTGTAGGAGTCTGTGGGATTCTGTAAGGTTCCGGAGGGTTCTGCAGGGTTCCGTAGGGGCCCGTAGAGTTCCGTAGTGGCTGGTAAAGTTCCGTAGGGCCCTGTGGGGTTCTGTATGGACCTGTAGGGTTCCGTAGGGGCCTGCAGGGTTCCGTAAGTGCCCGCAGGTGTCTGTAGGGTTCCGTAGGGGTCTGTAGGGTTCCGTAGGCACCTGCAGTGTTCTGTAGGAGCCCATAGGGTTTTAGTGAGGTTCCGTTGTGTTGCTAAGGGTCTTGTAGAGTGCTGTCGGGTCCTGGAGTATTCTGTAGGGTTCCAGAGGGCCTCATAGGGTTCCTTCGAAATCTATAGGGTTCCCTAGGGGCCCATAGAGTCCCGTAGATTGCCGTAGGGACCTGTAGGGTTGTGTAAGTGCTCGCAGGGGTTGGTAGGAGCTTGTAGGGTTCCATAAGTTTTCAGAGGGTTGTGTAGGGTTCCGTAGGGGCCTGTGGTGTTCCCTAGGGGCCTGTAGAGTCTCGTACAGTTCCGTAGGGTCCTGTAGGTTTCCATAAGCGCCCGCAGAGGTCTGAATGGGCTCGTACTGTTCCGTAAGGATCCATAGGGCTCCGTAGAGCTTCGTAGGTTCCCTAGAGGCCTCTGGAGTACCGCAGGAGCCAGTAGTGTTCTGTAGGGGCCCGTAGGGTTCCTTCCATAGGAGCTGGCAGTGTTCCGTAGGGTCCTCTAGGGTTGAGTAAGTGCCCGCAGGAGTCTGTAGGAATCCGTGGGATTCTGTAAGGTTCTGCAAGGTTCCGTAGGGGCCCGTAGAGTTCCGTAGTGGCTGGTAACGTTCCCTAGGGCCCTGTACCGTTCCGTAACTGCCTGCAAGGGTCTTTAGGCTTCCGTAGGGGCTGGTAGGGTTCCATAACGTTCCGTGGGTTCCTGCAGAGTTCTGCAAGTGCCCGCAAGGGCCTGTAGGGGCCCACAGTGTTTCTGCCAGGTTCCGTAGAGTTCCGTAGGGGCCATATTTTTCTGTAGTGGCTGGTAGTATTCTGTAGGGGTCTGTAGGTTTCCGTAGGCACCTGCAGTGTTCTGTAGGAGCCCATAGGGTTTTAGTGAGGTTCCGTTGTGTTGCTAAGGGTCTTGTAGAGTGCTGTCGGGTCCTGGAGTATTCTGTAGGGTTCCAGAGGGGCTGGTAGCGTTCCGTCGAAATCTGAAGGGTTCCCTAGGGGCCCATAGAGTCCCGTAGATTGCCGTAGGGACCTGTAGGGTTGTGTAAGTGCTCGCAGGGGTTGGTAGGAGCTTGTAGGGTTCCATAAGTTTCCAGAGGGTTGTGTAGGGTTCCGTAGGGGCCTGTGGTGTTCCCTAGGGGCCTGTAGAGTCTCGTACGGTTCCGTAGGGGCCTGTGGTGTTCCCTAGGGGCCTGTAGAGTCTCGTACAGTTCCGTAGGGTCCTGTAGGTTTCCATAAGCGCCCGCAGAGGTCTGAAGGGGCCCGTACTGTTCCGTAAGGATCCATAGGGCTCCGTAGAGCTTCGTAGGTTCCCTAGAGGCCTCTGGAGTACCGCAGGAGCCAGTAGTGTTCTGTAGGGGCCCGTAGGGTTCCTTCCATAGGAGCTGGCAGTGTTCCGTAGGGTCCTCTAGGGTTGAGTAAGTGCCCGCAGGAGTCTGTAGGAATCCGTGGGATTCTGTAAGGTTCTGCAGGGTTCCGTAGGGGCCCGTAGAGTTCCGTAGTGGCTGGTAAAGTTCCCTAGGGCCCTGTACCATTCCATAACTGCCTGCAAGGGTCTTTAGGCTTCCGTAGGGGCTGGTAGGGTTCCATAAAGTTCCGTGGGTTCCTGTAGAGTTCTGCAAGTGCCCGCTAGGGCCTGTAGGGGCCCACAGTGTTTCTGCCAGGTTCCGTAGAGTTCCGTAGGGGCCATATTTTTCTGTAGTGGCTGGTAGTATTCTGTAGGGGTCTGTAGGTTTCCGTAGGCACCTACAGTGTTCTGTAGGAGCCCATAGGGTTTTAGTGAGGTTCCGTTGTGTTGCTAAGGGTCTTGTAGAGTGCTGTCGGGTCCTGGAGTATTCTGTAGGGTTCCAGAGGGGCTCGTAGGGTTCCATCGAAATCTATAGGGTTCCCTAGGGGCCCATAGAGTCCCGTAGATTTCCGTAGGGACCTGTAGGGTTGTGTAAGTGCCCGCAGAAGTCTGTAGGAGTCTGTGGGATTCTGTAAGGTTCCGGAGGGTTCTGCAGGGTTCCGTAGGGGCCCGTAGAGTTCCGTAGTGGCTGGTAAAGTTCCGTAGGGCCCTGTGGGGTTCTGTATGGACCTGTAGGGTTCCGTAGGGGCCTGCAGGGTTCCGTAAGTGCCCGCAGGTGTCTGTAGGGTTCCGTAGGGGTCTGTAGGGTTCCGTAGGCACCTGCAGTGTTCTGTAGGAGCCCATAGGGTTTTAGTGAGGTTCCGTTGTGTTGCTAAGGGTCTTGTAGAGTGCTGTCGGGTCCTGGAGTATTCTGTAGGGTTCCAGAGGGGCTCGTAGCGTTCCGTCGAAATCTGTAGGGTTCCCTAGGGGCCCATAGAGTCCCGTAGATTGCCGTAGGGACCTGTAGGGTTGTGTAAGTGCTCGCAGGGGTTGGTAGGAGCTTGTAGGGTTCCATAAGTTTCCAGAGGGTTGTGTAGGGTTCCGTAGGGGCCTGTGGTGTTCCCTAAGGGCCTGTAGAGTCTCGTACGGTTCCGTAGGGGCCTGTGGTGTTCCCTAGGGGCCTGTAGAGTCTCGTACAGTTCCGTAGGGTCCTGTAGGTTTCCATAAGCGCCCGCAGAGGTCTGAAGGGGCCCGTGCTGTTCCGTAAGGATCCATAGGGCTCCGTAGAGCTTCGTAGGTTTCCTAGAGGCCTCTGGAGTACCGCAGGAGCCAATAGTGTTCTGTAGGGGCCCGTAGGGTTCCTTCCATAGGAGCTGGCAGTGTTCCGTAGTGTCCTCTAGGGTTGAGTAAGTGCCCGCAGGAGTCTGTAGGAATCCGTGGGATTCTGTAAGGTTCTGCAGGGTTCCGTAGGGGCCCGTAGAGTTCCGTAGTGGCTGGTAAAGTTCCGTAGGGCCCTGTGGGGTTCTGTATGGACCTGTAGGGTTCCGTAGGGGCCTGCAGGGTTCCGTAAGTGCCCGCAGGTGTCTGTAGGGTTCCGTAGGGGTCTGTAGGGTTCCGTAGGCACCTGCAGTGTTCTGTAGGAGCCCATAGGGTTTTAGTGAGGTTCCGTTGTGTTGCTAAGGGTCTTGTAGAGTGCTGTCGGGTCCTGGAGTATTCTGTAGGGTTCCAGAGGGGCTGGTAGGGTTCCGTCGAAATCTGAAGGGTTCCCTAGGGGCCCATAGAGTCCCGTAGATTGCCGTAGGGACCTGTAGGGTTGTGTAAGTGCTCGCAGGGGTTGGTAGGAGCTTGTAGGGTTCCATAAGTTTTCAGAGGGTTGTGTAGGGTTCCGTAGGGGCCTGTGGTGTTCCCTAGGGGCCTGTAGAGTCTCGTACAGTTCCGTAGGGTCCTGTAGGTTTCCATAAGCGCCCGCAGAGGTCTGAATGGGCTCGTACTGTTCCGTAAGGATCCATAGGGCTCCGTAGAGCTTCGTAGGTTCCCTAGAGGCCTCTGGAGTACCGCAGGAGCCAGTAGTGTTCTGTAGGGGCCCGTAGGGTTCCTTCCATAGGAGCTGGCAGTGTTCCGTAGGGTCCTCTAGGGTTGAGTAAGTGCCCGCAGGAGTCTGTAGGAATCCGTGGGATTCTGTAAGGTTCTGCAAGGTTCCGTAGGGGCCCGTAGAGTTCCGTAGTGGCTGGTAACGTTCCCTAGGGCCCTGTACCGTTCCGTAACTGCCTGCAAGGGTCTTTAGGCTTCCGTAGGGGCTGGTAGGGTTCCATAAAGTTCCGTGGGTTCCTGCAGAGTTCTGCAAGTGCCCGCAAGGGCCTGTAGGGGCCCACAGTGTTTCTGCCAGGTTCCGTAGAGTTCCGTAGGGGCCATATTTTTCTGTAGTGGCTGGTAGTATTCTGTAGGGGTCTGTAGGTTTCCGTAGGCACCTGCAGTGTTCTGTAGGAGCCCATAGGGTTTTAGTGAGGTTCCGTTGTGTTGCTAAGGGTCTTGTAGAGTGCTGTCGGGTCCTGGAGTATTCTGTAGGGTTCCAGAGGGGCTGGTAGCGTTCCGTCGAAATCTGAAGGGTTCCCTAGGGGCCCATAGAGTCCCGTAGATTGCCGTAGGGACCTGTAGGGTTGTGTAAGTGCTCGCAGGGGTTGGTAGGAGCTTGTAGGGTTCCATAAGTTTCCAGAGGGTTGTGTAGGGTTCCGTAGGGGCCTGTGGTGTTCCCTAGGGGCCTGTAGAGTCTCG
Source organism: Numenius arquata (assembly GCF_964106895.1). NCBI lineage: Eukaryota > Metazoa > Chordata > Aves > Charadriiformes > Scolopacidae > Numenius > Numenius arquata. The sequence goes on from NW_027414869.1 coordinate 37,933, forward strand.
TACGGTTCCGTAGGGGCCTGTGGTGTTCCCTAGGGGCCTGTAGAGTCTCGTACAGTTCCGTAGGGTCCTGTAGGTTTCCATAAGCGCCCGCAGAGGTCTGAAGGGGCCCGTACTGTTCCGTAAGGATCCATAGGGCTCCGTAGAGCTTCGTAGGTTCCCTAGAGGCCTCTGGAGTACCGCAGGAGCCAGTAGTGTTCTGTAGGGGCCCGTAGGGTTCCTTCCATAGGAGCTGGCAGTGTTCCGTAGTGTCCTCTAGGGTTGAGTAAGTGCCCGCAGGAGTCTGTAGGAATCCGTGGGATTCTGTAAGGTTCTGCAGGGTTCCGTAGGGGCCCGTAGAGTTCCGTAGTGGCTGGTAAAGTTCCCTAGGGCCCTGTACCATTCCGTAACTGCCTGCAAGGGTCTTTAGGCTTCCGTAGGGGCTGGTAGGGTTCCATAAAGTTCCGTGGGTTCCTGTAGAGTTCTGCAAGTGCCCGCTAGGGCCTGTAGGGGCCCACAGTGTTTCTGCCAGGTTCCGTAGAGTTCCGTAGGGGCCATATTTTTCTGTAGTGGCTGGTAGTATTCTGTAGGGGTCTGTAGGGTTCCGTAGGCACCTACAGTGTTCTGTAGGAGCCCATAGGGTTTTAGTGAGGTTCCGTTGTGTTGCTAAGGGTCTTGTAGAGTGCTGTCGGGTCCTGGAGTATTCTGTAGGGTTCCAGAGGGGCTCGTAGGGTTCCATCGAAATCTATAGGGTTCCCTAGGGGCCCATAGAGTCCCGTAGATTTCCGTAGGGACCTGTAGGGTTGTGTAAGTGCCCGCAGAAGTCTGTAGGAGTCTGTGGGATTCTGTAAGGTTCCGGAGGGTTCTGCAGGGTTCCGTAGGGGCCCGTAGAGTTCCGTAGTGGCTGGTAAAGTTCCGTAGGGCCCTGTGGGGTTCTGTATGGACCTGTAGGGTTCCGTAGGGGCCTGCAGGGTTCCGTAAGTGCCCGCAGGTGTCTGTAGGGTTCCGTAGGGGTCTGTAGGGTTCCGTAGGCACCTGCAGTGTTCTGTAGGAGCCCATAGGGTTTTAGTGAGGTTCCGTTGTGTTGCTAAGGGTCTTGTAGAGTGCTGTCGGGTCCTGGAGTATTCTGTAGGGTTCCAGAGGGGCTCGTAGCGTTCCGTCGAAATCTGTAGGGTTCCCTAGGGGCCCATAGAGTCCCGTAGATTGCCGTAGGGACCTGTAGGGTTGTGTAAGTGCTCGCAGGGGTTGGTAGGAGCTTGTAGGGTTCCATAAGTTTCCAGAGGGTTGTGTAGGGTTCCGTAGGGGCCTGTGGTGTTCCCTAGGGGCCTGTAGAGTCTCGTACGGTTCCGTAGGGGCCTGTGGTGTTCCCTAGGGGCCTGTAGAGTCTCGTACAGTTCCGTAGGGTCCTGTAGGTTTCCATAAGCGCCCGCAGAGGTCTGAAGGGGCCCGTACTGTTCCGTAAGGATCCATAGGGCTCCGTAGAGCTTCGTAGGTTCCCTAGAGGCCTCTGGAGTACCGCAGGAGCCAGTAGTGTTCTGTAGGGGCCCGTAGGGTTCCTTCCATAGGAGCTGGCAGTGTTCCGTAGGGTCCTCTAGGGTTGAGTAAGTGCCCGCAGGAGTCTGTAGGAATCCGTGGGATTCTGTAAGGTTCTGCAGGGTTCCGTAGGGGCCCGTAGAGTTCCGTAGTGGCTGGTAAAGTTCCCTAGGGCCCTGTACCATTCCGTAACTGCCTGCAAGGGTCTTTAGGCTTCCGTAGGGGCTGGTAGGGTTCCATAAAGTTCCGTGGGTTCCTGTAGAGTTCTGCAAGTGCCCGCTAGGGCCTGTAGGGGCCCACAGTGTTTCTGCCAGGTTCCGTAGAGTTCCGTAGGGGCCATATTTTTCTGTAGTGGCTGGTAGTATTCTGTAGGGGTCTGTAGGGTTCCGTAGGCACCTACAGTGTTCTGTAGGAGCCCATAGGGTTTTAGTGAGGTTCCGTTGTGTTGCTAAGGGTCTTGTAGAGTGCTGTCGGGTCCTGGAGTATTCTGTAGGGTTCCAGAGGGGCTCGTAGGGTTCCATCGAAATCTATAGGGTTCCCTAGGGGCCCATAGAGTCCCGTAGATTTCCGTAGGGACCTGTAGGGTTGTGTAAGTGCCCGCAGAAGTCTGTAGGAGTCTGTGGGATTCTGTAAGGTTCCGGAGGGTTCTGCAGGGTTCCGTAGGGGCCCGTAGAGTTCCGTAGTGGCTGGTAAAGTTCCGTAGGGCCCTGTGGGGTTCTGTATGGACCTGTAGGGTTCCGTAGGGGCCTGCAGGGTTCCGTAAGTGCCCGCAGGTGTCTGTAGGGTTCCGTAGGGGTCTGTAGGGTTCCGTAGGCACCTGCAGTGTTCTGTAGGAGCCCATAGGGTTTTAGTGAGGTTCCGTTGTGTTGCTAAGGGTCTTGTAGAGTGCTGTCGGGTCCTGGAGTATTCTGTAGGGTTCCAGAGGGGCTCGTAGCGTTCCGTCGAAATCTGTAGGGTTCCCTAGGGGCCCATAGAGTCCCGTAGATTGCCGTAGGGACCTGTAGGGTTGTGTAAGTGCTCGCAGGGGTTGGTAGGAGCTTGTAGGGTTCCATAAGTTTCCAGAGGGTTGTGTAGGGTTCCGTAGGGGCCTGTGGTGTTCCCTAAGGGCCTGTAGAGTCTCGTACGGTTCCGTAGGGGCCTGTGGTGTTCCCTAGGGGCCTGTAGAGTCTCGTACAGTTCCGTAGGGTCCTGTAGGTTTCCATAAGCGCCCGCAGAGGTCTGAATGGGCTCGTACTGTTCCGTAAGGATCCATAGGGCTCCGTAGAGCTTCGTAGGTTCCCTAGAGGCCTCTGGAGTACCGCAGGAGCCAGTAGTGTTCTGTAGGGGCCCGTAGGGTTCCTTCCATAGGAGCTGGCAGTGTTCCGTAGTGTCCTCTAGGGTTGAGTAAGTGCCCGCAGGAGTCTGTAGGAATCCGTGGGATTCTGTAAGGTTCTGCAGGGTTCCGTAGGGGCCCGTAGAGTTCCGTAGTGGCTGGTAAAGTTCCGTAGGGCCCTGTGGGGTTCTGTATGGACCTGTAGGGTTCCGTAGGGGCCTGCAGGGTTCCGTAAGTGCCCGCAGGTGTCTGTAGGGTTCCGTAGGGGTCTGTAGGGTTCCGTAGGCACCTGCAGTGTTCTGTAGGAGCCCATAGGGTTTTAGTGAGGTTCCGTTGTGTTGCTAAGGGTCTTGTAGAGTGCTGTCGGGTCCTGGAGTATTCTGTAGGGTTCCAGAGGGGCTGGTAGGGTTCCGTCGAAATCTGAAGGGTTCCCTAGGGGCCCGTAGAGTCCCGTAGATTTCCGTAGGGGCCTGTAGGGTTATGAAAGTGCCCGCTGGGGTTGGTAGGAGCTTGTAGGGTGCCATATGTTTCCGGAGGATTGTGTAGGGTTCTGTAGGGGCCTGTGGTGTTCCCTAGGGGCCTGTAGAGTCTCGTACAGTTTCGGTAGGGTCCTGTAGGTTTCCATAAGCGCCCGCAGAGGTGTGAAGGGGCCCGTACTGTTCCGTAAGGATCCATAGGGTTCCGTAGAGCTTCGTAGGTTCCCTAGAGGCCTGTGGAGTACCGTAGGAGCCAGTAGTGTTCTGTAGGGGCCCGTAGGGTTCCTTCCATAGGGGCTGGCAGTGTTCCGTAGGGGCCTGTAGGGTTGTTTAAGTGCCCGCAGAAGTCTGTGGGATTCTGTAAGGTTCCGGAGGGTTCTGCAGGGTTCCGTAGGGGCCCGTAGAGTTCCGTAGTGGCTGGTAAAGTTCCCTAGGGCCCTGTACCGTTCCGTAACTGCCTGCAAGGGTCTTTAGGCTTCCGTAGGGGCTGGTAGGGTTCCATAAAGTTCCGTGGGTTCCTGCAGAGTTCTGCAAGTGCCCGCAAGGGCCTGTAGGGGCCCACAGTGTTTCTGCCAGGTTCCGTAGAGTTCCGTAGGGGCCATATTTTTCTGTAGTGGCTGGTAGTATTCTGTAGGGGTCTGTAGGGTTCCGTAGGCGCCTACAGTGTTCTGTAGGAGCCCATAGGGTTTTAGTGAGGTTCCGTTGTGTTGCTAAGGGTCTTGTAGAGTGCTGTCGGGTCCTGGAGTATTCTGTAGGGTTCCAGAGGGGCTCGTAGGGTTCCATCGAAATCTATAGGGTTCCCTAGGGGCCCATAGAGTCCCGTAGATTTCCGTAGGGACCTGTAGGGTTGTGTAAGTGCCCGCAGAAGTCTGTAGGAGTCTGTGGGATTCTGTAAGGTTCTGGAGGGTTCTGCAGGGTTCCGTAGGGGCCCGTAGAGTTCCGTAGTGGCTGGTAAAGTTCCGTAGGGCCCTGTGGGGTTCTGTATGGACCTGTAGGGTTCCGTAGGGGCCTGCAGGGTTCCGTAAGTGCCCGCAGGTGTCTGTAGGGTTCCGTAGGGGTCTGTAGGGTTCCGTAGGCACCTGCAGTGTTCTGTAGGAGCCCATAGGGTTTTAGTGAGGTTCCGTTGTGTTGCTAAGGGTCTTGTAGAGTGCTGTCGGGTCCTGGAGTATTCTGTAAGGTTCCAGAGGGCCTCATAGGGTTCCATCGAAATCTATAGGGTTCCCTAGGGGCCCATAGAGTCCCGTAGATTGCCATAGGGACCTGTAGGGTTGTGTAAGTGCCCGCAGAAGTCTGTAGGAGTCTGTGGGATTCTGTAAGGTTCTGGAGGGTTCTGCAGGGTTCCGTAGGGACCCGTAGAGTTCCGTAGTGGCTGGTAAAGTTCCGTAGGGCCCTGTGGGGTTCTGTATGGACCTGTAGGGTTCCGTAGGGGCCTGCAGGGTTCCGTAAGTGCCCGCAGGTGTCTGTAGGGTTCTGTAGGGGTCTGTAGGGTTCCGTAGGCACCTGCAGTGTTCTGTGGGAGCCCATAGGGTTTTAGTGAGGTTCCGTTGTGTTGCTAAGGGTCTTGTAGAGTGCTGTCGGGTCCTGGAGTATTCTGTAGGGTTCCAGAGGGGCTGGTAGGGTTCCGTCGAAATCTGAAGGGTTCCCTAGGGGCCCGTAGAGTCCCGTAGATTTCCGTAGGGGCCTGTAGGGTTATGAAAGTGCCCGCAGGGGTTGGTAGGAGCTTGTAGGGTGCCATATGTTTCCGGAGGGTTGTGTAGGGTTCCGTAGGGGCCTGTGGTGTTCCCTAGGGGCCTGTAGAGTCTCGTACAGTTCCGTAGGGTCCTGTAGGTTTCCATAAGCGCCCGCAGAGGTCTGAAGGGGCCCGTACTGTTCCGTAAGGATCCATAGGGCTCCGTAGAGCTTCGTAGGTTCCCTAGAGGCCTGTGGAGTACCGCAGGAGCCAGTAGTGTTCTGTAGGGGCCCGTAGGGTTCCTTTCATAGGAGCTGGCAGTGTTCCGTAGGGTCCTCTAGGGTTGAGTAAGTGCCCGCAGGAGTCTGTAGGAATCCGTGGGATTCTGTAAGGTTCTGGAGGGTTCTGCAGGGTTCCGTAGGGGCCCGTAGAGTTCCGTAGTGGCTGGTAAAGTTCCCTAGGGCCCTGTACCGTTCCGTAACTGCCTGCAAGGGTCTTTAGGCTTCCGTAGGGGCTGGTAGGGTTCCATAAAGTTCCGTGGGTTCCTGCAGAGTTCTGCAAGTGCCCGCAAGGGCCTCTAGGGGCCCACAGTGTTTCTGCCAGGTTCCGTAGAGTTCCGTAGGGGCCATATTTTTCTGTAGTGGCTGGTAGTATTCTGTAGGGGTCTGTAGGGTTCCGTAGGCGCCTGCAGTGTTCTGTAGGAGCCCATAGGGTTTTAGTGAGGTTCCGTTGTGTTGCTAAGGGTCTTGTAGAGTGCTGTCGGGTCCTGGAGTATTCTGTAGGGTTCCAGAGGGGCTCGTAGGGTTCCATCGAAATCTATAGGGTTCCCTAGGGGCCCGTAGAGTCCCGTAGATTTCCGTAGGGACCTGTAGGGTTGTGTAAGTGCTCGCAGAAGTCTGTAGGAGTCTGTGGGATTCTGTAAGGTTCTGGAGGGTTCTGCAGGGTTCCGTAGGGGCCCGTAGAGTTCCGTAGTGGCTGGTAAAGTTCCGTAGGGCCCTGTGGGGTTCTGTATGGACCTGTAGGGTTCCGTAGGGGCCTGCAGGGTTCCGTAAGTGCCCGCAGGTGTCTGTAGGGTTCCGTAGGGGTCTGTAGGGTTCCGTAGGCACCTGCAGTGTTCTGTAGGAGCCCATAGGGTTTTAGTGAGGTTCCGTTGTGTTGCTAAGGGTCTTGTAGAGTGCTGTCGGGTCCTGGAGTATTCTGTAGGGTTCCAGAGGGCCTCATAGGGTTCCATCGAAATCTATAGGGTTCCCTAGGGGCCCATAGAGTCCCGTAGATTGCCATAGGGACCTGTAGGGTTGTGTAAGTGCCCGCAGAAGTCTGTAGGAGTCTGTGGGATTCTGTAAGGTTCTGGAGGGTTCTGCAGGGTTCCGTAGGGACCCGTAGAGTTCCGTAGTGGCTGGTAAAGTTCCGTAGGGCCCTGTGGGGTTCTGTATGGACCTGTAGGGTTCCGTAGGGGCCTGCAGGGTTCCGTAAGTGCCCGCAGGTGTCTGTAGGGTTCTGTAGGGGTCTGTAGGGTTCCGTAGGCACCTGCAGTGTTCTGTAGGAGCCCATAGGGTTTTAGTGAGGTTCCGTTGTGTTGCTAAGGGTCTTGTAGAGTGCTGTCGGGTCCTGGAGTATTCTGTAGGGTTCCAGAGGGGCTGGTAGGGTTCCGTCGAAATCTGAAGGGTTCCCTAGGGGCCCGTAGAGTCCCGTAGATTTCCGTAGGGGCCTGTAGGGTTATGAAAGTGCCCGCTGGGGTTGGTAGGAGCTTGTAGGGTGCCATATGTTTCCGGAGGGTTGTGTAGGGTTCCGTAGGGGCCTGTGGTGTTCCCTAGGGGCCTGTAGAGTCTCGTACAGTTCCGTAGGGTCCTGTAGGTTTCCATAAGCGCCCGCAGAGGTCTGAATGGGCCCGTACTGTTCCGTAAGGATCCATAGGGCTCCGTAGAGCTTCGTAGGTTCCCTAGAGGCCTCTGGAGTACCGCAGGAGCCAGTAGTGTTCTGTAGGGGCCCGTAGGGTTCCTTTCATAGGAGCTGGCAGTGTTCCGTAGGGTCCTCTAGGGTTGAGTAAGTGCCCGCAGGAGTCTGTAGGAATCCGTGGGATTCTGTAAGGTTCTGGAGGGTTCTGCAGGGTTCCGTAGGGGCCCGTAGAGTTCCGTAGTGGCTGGTAAAGTTCCCTAGGGCCCTGTACCGTTCCGTAACTGCCTGCAAGGGTCTTTAGGCTTCTGTAGGGGCTGGTAGGGTTCCATAAAGTTCCGTGGGTTCCTGCAGAGTTCTGCAAGTGCCCGCAAGGGCCTCTAGGGGCCCACAGTGTTTCTGCCAGGTTCCGTAGAGTTCCGTAGGGGCCATATTTTTCTGTAGTGGCTGGTAGTATTCTGTAGGGGTCTGTAGGGTTCCGTAGGCGCCTGCAGTGTTCTGTAGGAGCCCATAGGGTTTTAGTGAGGTTCCGTTGTGTTGCTAAGGGTCTTGTAGAGTGCTGTCGGGTCCTGGAGTATTCTGTAGGGTTCCAGAGGGGCTCGTAGGGTTCCATCGAAATCTATAGGGTTCCCTAGGGCCCATAGAGTCCCGTAGATTTCCGTAGGGACCTGTAGGGTTGTGTAAGTGCTCGCAGAAGTCTGTAGGAGTCTGTGGGATTCTGTAAGGTTCCGGAGGGTTCTGCAGGGTTCCGTAGGGGCCCGTAGAGTTCCGTAGTGGCTGGTAAAGTTCCGTAGGGCCCTGTGGGGTTCTGTATGGACCTGTAGGTTTCCGTAGGGGCCTGCAGGGTTCCGTAAGTGCCCGCAGGTGTCTGTAGGGTTCCGTAGGGGTCTCTAGGGTTCCGTAGGCACCTGCAGTGTTCTGTAGGAGCCCATAGGGTTTTAGTGAGGTTCCGTTGTGTTGCTAAGGGTCTTGTAGAGTGCTGTCGGGTCCTGGAGTATTCTGTAGGGTTCCAGAGGGCCTCATAGGGTTCCATCGAAATCTATAGGGTTCCCTAGGGGCCCATAGAGTCCCGTAGATTGCCATAGGGACCTGTAGGGTTGTGTAAGTGCCCGCAGAAGTCTGTAGGAGTCTGTGGGATTCTGTAAGGTTCTGCAGGGTTCTGCAGGGTTCCGTAGGGACCCGTAGAGTTCCGTAGTGGCTGGTAAAGTTCCGTAGGGCCCTGTGGGGTTCTGTATGGACCTGTAGGGTTCCGTAGGGGCCTGCAGGGTTCCGTAAGTGCCCGCAGGTGTCTGTAGGGTTCTGTAGGGGTCTGTAGGGTTCCGTAGGCACCTGCAGTGTTCTGTAGGAGCCCATAGGGTTTTAGTGAGGTTCCGTTGTGTTGCTAAGGGTCTTGTAGAGTGCTGTCGGGTCCTGGAGTATTCTGTAGGGTTCCAGAGGGGCTGGTAGGGTTCCGTCGAAATCTGAAGGGTTCCCTAGGGGCCCGTAGAGTCCCGTAGATTTCCGTAGGGGCCTGTAGGGTTATGAAAGTGCCCGCTGGGGTTGGTAGGAGCTTGTAGGGTGCCATATGTTTCCGGAGGGTTGTGTAGGGTTCCGTAGGGGCCTGTGGTGTTCCCTAGGGGCCTGTAGAGTCTCGTACAGTTCCGTAGGGTCCTGTAGGTTTCCATAAGCGCCCGCAGAGGTCTGAATGGGCCCGTACTGTTCCGTAAGGATCCATAGGGCTCCGTAGAGCTTCGTAGGTTCCCTAGAGGCCTCTGGAGTACCGCAGGAGCCAGTAGTGTTCTGTAGGGGCCCGTAGGGTTCCTTCCATAGGAGCTGGCAGTGTTCCGTAGGGTCCTCTAGGGTTGAGTAAGTGCCCGCAGGAGTCTGTAGGAATCCGTGGGATTCTGTAAGGTTCTGCAGGGTTCCGTAGGGGCCCGTAGAGTTCCGTAGTGGCTGGTAAAGTTCCCTAGGGCCCTGTGGGGTTCTGTATGGACCTGTAGGGTTCCGTAGGGGCCTGCAGGGTTCCGTAAGTGCCCGCAGGTGTCTGTAGGGTTCCGTAGGGGTCTGTAGGGTTCCGTAGGCACCTGCAGTGTTCTGTAGGAGCCCATAGGGTTTTAGTGAGGTTCCGTTGTGTTGCTAAGGGTCTTGTAGAGTGCTGTCGGGTCCTGGAGTATTCTGTAGGGTTCCAGAGGGCCTCATAGGGTTCTTTCGAAATCTATAGGGTTCCCTAGGGGCCCGTAGAGTCCCGTAGATTTCCGTAGGGACCTGTAGGGTTGTGTAAGTGCTCGCAGGGGTTGGTAGGAGCTTGTAGGGTTCCATAAGTTTCCAGAGGGTTGTGTAGGGTTCCGTAGGGGCCTGTGGTGTTCCCTAGGGGCCTGTAGAGTCTCGTACAGTTTCGGTAGGGTCCTGTAGGTTTCCATAAGCGCCCGCAGAGGTCTGAATGGGCTCGTAGTGTTCCGTAAGGATCCATAGGGCTCCGTAGAGCTTCGTAGGTTCCCTAGAGGCCTCTGGAGTACCGCAGGAGCCAGTAGTGTTCTGTAGGGGCCCGTAGGGTTCCTTCCATAGGAGCTGGCAGTGTTCCGTAGGGTCCTCTAGGGTTGAGTAAGTGCCCGCAGGAGTCTGTAGGAATCCGTGGGATTCCGTAAGGTTCTGCAGGGTTCCGTAGGGGCCCGTAGAGTTCCATAGTGGCTGGTAAAGTTCCCTAGGGCCCTGTACCGTTCCGTAATTGCCTGCAAGGGTCTTTAGGCTTCCGTAGGGGCTGGTAGGGTTCCATAAAGTTCCGTGGGTTCCTGCAGAGTTCTGCAAGTGCCCGCAAGGGCCTGTAGGGGCCCACAGTGTTTCTGCCAGGTTCCGTAGAGTTCCGTAGGGGCCATATTTTTCTGTAGTGGCTGGTAGTATTCTGTAGGGGTCTGTAGGTTTCCGTAGGCACCTGCAGTGTTCTGTAGGAGCCCATAGGGTTTTACTGAGGTTCCGTTGTGTTGCTAAGGGTCTTATAGAGTGCTGTCGGGTCCTGGAGTATTCTGTAGGGTTCCAGAGGGGCTGGTAGGGTTCCGTCGAAATCTGAAGGGTTCCCTAGGGGCCCGTAGAGTCCCGTAGATTTCCGTAGGGGCCTGTAGGGTTATGAAAGTGCCCGCAGGGGTTGGTAGGAGCTTGTAGGGTGCCATATGTTTCCAGAGGGTTGTGTAGGGTTCCGTAGGGGCCTGTGGTGTTCCCTAGGGGCCTGTAGAGTCTCGTACAGTTCCGTAGGGTCCTGTAGGTTTCCATAAGCGCCCGCAGAGGTCTGAATGGGCCCGTACTGTTCCGTAAGGATCCATAGGGCTCCGTAGAGCTTCGTAGGTTCCCTAGAGGCCTCTGGAGTACCGCAGGAGCCAGTAGTGTTCTGTAGGCGCCCGTAGGGTTCCTTCCATAGGAGCTGGCAGTGTTCCGTAGGGTCCTCTAGGGTTGAGTAAGTGCCCGCAGGAGTCTGTAGGAATCCGTGGGATTCTGTAAGGTTCTGCAGGGTTCCGTAGGGGCCCGTAGAGTTCCATAGTGGCTGGTAAAGTTCCCTAGGGCCCTGTACCGTTCCGTAACTGCCTGCAAGGGTCTTTAGGCTTCCGTAGGGGCTGGTAGGGTTCCATAAAGTTCCGTGGGTTCCTGCAGAGTTCTGCAAGTGCCCGCAAGGGCCTGTAGGGGCGCACAGTGTTTCTGCCAGGTTCCGTAGAGTTCCGTAGGGGCCATATTTTTCTGTAGTGGCTGGTAGTATTCTGTAGGGGTCTGTAGGGTTCCGTAGGCACCTACAGTGTTCTGTAGGAGCCCATAGGGTTTTAGTGAGGTTCCGTTGTGTTGCTAAGGGTCTTGTAGAGTGCTGTCGGGTCCTGGAGTATTCTGTAGGGTTCCAGAGGGGCTCGTAGGGTTCCGTCGAAATCTGAAGGGTTCCCTAGGGGCCCGTAGAGTCCCGTAGATTTCCGTAGGGGCCTGTAGGGTTATGAAAGTGCCCGCAGGGGTTGGTAGGAGCTTGTAGGGTGCCATATGTTTCCGGAGGGTTGTGTAGGGTTCCGTAGGGGCCTGTGGTGTTCCCTAGGGGCCTGTAGAGTCTCGTACAGTTTCGGTAGGGTCCTGTAGGTTTCCATAAGCGCCCGCAGAGGTCTGAAGGGGCCCGTACTGTTCCGTAAGGATCCATAGGGTTCCATAGAGCTTCGTAGGTTCCCTAGAGGCCTCTGGAGTACCGTAGGAGCCAGTAGTGTTCCGTAGGGTCCTCTAGGGTTGAGTAAGTGCCTGCAGGAGTCTGTAGGAATTTCGTGGGATTCTGTAAGGTTCTGCAGGGCTCTGCAGGGTTCCGTAGGGGCCCGTAGAGTTCCGTAGTGGCTGGTAAAGTTCCCTAGGGCCCTGTACCGTTCTGTAACTGCCTGCAAGGGTCTTTAGGCTTCCGTAGGGGCTGGTAGGGTTCCATAAAGTTCCGTGGGTTCCTGCAGAGTTCTGCAAGTGCCCGCAAGGGCCTGTAGGGGCGCACAGTGTTTCTGCCAGGTTCCGTAGAGTTCCGTAGGGGCCATATTTTTCTGTAGTGGCTGGTAGTATTCTGTAGGGGTCTGTAGGGTTCCGTAGGCACCTGCAGTGTTCTGTAGGAGCCCATAGGGTTTTAGTGAGGTTCCGTTGTGTTGCTAAGGGTCTTGTAGAGTGCTGTCGGGTCCTGGAGTATTCTGTAGGGTTCCAGAGGGGCTCGTAGGGTTCCATCGAAATCTATAGGGTTCCCTAGGGGCCCATAGAGTCCCGTAGATTTCCGTAGGGACCTGTAGGGTTGTGTAAGTGCCCGCAGAAGTCTGTAGGAGTCTGTGGGATTCTGTAAGGTTCTGGAGGGTTCTGCAGGGTTCCGTAGGGGCCCGTAGAGTTCCATAGTGGCTGGTAAAGTTCCGTAGGGCCCTGTGGGGTTCTGTATGGACCTGTAGGGTTCCGTAGGGGCCTGCAGGGTTCCGTAAGTGCCCGCAGGTGTCTGTAGGGTTCCGTAGGGGTCTGTAGGGTTCCGTAGGCACCTGCAGTGTTCTGTAGGAGCCCATAGGGTTTTAGTGAGGTTCCGTTGTGTTGCTAAGGGTCTTGTAGAGTGCTGTCGGGTCCTGGAGTATTCTGTAGGGTTCCAGAGGGGCTCGTAGGGTTCCGTCGAAATCTGAAGGGTTCCCTAGGGGCCCGTAGAGTCCCGTAGATTTCCGTAGGGGCCTGTAGGGTTATGAAAGTGCCCGCAGGGGTTGGTAGGAGCTTGTAGGGTGCCATATGTTTCCGGAGGGTTGTGTAGGGTTCCGTAGGGGCCTGTGGTGTTCCCTAGGGGCCTGTAGAGTCTCGTACAGTTCCGTAGGGTCCTGTAGGTTTCCATAAGCGCCCGCAGAGGTCTGAATGGGCCCGTACTGTTCCGTAAGGATCCATAGGGCTCCGTAGAGCTTCGTAGGTTCCCTAGAGGCCTCTGGAGTACCGCAGGAGCCAGTAGTGTTCTGTAGGGGCCCGTAGGGTTCCTTCCATAGGAGCTGGCAGTGTTCCGTAGGGTCCTCTAAAGTGCCCCGCAGAGTCTGTAGGAATCCGTGGGATTCTGTAAGGTTCTGCAGGGTTCCGTAGGGGCCCGTAGAGTTCCATAGTGGCTGGTAAAGTTCCCTAGGGCCCTGTACCGTTCCGTAACTGCCTGCAAGGGTCTTTAGGCTTCCGTAGGGGCTGTAGGGTTCCATAAAGTTCCGTGGGTTCCTGCAGAGTTCTGCAAGTGCCCGCAAAGGGCCTGTAGGGGCCCACAGTGTTTCTGCTAGGTTCCGTAGAGTTTTGTAGGGGCCATATTTTTCTGTAGTGGCTGGTAGTATTCTGTAGGGGGCTCTGTAGGTTTCCGTAGGCACCTACAGTGTTCTGTAGGAGCCCATAGGGTTTTAGTGAGGTTCCGTTGTGTTGCTAAGGGTCTTGTAGAGTGCTGTCGGGTCCTGGAGTATTCTGTAGGGTTCCAGAGGGGCTGGTAGGGTTCCGTCGAAATCTGAAGGGTTCCCTAGGGGCCCGTAGAGTCCCGTAGATTTCCGTAGGGGCCTGTAGGGTTATGAAAGTGCCCGCAGGGTTGGTAGGAGCTTGTAGGGTGCCATATGTTTCCGGAGGGTTGTGTAGGGTTCCGTAGGGGCCTGTGGTGTTCCCTAGGGGCCTGTAGAGTCTCGTACAGTTTCGGTAGGGTCCTGTAGGTTTCCATAAGCGCCCGCAGAGGTCTGAAGGGGCCCGTACTGTTCCGTAAGGATCCATAGGGTTCCGTAGAGCTTCGTAGGTTCCCTAGAGGCCTGTGGAGTACCGTAGGAGCCAGTAGTGTTCCGTAGGGGTCCTCTAGGGTTGAGTAAGTGCCCGCAGGAGTCTGTAGGAATCCGTGGGATTCTGTAAGGTCTGCAGGGCTCTGCAGGGTTCCGTAGGGGCCCGTAGAGTTCCGTAGTGGCTGGTAAAGTTCCCTAGGGCCCTGTACCGTTCTGTAACTGCCTGCAAGGGTCTTTAGGCTTCCGTAGGGCTGGTAGGGTTCCATAAAGTTCTGTGGTTCCTGTAGAGTTCTGCAAGTGCCGCTAGGGCCTGTAGGGGCGCACAGTGTTTCTGCCAGTTCCGTAGAGTTCCGTAGGGGCCATATTTTTCTGTAGTGGCTGGTAGTATTCTGTAGGGGTCTGTAGGGTTCCGTAGGCACCTACAGTGTTCTGTAGGAGCCCATAGGGTTTTAGTGATGTTCCGTTGTGTTGCTAAGGGTCTTGTAGAGTGCTGTCGGGTCCTGGAGTATTCTGTAGGGTTCCCAGAGGGGCTCGTAGGGTTCCATCGAAATCTATAGGTTCCCTAGGGGCCCATAGAGTCCCGTAGATTTCCGTAGGGACCTGTAGGGTTGTGTAAGTGCCCGAAGGAGTCTGTAGGAGTCTGTGGATTCTGTAAGGTTCTGCAGGGTTCTGCAGGTTCCGTAGGGGCCCGTAGAGTTCCGTAGTGGCTGGTAAAGTTCCGTAGGGCCCTGTGGGGTTCTGTATGGACCTGTAGGGTTCCGTAGGGGCCTGCAGGGTTCCGTAAGTGCCCGCAGGTGTCTGTAGGGTTCCGTAGGGTCTCCAGGGTTCCGTAGGCACCTGCAGTGTTCTGTACGGAGCCCATAGGGTTTTAGTGAGGTTCCGTTGTGTTGCTAAGGGTCTTGTAGAGTGCTGTCGGGTCCTGGAGTATTCTGTAGGGTTCCAGAGAGCCTCATAGGGTTCCATCGAAATCTATAGGGTTCCCTAGGGGCCCTTGGAGTCCCATAGATTGCCGTAGGGACCTGTAGGGTTGTGTAAGTGCCCGCAAGAAGTCTGTAGGAGTCTGTGGGATTCTGTAAGGTTCCGGAGGGTTCTGCAGGGTTCCGTAGGGGCCCGTAGAGTTCCGTAGTGGCTGGTAAAGTTCCCTAGGGCCCTGTACCGTTCCGTAACTGCCTGCAAGGGTCTTTAGGCTTCTGTAGGGGCTGGTAGGGTTCCATAAAGTTCCGTGGGGCACTGTGGGGTTCTGTATGGACCTGTAGGGTTCCGTAGGGGCCTGCAGTGTTCTGTAAGTGCCCGCAGGTGTCTGTAGGGTTCCGTAGGGGTCTGTAGGGTTCCGTAGGCACCTGCAGTGTTCTGTAGGAGCCCATAGGGTTTAGTGAGGTTCCGTTGTGTTGCTAAGGGTCTTGTAGAGTGCTGTCGGGTCCTGGAGTATTCTGTAGGGTTCCAGAGGGGCTGGTAGGGTTCCGTCGAATCTGTAGGGTTCCCTAGGGGCCCATAGAGTCCCGTAGATTTCCGTAGGGACCTGTAGGGTTGTGTAAGTGCTCGCAGGGGTTGGTAGGAGCTTGTAGGGTTCCATAAGTTTTCAGAGGGTTGTGTAGGGTTCCGTAGGGGCCTGTGGTGTTCCCTAGGGGCCTGTAGAGTCTCGTACGGTTCCATAGGGGCCTGTGGTGTTCCTAGGGGCCTGTAGAGTCTCGTACAGTTCCGTAGGGTCCTGTAGGTTTCCATAAGCGCCCGCAGAGGTCTGAAGGGGCCCGTACTGTTCCGTAAGGATCCATAGGGCTCCGTAGAGCTTCGTAGGTTCCCTAGAGGCCTGTGGAGTACCGCAGGAGCCAGTAGTGTTCTGTAGGGGCCCGTAGGGTTCCTTCCATAGGAGCTGGCAGTGTTCCGTAGGGTCCTCTAGGGTTGAGTAAGTGCCCGCAGGAGTCTGTAGGAATCCGTGGGATTCTGTAAGGTTCTGCAGGGTTCCGTAGGGGCCCGTAGAGTTCCGTAGTGGCTGGTAAAGTTCCCTAGGGCCCTGTACCGTTCCGTAACTGCCTGCAAGGGTCTTTAGGCTTCCGTAGGGGCTGGTAGGGTTCCATAAAGTTCTGTGGGTTCCTGTAGAGTTCTGCAAGTGCCCGCTAGGGCCTGTAGGGGCGCACAGTGTTTCTGCCAGGTTCCGTAGAGTTCCGTAGGGGCCATATTTTTCTGTAGTGGCTGGTAGTATTCTGTAGGGGTCTGTAGGGTTCCGTAGGCACCTACAGTGTTCTGTAGGAGCCCATAGGGTTTTAGTGAGGTTCCGTTGTGTTGCTAAGAGTCTTGTAGAGTGCTGTCGGGTCCTGGAGTATTCTGTAGGGTTCCAGAGGGGCTCGTAGGGTTCCATCGAAATCTATAGGGTTCCCTAGGGGCCCATAGAGTCCCGTAGATTTCCGTAGGGACCTGTAGGGTTGTGTAAGTGCCCGAAGGAGTCTGTAGGAGTCTGTGGGATTCTGTAAGGTTCTGCAGGGTTCTGCAGGGTTCCGTAGGGGCCCGTAGAGTTCCGTAGTGGCTGGTAAAGTTCCGTAGGGCCCTGTGGGGTTCTGTATGGACCTGTAGGGTTCCGTAGGGGCCTGCAGGGTTCCGTAAGTGCCCGCAGGTGTCTGTAGGGTTCCGTAGGGGTCTGTAGGGTTCCGTAGGCACCTGCAGTGTTCTGTAGGAGCCCATAGGGTTTTAGTGAGGTTCCGTTGTGTTGCTAAGGGTCTTGTAGAGTGCTGTCGGGTCCTGGAGTATTCTGTAGGGTTCCAGAGAGCCTCATAGGGTTCCATCGAAATCTATAGGGTTCCCTAGGGGCCCTTGGAGTCCCATAGATTGCCGTAGGGACCTGTAGGGTTGTGTAAGTGCCCGCAGAAGTCTGTAGGAGTCTGTGGGATTCTGTAAGGTTCCGGAGGGTTCTGCAGGGTTCCGTAGGGGCCCGTAGAGTTCCGTAGTGGCTGGTAAAGTTCCCTAGGGCCCTGTACCGTTCCGTAACTGCCTGCAAGGGTCTTTAGGCTTCTGTAGGGGCTGGTAGGGTTCCATAAAGTTCCGTGGGGCACTGTGGGGTTCTGTATGGACCTGTAGGGTTCCGTAGGGGCCTGCAGTGTTCTGTAAGTGCCCGCAGGTGTCTGTAGGGTTCCGTAGGGGTCTGTAGGGTTCCGTAGGCACCTGCAGTGTTCTGTAGGAGCCCATAGGGTTTTAGTGAGGTTCCGTTGTGTTGCTAAGGGTCTTGTAGAGTGCTGTCGGGTCCTGGAGTATTCTGTAGGGTTCCAGAGGGGCTGGTAGGGTTCCGTCGAAATCTGTAGGGTTCCCTAGGGGCCCATAGAGTCCCGTAGATTTCCGTAGGGACCTGTAGGGTTGTGTAAGTGCTCGCAGGGGTTGGTAGGAGCTTGTAGGGTTCCATAAGTTTTCAGAGGGTTGTGTAGGGTTCCGTAGGGGCCTGTGGTGTTCCCTAGGGGCCTGTAGAGTCTCGTACGGTTCCATAGGGGCCTGTGGTGTTCCCTAGGGGCCTGTAGAGTCTCGTACAGTTCCGTAGGGTCCTGTAGGTTTCCATAAGCGCCCGCAGAGGTCTGAAGGGGCCCGTACTGTTCCGTAAGGATCCATAGGGCTCCGTAGAGCTTCGTAGGTTCCCTAGAGGCCTGTGGAGTACCGCAGGAGCCAGTAGTGTTCTGTAGGGGCCCGTAGGGTTCCTTCCATAGGAGCTGGCAGTGTTCCGTAGGGTCCTCTAGGGTTGAGTAAGTGCCCGCAGGAGTCTGTAGGAATCCGTGGGATTCTGTAAGGTTCTGCAGGGTTCCGTAGGGGCCCGTAGAGTTCCGTAGTGGCTGGTAAAGTTCCCTAGGGCCCTGTACCGTTCCGTAACTGCCTGCAAGGGTCTTTAGGCTTCCGTAGGGGCTGGTAGGGTTCCATAAAGTTCTGTGGGTTCCTGTAGAGTTCTGCAAGTGCCCGCTAGGGCCTGTAGGGGCGCACAGTGTTTCTGCCAGGTTCCGTAGAGTTCCGTAGGGGCCATATTTTTCTGTAGTGGCTGGTAGTATTCTGTAGGGGTCTGTAGGGTTCCGTAGGCACCTACAGTGTTCTGTAGGAGCCCATAGGGTTTTAGTGAGGTTCCGTTGTGTTGCTAAGAGTCTTGTAGAGTGCTGTCGGGTCCTGGAGTATTCTGTAGGGTTCCAGAGGGGCTCGTAGGGTTCCATCGAAATCTATAGGGTTCCCTAGGGGCCCATAGAGTCCCGTAGATTTCCGTAGGGACCTGTAGGGTTGTGTAAGTGCCCGAAGGAGTCTGTAGGAGTCTGTGGGATTCTGTAAGGTTCTGCAGGGTTCTGCAGGGTTCCGTAGGGGCCCGTAGAGTTCCGTAGTGGCTGGTAAAGTTCCGTAGGGCCCTGTGGGGTTCTGTATGGACCTGTAGGGTTCCGTAGGGGCCTGCAGGGTTCCGTAAGTGCCCGCAGGTGTCTGTAGGGTTCCGTAGGGGTCTGTAGGGTTCCGTAGGCACCTGCAGTGTTCTGTAGGAGCCCATAGGGTTTTAGTGAGGTTCCGTTGTGTTGCTAAGGGTCTTGTAGAGTGCTGTCGGGTCCTGGAGTATTCTGTAGGGTTCCAGAGAGCCTCATAGGGTTCCATTGAAATCTATAGGGTTCCCTAGGGGCCCTTGGAGTCCCATAGATTGCCGTAGGGACCTGTAGGGTTGTGTAAGTGCCCGCAGAAGTCTGTAGGAGTCTGTGGGATTCTGTAAGGTTCCGGAGGGTTCTGCAGGGTTCCGTAGGGGCCCGTAGAGTTCCGTAGTGGCTGGTAAAGTTCCCTAGGGCCCTGTACCGTTCCGTAACTGCCTGCAAGGGTCTTTAGGCTTCCGTAGGGGCTGGTAGGGTTCCATAAAGTTCCGTGGGGCACTGTGGGGTTCTGTATGGACCTGTAGGGTTCCGTAGGGGCCTGCAGTGTTCTGTAAGTGCCCGCAGGTGTCTGTAGGGTTCCGTAGGGGTCTGTAGGTTTCCGTAGGCACCTGCAGTGTTCTGTAGGAGCCCATAGGGTTTTAGTGAGGTTCCGTTGTGTTGCTAAGGGTCTTGTAGAGTGCTGTCGGGTCCTGGAGTATTCTGTAGGGTTCCAGAGGGGCTGGTAGGGTTCCGTCGAAATCTGTAGGGTTCCCTAGGGGCCCATAGAGTCCCGTAGATTGCCGTAGGGACCTGTAGGGTTGTGTAAGTGCCCGCAGGGGTTGGTAGGAGCTTGTAGGGTTCCATAAGTTTTCAGAGGGTTGTGTAGGGTTCCGTAGGGGCCTGTGGTGTTCCCTAGGGGCCTGTAGAGTCTCGTATAGTTCCGTAGGGTCCTGTAGGTTTCCATAAGCGCCCGCAGAGGTCTGAATGGGCTCGTACTGTTCCGTAAGGATCCATAGGGCTCCGTAGAGCTTCGTAGGTTCCCTAGAGGCCTCTGGAGTACCGCAGGAGCCAGTAGTGTTCTGTAGGCACCCGTAGGGTTCCTTCCATAGGAGCTGGCAGTGTTCCGTAGGGTCCTCTAGGGTTGAGTAAGTGCCCGCAGGAGTCTGTAGGAATCCGTGGGATTCTGTAAGGTTCTGCAGGGTTCCGTAGGGGCCCGTAGAGTTCCATAGTGGCTGGTAAAGTTCCCTAGGGCCCTGTACCGTTCCGTAACTGCCTGCAATGGTCTTTAGGCTTCCGTAGGGGCTGGTAGGGTTCCATAAAGTTCCGTGGGTTCCTGCAGAGTTCTGCAAGTGCCCGCAAGGGCCTCTAGGGGCCCCACAGTGTTTCTGCCAGGTTCCGTAGAGCTCCGTAGGGGCCATATTTTTCTGTAGTGGCTGGTAGTATTCTGTAGGGGTCTGTAGGGTTCCGTAGGCACCTGCAGTGTTCTGTAGGAGCCCATAGGGTTTTAGTGAGGTTCCGTTGTGTTGCTAAGGGTCTTGTAGAGTGCTGTCGGGTCCTGGAGTATTCTGTAGGGTTCCAGAGGGGCTCGTAGCGTACTGTCGAAATCTGAAGGGTTCCCTAGGGGCCCATAGAGTCCCGTAGATTTCCGTAGGGACCTGTAGGGTTGTGTAAGTGCTCGCAGGGGTTGTTAGGAGCTTGTAGGGTTCCATAAGTTTCCAGAGGGTTGTGTAGAGTTCCGTAGGGGCCTGTGGTGTTCCCTAGGGGCCTGTAGAGTCTCGTACGGTTCCGTAGGGGCCTGTGGTGTTCCCTAGGGGCCTGTAGAGTCTCGTACAGTTCCGTAGGGTCCTGTAGGTTTCCATAAGCGCCCGCAGAGGTCTGAATGGGCCCGTACTGTTCCGTAAGGATCCATAGGGCTCCGTAGAGCTTCGTAGGTTCCCTAGAGGCCTGTGGAGTACCGCAGGAGCCAGTAGTGTTCTCTAGGGGCCCGTAGGGTTCCTTCCATAGGAGCTGGCAGTGTTCCGTAGGGTCCTCTAAGGTTGAGTAAGTGCCCGCAGGAGTCTGTAGGAATCCGTGGGATTCTGTAAGGTTCTGCAGGGTTCCGTAGGGGCCCGTAGAGTTCCGTAGTGGCTGGTAAAGTTCCCTAGGGCCCTGTACCGTTCCGTAACTGCCTGCAAGGGTCTTTAGGCTTCCGTAGGGGCTGGTAGGGTTCCATAAAGTTCTGTGGGTTCCTGTAGAGTTCTGCAAGTGCCCGCTAGGGCCTGTAGGGGCGCACAGTGTTTCTGCCAGGTTCCGTAGAGTTCCGTAGGGGCCATATTTTTCTGTAGTGGCTGGTAGTATTCTGTAGGGGTCTGTAGGTTTCTGTAGGCACCTACAGTGTTCTGTAGGAGCCCATAGGGTTTTAGTGAGGTTCCGTTGTGTTGCTAAGGGTCTTGTAGAGTGCTGTCGGGTCCTGGAGTATTCTGTAGGGTTCCAGAGGGGCTCGTAGGGTTCCATCGAAATCTATAGGGTTCCCTAGGGGCCCATAGAGTCCCGTAGATTTCCGTATGACCTGTAGGGTTGTGTAAGTGCCCGCAGGAGTCTGTAGGAGTCTGTGGGATTCTGTAAGGTTCTGCAGGGTTCTGCAGGGTTCCGTAGGGGCCCGTAGAGTTCCGTAGTGGCTGGTAAAGTTCCATAGGGCCCTGTGGGGTTCTGTATGGACCTGTAGGGTTCCGTAGGGGCCTGCAGGGTTCCGTAAGTGCCCGCAGGTGTCTGTAGGGTTCCGTAGGGGTCTGTAGGGTTCCGTAGGCACCTGCAGTGTTCTGTAGGAGCCCATAGGGTTTTAGTGAGGTTCCGTTGTGTTGCTAAGGGTCTTGTAGAATGCTGTCGGGTCCTGGAGTATTCTGTAGGGTTCCAGAGGGGCTGGTAGGGTTCCGTCGAAATCTGTAGGGTTCCCTAGGGGCCCATAGAGTCCCGTAGATTGCCGTAGGGACCTGTAGGGTTGTGTAAGTGCTCGCAGGGGTTGGTAGGAGCTTGTAGGGTTCCATAAGTTTCCAGAGGGTTGTGTAGGGTTCCGTAGGGGCCTGTGGTGTTCCCTAAGGGCCTGTAGAGTCTCGTACGGTTCCGTAGGGGCCTGTGGTGTTCCCTAGGGGCCTGTAGAGTCTCGTACAGTTCCGTAGGGTCCTGTAGGTTTCCATAAGCGCCCGCAGAGGTCTGAAGGGGCCCGTACTGTTCCGTAAGGATCCATAGGGCTCCGTAGAGCTTCGTAGGTTCCCTAGAGGCCTCTGGAGTACCGCAGGAGCCAGTAGTGTTCTGTAGGGGCCCGTAGGGTTCCTTCCATAGGAGCTGGCAGTGTTCCGTAGGGTCCTCTAGGGTTGAGTAAGTGCCCGCAGGAGTCTGTAGGAATCCGTGGGATTCTGTAAGGTTCTGCAGGGTTCCGTAGGGGCCCGTAGAGTTCCGTAGTGGCTGGTAAAGTTCCCTAGGGCCCTGTGGGGTTCTGTATGGACCTGTAGGGTTCCGTAGGGGCCTGCAGGGTTCCGTAAGTGCCCGCAGGTGTCTGTAGGGTTCCGTAGGGGTCTCTAGGGTTCCGTAGGCACCTGCAGTGTTCTGTAGGAGCCCATAGGGTTTTAGTGAGGTTCCGTTGTGTTGCTAAGGGTCTTGTAGAGTGCTGTCGGGTCCTGGAGTATTCTGTAGGGTTCCAGAGGGGCTCGTAGGGTTCCGTCGAAATCTGTAGGGTTCCCTAGGGGCCCATAGAGTCCCGTAGATTGCCGTAGGGACCTGTAGGGTTGTGTAAGTTCTCGCAGGGGTTGGTAGGAGCTTGTAGGGTTCCATAAGTTTTCAGAGCATTGTGTAGGGTTCCGTAGGGGCCTGTGGTGTTCCCTAGGGGCCTGTAGAGTCTCGTACAGTTCCGTAGGGTCCTGTAGGTTTCCATAAGCGCCCGCAGAGGTCTGAATGGGCTCGTACTGTTCCGTAAGGATCCATAGGGCTCCGTAGAGCTTCGTAGGTTCCCTAGAGGCCTGTGGAGTACCGCAGGAGCCAGTAGTGTTCTCTAGGGGCCCGTAGGGTTCCTTCCATAGGAGCTGGCAGTGTTCCGTAGGGTCCTCTAAGGTTGAGTAAGTGCCCGCAGGAGTCTGTAGGAATCCGTGGGATTCTGTAAGGTTCTGCAGGGTTCCGTAGGGGCCCGTAGAGTTCCGTAGTGGCTGGTAAAGTTCCCTAGGGCCCTGTACCGTTCCGTAACTGCCTGCAAGGGTCTTTAGGCTTCCGTAGGGGCTGGTAGGGTTCCATAAAGTTCTGTGGGTTCCTGTAGAGTTCTGCAAGTGCCCGCTAGGGCCTGTAGGGGCGCACAGTGTTTCTGCCAGGTTCCGTAGAGTTCCGTAGGGGCCATATTTTTCTGTAGTGGCTGGTAGTATTCTGTAGGGGTCTGTAGGTTTCTGTAGGCACCTACAGTGTTCTGTAGGAGCCCATAGGGTTTTAGTGAGGTTCCGTTGTGTTGCTAAGGGTCTTGTAGAGTGCTGTCGGGTCCTGGAGTATTCTGTAGGGTTCCAGAGGGGCTCGTAGGGTTCCATCGAAATCTATAGGGTTCCCTAGGGGCCCATAGAGTCCCGTAGATTTCCGTATGACCTGTAGGGTTGTGTAAGTGCCCGCAGGAGTCTGTAGGAGTCTGTGGGATTCTGTAAGGTTCTGCAGGGTTCTGCAGGGTTCCGTAGGGGCCCGTAGAGTTCCGTAGTGGCTGGTAAAGTTCCATAGGGCCCTGTGGGGTTCTGTATGGACCTGTAGGGTTCCGTAGGGGCCTGCAGTGTTCCGTAAGTGCCCGCAGGTGTCTGTAGGGTTCCGTAGGGGTCTGTAGGGTTCCGTAGGCACCTGCAGTGTTCTGTAGGAGCCCATAGGGTTTTAGTGAGGTTCCGTTGTGTTGCTAAGGGTCTTGTAGAGTGCTGTCGGGTCCTGGAGTATTCTGTAGGGTTCCAGAGGGGCTGGTAGGGTTCCGTCGAAATCTGTAGGGTTCCCTAGGGGCCCATAGAGTCCCGTAGATTGCCGTAGGGACCTGTAGGGTTGTGTAAGTGCTCGCAGGGGTTGGTAGGAGCTTGTAGGGTTCCATAAGTTTCCAGAGGGTTGTGTAGGGTTCCGTAGGGGCCTGTGGTGTTCCCTAAGGGCCTGTAGAGTCTCGTACGGTTCCGTAGGGGCCTGTGGTGTTCCCTAGGGGCCTGTAGAGTCTCGTACAGTTCCGTAGGGTCCTGTAGGTTTCCATAAGCGCCCGCAGAGGTCTGAAGGGGCCCGTACTGTTCCGTAAGGATCCATAGGGCTCCGTAGAGCTTCGTAGGTTCCCTAGAGGCCTCTGGAGTACCGCAGGAGCCAGTAGTGTTCTGTAGGGGCCCGTAGGGTTCCTTCCATAGGAGCTGGCAGTGTTCCGTAGGGTCCTCTAGGGTTGAGTAAGTGCCCGCAGGAGTCTGTAGGAATCCGTGGGATTCTGTAAGGTTCTGCAGGGTTCCGTAGGGGCCCGTAGAGTTCCATAGTGGCTGGTAAAGTTCCCTAGGGCCCTGTGGGGTTCTGTATGGACCTGTAGGGTTCCGTAGGGGCCTGCAGGGTTCCGTAAGTGCCCGCAGGTGTCTGTAGGGTTCCGTAGGGGTCTCTAGGGTTCCGTAGGCACCTGCAGTGTTCTGTAGGAGCCCATAGGGTTTTAGTGAGGTTCCGTTGTGTTGCTAAGGGTCTTGTAGAGTGCTGTCGGGTCCTGGAGTATTCTGTAGGGTTCCAAAGGGGCTGGTAGGGTTCCGTCGAAATCTGTAGGGTTCCCTAGGGGCCCATAGAGTCCCGTAGATTGCCGTAGGGACCTGTAGGGTTGTGTAAGTTCTCGCAGGGGTTGGTAGGAGCTTGTAGGGTTCCATAAGTTTTCAGAGCATTGTGTAGGGTTCCGTCGGGGCCTGTGGTGTTCCCTAGGGGCCTGTAGAGTCTCGTACAGTTCCGTAGGGTCCTGTAGGTTTCCATAAGCGCCCGCAGAGGTCTGAATGGGCCCGTACTGTTCCGTAAGGATCCATAGGGCTCCGTAGAGCTTCGTAGTTTCCCTAGAGGCCTCTGGAGTACCGCAGGAGCCAGTAGTGTTCTGTAGGGGCCCGTAGGGTTCCTTCCATAGGAGCTGGCAGTGTTCCGTAGGGTCCTCTAGGGTTGAGTAAGTGCCCGCAGGAGTCTGTAGGAATCCGTGGGATTCTGTAAGGTTCTGCAGGGTTCCGTAGGGGCCCGTAGAGTTCCGTAGTGGCTGGTAAAGTTCCCTAGGGCCCTGTACCGTTCCGTAATTGCCTGCAAGGGTCTTTAGGCTTCCGTAGGGGCTGGTAGGGTTCCATAAAGTTCTGTGGGTTCCTGTAGAGTTCTGCAAGTGCCCGCTAGGGCCTGTAGGGGCGCACAGTGTTTCTGCCAGGTTCCGTAGAGTTCCGTAGGGGCCATATTTTTCTGTAGTGGCTGGTAGTATTCTGTAGGGGTCTGTAGGTTTCCGTAGGCGCCTACAGTGTTCTGTAGGAGCCCATAGGGTTTTAGTGAGGTTCCGTTGTGTTGCTAAGGGTCTTGTAGAGTGCTGTCAGGTCCTGGAGTATTCTGTAGGGTTCCAGAGGGGCTCGTAGGGTTCCATCGAAATCTATAGGGTTCCCTAGGGGCCCATAGAGTCCCGTAGATTTCCGTAGGGACCTGTAGGGTTGTGTAAGTGCCCGCAGGAGTCTGTAGGAGTCTGTGGGATTCTGTAAGGTTCTGCAGGGTTCTGCAGGGTTCCGTAGGGGCCCGTAGAGTTCCGTAGTGGCTGGTAAAGTTCCATAGGGCCCTGTGGGGTTCTGTATGGACCTGTAGGGTTCCGTAGGGGCCTGCAGGGTTCCGTAAGTGCCTGCAGGTGTCTGTAGGGTTCCGTAGGGGTCTGTAGGGTTCCGTAGGCACCTGCAGTGTTCTGTAGGAGCCCATAGGGTTTTAGTGAGGTTCCGTTGTGTTGCTAAGGGTCTTGTAGAGTGCTGTCGGGTCCTGGAGTATTCTGTAGGGTTCCAGAGGGGCTGGTAGGGTTCCGTCGAAATCTGTAGGGTTCCCTAGGGGCCCATAGAGTCCCGTAGATTTCCGTAGGGACCTGTAGGGTTGTGTAAGTGCTCGCAGGGGTTGGTAGGAGCTTGTAGGGTTCCATAAGTTTCCAGAGGGTTGTGTAGGGTTCCGTAGGGGCCTGTGGTGTTCCCTAAGGGCCTGTAGAGTCTCGTACGGTTCCGTAGGGGCCTGTGGTGTTCCCTAGGGGCCTGTAGAGTCTCGTACAGTTCCGTAGGGTCCTGTAGGTTTCCATAAGCGCCCGCAGAGGTCTGAATGGGCCCGTACTGTTCCGTAAGGATCCATAGGGCTCCGTAGAGCTTCGTAGGTTCCCTAGAGGCCTCTGGAGTACCGCAGGAGCCAGTAGTGTTCTGTAGGGGCCCGTAGGGTTCCTTCCATAGGAGCTGGCAGTGTTCCGTAGGGTCCTCTAGGGTTGAGTAAGTGCCCGCAGGAGTCTGTAGGAATCCGTGGGATTCTGTAAGGTTCTGCAGGGTTCCGTAGGGGCCCGTAGAGTTCCGTAGTGGCTGGTAAAGTTCCCTAGGGCCCTGTGGGGTTCTGTATGGACCTGTAGGGTTCCGTAGGGGCCTGCAGGGTTCCGTAAGTGCCCGCAGGTGTCTGTAGGGTTCCGTAGGGGTCTCTAGGGTTCCGTAGGCACCTGCAGTGTTCTGTAGGAGCCCATAGGGTTTTAGTGAGGTTCCGTTGTGTTGCTAAGGGTCTTGTAGAGTGCTGTCGGGTCCTGGAGTATTCTGTAGGGTTCCAGAGGGGCTCGTAGGGTTCCATCGAAATCTATAGGGTTCCCTAGGGGCCCATAGAGTCCCGTAGATTTCCGTAGGGACCTGTAGGGTTGTGTAAGTGCCCGCAGAAGTCTGTAGGAGTCTGTGGGATTCTGTAAGGTTCTGCAGGGTTCCGTAGGGGCCCGTAGAGTTCCGTAGTGGCTGGTAAAGTTCCGTAGGGCCCTGTGGGGTTCTGTATGGACCTGTAGGGTTCCGTAGGGGCCTGCAGGGTTCCGTAAGTGCCCGCAGGTGTCTGTAGGGTTCCGTAGGGGTCTCTAGGGTTCCGTAGGCACCTGCAGTGTTCTGTAGGAGCCCATAGGGTTTTAGTGAGGTTCCGTTGTGTTGCTAAGGGTCTTGTAGAGTGCTGTCGGGTCCTGGAGTATTCTGTAGGGTTCCAGAGGGGCTCGTAGGGTTCCATCGAAATCTATAGGGTTCCCTAGGGGCCCATAGAGTCCCGTAGATTTCCGTAGGGACCTGTAGGGTTGTGTAAGTGCCTGCAGAAGTCTGTAGGAGTCTGTGGGATTCTGTAAGGTTCCGGAGGGTTCTGCAGGGTTCCGTAGGGGCCCGTAGAGTTCCGTAGTGGCTGGTAAAGTTCCGTAGGGCCCTGTGGGGTTCTGTATGGACCTGTAGGGTTCCGTAGGGGCCTGCAGGGTTCCGTAAGTGCCCGCAGGTGTCTGTAGGGTTCCGTAGGGGTCTCTAGGGTTCTGTAGGCACCTGCAGTGTTCTGTAGGAGCCCATAGGGTTTTAGTGAGGTTCCGTTGTGTTGCTAAGGGTCTTGTAGAGTGCTGTCGGGTCCTGGAGTATTCTGTAGGGTTCCAGAGGGGCTGGTAGGGTTCTGTCGAAATCTGAAGGGTTCCCTAGGGGCCCGTAGAGTCCCGTAGATTTCCGTAGGGGCCTGTAGGGTTATGAAAGTGCTCGCTGGGGTTGGTAGGAGCTTGTAGGGTGCCATATGTTTCCGGAGGGTTGTGTAGGGTTCCGTAGGGGCCTGTGGTGTTCCCTAGGGGCCTGTAGAGTCTCGTACAGTTCCGTAGGGTCCTGTAGGTTTCCATAAGCGCCCGCAGAGGTCTGAATGGGCTCGTACTGTTCCGTAAGGATCCATAGGGCTCCGTAGAGCTTCGTAGGTTCCCTAGAGGCCTCTGGAGTACCGCAGGAGCCAGTAGTGTTCTGTAGGGGCCCGTAGGGTTCCTTCCATAGGAGCTGGCAGTGTTCCGTAGGGTCCTCTAGGGTTGAGTAAGTGCCCGCAGGAGTCTGTAGGAATCCGTGGGATTCTGTAAGGTTCTGCAGGGTTCCGTAGGGGCCCGTAGAGTTCCGTAGTGGCTGGTAAAGTTCCCTAGGGCCCTGTACCGTTCCGTAACTGCCTGCAAGGGTCTTTAGGCTTCCGTAGGGGCTGGTAGGGTTCCATAAAGTTCCGTGGGTTCCTGCAGAGTTCTGCAAGTGCCCGCAAGGGCCTCTAGGGGCCCACAGTGTTTCTGCCAGGTTCCGTAGAGTTCCGTAGGGGCCATATTTTTCTGTAGTGGCTGGTAGTATTCTGTAGGGGTCTGTAGGGTTCCGTAGGCACCTACAGTGTTCTGTAGGAGCCCATAGGGTTTTAGTGAGGTTCCGTTGTGTTGCTAAGGGTCTTGTAGAGTGCTGTCGGGTCCTGGAGTATTCTGTAGGGTTCCAGAGGGGCTGGTAGCGTTCCGTCGAAATCTGAAGGGTTCCCTAGGGGCCCATAGAGTCCCGTAGATTGCCGTAGGGACCTGTAGGGTTGTGTAAGTGCTCGCAGGGGTTGGTAGGAGCTTGTAGGGTTCCATAAGTTTCCAGAGGGTTGTGTAGGGTTCCGTAGGGGCCTGTGGTGTTCCCTAAGGGCCTGTAGAGTCTCGTACGGTTCCGTAGGGGCCTGTGGTGTTCCCTAGGGGCCTGTAGAGTCTCGTACAGTTCCGTAGGGTCCTGTAGGTTTCCATAAGCGCCCGCAGAGGTCTGAATGGGCCCGTACTGTTCCGTAAGGATCCATAGGGCTCCGTAGAGCTTCGTAGGTTCCCTAGAGGCCTCTGGAGTACCACAGGAGCCAGTAGTGTTCTGTAGGGGCCCGTAGGGTTCCTTCCATAGGAGCTGGCAGTGTTCCGTAGGGTCCTCTAGGGTTGAGTAAGTGCCCGCAGGAGTCTGTAGGAATCCGTGGGATTCTGTAAGGTTCTGCAGGGTTCCGTAGGGGCCCGTAGAGTTCCGTAGTGGCTGGTAAAGTTCCCTAGGGCCCTGTACCGTTCCGTAATTGCCTGCAAGGGTCTTTAGGCTTCCGTAGGGGCTGGTAGGGTTCCATAAAGTTCTGTGGGTTCCTGTAGAGTTCTGCAAGTGCCCGCTAGGGCCTGTAGGGGCGCACAGTGTTTCTGCCAGGTTCCGTAGAGTTCCGTAGGGGCCATATTTTTCTGTAGTGGCTGGTAGTATTCTGTAGGGGTCTGTAGGTTTCCGTAGGCGCCTACAGTGTTCTGTAGGAGCCCATAGGGTTTTAGTGAGGTTCCGTTGTGTTGCTAAGGGTCTTGTAGAGTGCTGTCAGGTCCTGGAGTATTCTGTAGGGTTCCAGAGGGGCTCGTAGGGTTCCATCGAAATCTATAGGGTTCCCTAGGGGCCCATAGAGTCCCGTAGATTTCCGTAGGGACCTGTAGGGTTGTGTAAGTGCCCGCAGGAGTCTGTAGGAGTCTGTGGGATTCTGTAAGGTTCTGCAGGGTTCTGCAGGGTTCCGTAGGGGCCCGTAGAGTTCCGTAGTGGCTGGTAAAGTTCCATAGGGCCCTGTGGGGTTCTGTATGGACCTGTAGGGTTCCGTAGGGGCCTGCAGGGTTCCGTAAGTGCCTGCAGGTGTCTGTAGGGTTCCGTAGGGGTCTGTAGGGTTCCGTAGGCACCTGCAGTGTTCTGTAGGAGCCCATAGGGTTTTAGTGAGGTTCCGTTGTGTTGCTAAGGGTCTTGTAGAGTGCTGTCGGGTCCTGGAGTATTCTGTAGGGTTCCAGAGGGGCTGGTAGGGTTCCGTCGAAATCTGTAGGGTTCCCTAGGGGCCCATAGAGTCCCGTAGATTTCCGTAGGGACCTGTAGGGTTGTGTAAGTGCTCGCAGGGGTTGGTAGGAGCTTGTAGGGTTCCATAAGTTTCCAGAGGGTTGTGTAGGGTTCCGTAGGGGCCTGTGGTGTTCCCTAAGGGCCTGTAGAGTCTCGTACGGTTCCGTAGGGGCCTGTGGTGTTCCCTAGGGGCCTGTAGAGTCTCGTACAGTTCCGTAGGGTCCTGTAGGTTTCCATAAGCGCCCGCAGAGGTCTGAATGGGCCCGTACTGTTCCGTAAGGATCCATAGGGCTCCGTAGAGCTTCGTAGGTTCCCTAGAGGCCTCTGGAGTACCGCAGGAGCCAGTAGTGTTCTGTAGGGGCCCGTAGGGTTCCTTCCATAGGAGCTGGCAGTGTTCCGTAGGGTCCTCTAGGGTTGAGTAAGTGCCCGCAGGAGTCTGTAGGAATCCGTGGGATTCTGTAAGGTTCTGCAGGGTTCCGTAGGGGCCCGTAGAGTTCCGTAGTGGCTGGTAAAGTTCCCTAGGGCCCTGTGGGGTTCTGTATGGACCTGTAGGGTTCCGTAGGGGCCTGCAGGGTTCCGTAAGTGCCCGCAGGTGTCTGTAGGGTTCCGTAGGGGTCTCTAGGGTTCCGTAGGCACCTGCAGTGTTCTGTAGGAGCCCATAGGGTTTTAGTGAGGTTCCGTTGTGTTGCTAAGGGTCTTGTAGAGTGCTGTCGGGTCCTGGAGTATTCTGTAGGGTTCCAGAGGGGCTCGTAGGGTTCCATCGAAATCTATAGGGTTCCCTAGGGGCCCATAGAGTCCCGTAGATTTCCGTAGGGACCTGTAGGGTTGTGTAAGTGCCCGCAGAAGTCTGTAGGAGTCTGTGGGATTCTGTAAGGTTCTGCAGGGTTCCGTAGGGGCCCGTAGAGTTCCGTAGTGGCTGGTAAAGTTCCGTAGGGCCCTGTGGGGTTCTGTATGGACCTGTAGGGTTCCGTAGGGGCCTGCAGGGTTCCGTAAGTGCCCGCAGGTGTCTGTAGGGTTCCGTAGGGGTCTCTAGGGTTCCGTAGGCACCTGCAGTGTTCTGTAGGAGCCCATAGGGTTTTAGTGAGGTTCCGTTGTGTTGCTAAGGGTCTTGTAGAGTGCTGTCGGGTCCTGGAGTATTCTGTAGGGTTCCAGAGGGGCTCGTAGGGTTCCATCGAAATCTATAGGGTTCCCTAGGGGCCCATAGAGTCCCGTAGATTTCCGTAGGGACCTGTAGGGTTGTGTAAGTGCCTGCAGAAGTCTGTAGGAGTCTGTGGGATTCTGTAAGGTTCCGGAGGGTTCTGCAGGGTTCCGTAGGGGCCCGTAGAGTTCCGTAGTGGCTGGTAAAGTTCCGTAGGGCCCTGTGGGGTTCTGTATGGACCTGTAGGGTTCCGTAGGGGCCTGCAGGGTTCCGTAAGTGCCCGCAGGTGTCTGTAGGGTTCCGTAGGGGTCTGTAGGGTTCTGTAGGCACCTGCAGTGTTCTGTAGGAGCCCATAGGGTTTTAGTGAGGTTCCGTTGTGTTGCTAAGGGTCTTGTAGAGTGCTGTCGGGTCCTGGAGTATTCTGTAGGGTTCCAGAGGGGCTGGTAGGGTTCTGTCGAAATCTGAAGGGTTCCCTAGGGGCCCGTAGAGTCCCGTAGATTTCCGTAGGGGCCTGTAGGGTTATGAAAGTGCTCGCTGGGGTTGGTAGGAGCTTGTAGGGTGCCATATGTTTCCGGAGGGTTGTGTAGGGTTCCGTAGGGGCCTGTGGTGTTCCCTAGGGGCCTGTAGAGTCTCGTACAGTTCCGTAGGGTCCTGTAGGTTTCCATAAGCGCCCACAGAGGTCTGAATGGGCTCGTACTGTTCCGTAAGGATCCATAGGGCTCCGTAGAGCTTCGTAGGTTCCCTAGAGGCCTCTGGAGTACCGCAGGAGCCAGTAGTGTTCTGTAGGGGCCCGTAGGGTTCCTTCCATAGGAGCTGGCAGTGTTCCGTAGGGTCCTCTAGGGTTGAGTAAGTGCCCGCAGGAGTCTGTAGGAATCCGTGGGATTCTGTAAGGTTCTGCAGGGTTCCGTAGGGGCCCGTAGAGTTCCGTAGTGGCTGGTAAAGTTCCCTAGGGCCCTGTACCCTTCCGTAACTGCCTGCAAGGGTCTTTAGGCTTCCGTAGGGGCTGGTAGGGTTCCATAAAGTTCCGTGGGTTCCTGCAGAGTTCTGCAAGTGCCCGCAAGGGCCTGTAGGGGCCCACAGTGTTTCTGCCAGGTTCCGTAGAGTTCCGTAGGGGCCATATTTTTCTGTAGTGGCTGGTAGTATTCTGTAGGGGTCTGTAGGGTTCCGTAGGCACCTACAGTGTTCTGTAGGAGCCCATAGGGTTTTAGTGAGGTTCCGTTGTGTTGCTAAGGGTCTTGTAGAGTGCTGTCGGGTCCTGGAGTATTCTGTAGGGTTCCAGAGGGGCTGGTAGCGTTCCGTCGAAATCTGAAGGGTTCCCTAGGGGCCCATAGAGTCCCGTAGATTGCCGTAGGGACCTGTAGGGTTGTGTAAGTGCTCGCAGGGGTTGGTAGGAGCTTGTAGGGTTCCATAAGTTTCCAGAGGGTTGTGTAGGGTTCCGTAGGGGCCTGTGGTGTTCCCTAAGGGCCTGTAGAGTCTCGTACGGTTCCGTAGGGGCCTGTGGTGTTCCCTAGGGGCCTGTAGAGTCTCGTACAGTTCCGTAGGGTCCTGTAGGTTTCCATAAGCGCCCGCAGAGGTCTGAATGGGCCCGTACTGTTCCGTAAGGATCCATAGGGCTCCGTAGAGCTTCGTAGGTTCCCTAGAGGCCTCTGGAGTACCGCAGGAGCCAGTAGTGTTCTGTAGGGGCCCGTAGGGTTCCTTCCATAGGAGCTGGCAGTGTTCCGTAGTGTCCTCTAGGGTTGAGTAAGTGCCCGCAGGAGTCTGTAGGAATCCGTGGGATTCTGTAAGGTTCTGCAGGGTTCCGTAGGGGCCCGTAGAGTTCCGTAGTGGCTGGTAAAGTTCCCTAGGGCCCTGTGGGGTTCTGTATGGACCTGTAGGGTTCCGTAGGGGCCTGCAGGGTTCCGTAAGTGCCCGAAGGTGTCTGTAGGGTTCCGTAGGGGTCTCTAGGGTTCCGTAGGCACCTGCAGTGTTCTGTAGGAGCCCATATGGTTTTAGTGAGGTTCCGTTGTGTTGCTAAGGGTCTTGTAGAGTGCTGTCGGGTCCTGGAGTATTCTGTAGGGTTCCAGAGGGGCTCGTAGGGTTCCATCGAAATCTATAGGGTTCCCTAGGGGCCCATAGAGTCCCGTAGATTTCCGTAGGGACCTGTAGGGTTGTGTAAGTGCCCGCAGAAGTCTGTAGGAGTCTGTGGGATTCTGTAAGGTTCCGGAGGGTTCTGCAGGGTTCCGTAGGGGCCCGTAGAGTTCCGTAGTGGCTGGTAAAGTTCCATAGGGCCCTGTGGGGTTCTGTATGGACCTGTAGGGTTCCGTAGGGGCCTGCAGGGTTCCGTAAGTGCCCGCAGGTGTCTGTAGGGTTCCGTAGGGGTCTCTAGGGTTCTGTAGGCACCTGCAGTGTTCTGTAGGAGCCCATAGGGTTTTAGTGAGGTTCCGTTGTGTTGCTAAGGGTCTTGTAGAGTGCTGTCGGGTCCTGGAGTATTCTGTAGGGTTCCAGAGGGGCTGGTAGGGTTCCGTGGAAATCTGTAGGGTTCCCTAGGGGCCCATAGAGTCCCGTAGATTTCCGTAGGGGCCTGTAGGGTTATGAAAGTGCCCGCTGGGGTTGGTAGGAGCTTGTAGGGTGCCATATGTTTCCGGAGGGTTGTGTAGGGTTCCGTAGGGGCCTGTGGTGTTCCCTAGGGGCCTGTAGAGTCTCGTACAGTTCCGTAGGGTCCTGTAGGTTTCCATAAGCGCCCGCAGAGGTCTGAATGGGCTCGTACTGTTCCGTAAGGATCCATAGGGCTCCGTAGAGCTTCGTAGGTTCCCTAGAGGCCTCTGGAGTACCGCAGGAGCCAGTAGTGTTCTGTAGGCGCCCGTAGGGTTCCTTCCATAGGAGCTGGCAGTGTTCCGTAGGGTCCTCTAGGGTTGAGTAAGTGCCCGCAGGAGTCTGTAGGAATCCGTGGGATTCTGTAAGGTTCTGCAGGGTTCCGTAGGGGCCCGTAGAGTTCCATAGTGGCTGGTAAAGTTCCCTAGGGCCCTGTACCGTTCCGTAACTGCCTGCAAGGGTCTTTAGGCTTCCGTAGGGGCTGGTAGGGTTCCATAACGTTCCGTGGGTTCCTGCAGAGTTCTGCAAGTGCCCGCAAGGGCCTGTAGGGGCCCACAGTGTTTCTGCCAGGTTCCGTAGAGTTCCGTAGGGGCCATATTTTTCTGTAGTGGCTGGTAGTATTCTGTAGGGGTCTGTAGGGTTCCGTAGGCACCTACAGTGTTCTGTAGGAGCCCATAGGGTTTTAGTGAGGTTCCGTTGTGTTGCTAAGGGTCTTGTAGAGTGCTGTCGGGTCCTGGAGTATTCTGTAGGGTTCCAGAGGGGCTGGTAGCGTTCCGTCGAAATCTGAAGGGTTCCCTAGGGGCCCATAGAGTCCCGTAGATTGCCGTAGGGACCTGTAGGGTTGTGTAAGTGCTCGCAGGGGTTGGTAGGAGCTTGTAGGGTTCCATAAGTTTCCAGAGGGTTGTGTAGGGTTCCGTAGGGGCCTGTGGTGTTCCCTAGGGGCCTGTAGAGTCTCGTACGGTTCCGTAGGGGCCTGTGGTGTTCCCTAGGGGCCTGTAGAGTCTCGTACAGTTCCGTAGGGTCCTGTAGGTTTCCATAAGCGCCCGCAGAGGTCTGAAGGGGCCCGTACTGTTCCGTAAGGATCCATAGGGCTCCGTAGAGCTTCGTAGGTTCCCTAGAGGCCTCTGGAGTACCGCAGGAGCCAGTAGTGTTCTCTAGGGGCCCGTAGGGTTCCTTCCATAGGAGCTGGCAGTGTTCCGTAGGGTCCTCTAGGGTTGAGTAAGTGCCCGCAGGAGTCTGTAGGAATCCGTGGGATTCTGTAAGGTTCCGGAGGGTTCTGCAGGGTTCTGTAGGGGCCCGTAGAGTTCCGTAGTGGCTGGTAAAGTTCCCTAGGGCCCTGTACCGTTCCGTAACTGCCTGCAAGGGTCTTTAGGCTTCCGTAGGGGCTGGTAGGGTTCCATAAAGTTCCGTGGGTTCCTGCAGAGTTCTGCAAGTGCCCGCAAGGGCCTGTAGGGGCCCACAGTGTTTCTGCCAGGTTCCGTAGAGTTCCGTAGGGGCCATATTTTTCTGTAGTGGCTGGTAGTATTCTGTAGGGGTCTGTAGGGTTCCGTAGGCACCTACAGTGTTCTGTAGGAGCCCATAGGGTTTTAGTGAGGTTCCGTTGTGTTGCTAAGGGTCTTGTAGAGTGCTGTCGGGTCCTGGAGTATTCTGTAGGGTTCCAGAGGGGCTGGTAGCGTTCCGTCGAAATCTGAAGGGTTCCCTAGGGGCCCATAGAGTCCCGTAGATTGCCGTAGGGACCTGTAGGGTTGTGTAAGTGCTCGCAGGGGTTGGTAGGAGCTTGTAGGGTTCCATAAGTTTCCAGAGGGTTGTGTAGGGTTCCGTAGGGGCCTGTGGTGTTCCCTAAGGGCCTGTAGAGTCTCGTACGGTTCCGTAGGGGCCTGTGGTGTTCCCTAGGGGCCTGTAGAGTCTCGTACAGTTCCGTAGGGTCCTGTAGGTTTCCATAAGCGCCCGCAGAGGTCTGAATGGGCCCGTACTGTTCCGTAAGGATCCATAGGGCTCCGTAGAGCTTCGTAGGTTCCCTAGAGGCCTGTGGAGTACCGCAGGAGCCAGTAGTGTTCTCTAGGGGCCCGTAGGGTTCCTTCCATAGGAGCTGGCAGTGTTCCGTAGGGTCCTCTAGGGTTGAGTAAGTGCCCGCAGGAGTCTGTAGGAATCCGTGGGATTCTGTAAGGTTCTGCAGGGTTCCGTAGGGGCCCGTAGAGTTCCGTAGTGGCTGGTAAAGTTCCCTAGGGCCCTGTGGGGTTCTGTATGGACCTGTAGGGTTCCGTAGGGGCCTGCAGGGTTCCGTAAGTGCCCGCAGGTGTCTGTAGGGTTCCGTAGGGGTCTCTAGGGTTCCGTAGGCACCTGCAGTGTTCTGTAGGAGCCCATAGGGTTTTAGTGAGGTTCCGTTGTGTTGCTAAGGGTCTTGTAGAGTGCTGTCGGGTCCTGGAGTATTCTGTAGGGTTCCAGAGGGGCTCGTAGGGTTCCATCGAAATCTATAGGGTTCCCTAGGGGCCCATAGAGTCCCGTAGATTTCCGTAGGGACCTGTAGGGTTGTGTAAGTGCCCGCAGAAGTCTGTAGGAGTCTGTGGGATTCTGTAAGGTTCCGGAGGGTTCTGCAGGGTTCCGTAGGGGCCCGTAGAGTTCCGTAGTGGCTGGTAAAGTTCCATAGGGCCCTGTGGGGTTCTGTATGGACCTGTAGGGTTCCGTAGGGGCCTGCAGGGTTCCGTAAGTGCCCGCAGGTGTCTGTAGGGTTCCGTAGGGGTCTCTAGGGTTCCGTAGGCACCTGCAGTGTTCTGTAGGAGCCCATAGGGTTTTAGTGAGGTTCCGTTGTGTTGCTAAGGGTCTTGTAGAGTGCTGTCGGGTCCTGGAGTATTCTGTAGGGTTCCAGAGGGGCTGGTAGGGTTCCGTCGAAATCTGAAGGGTTCCCTAGGGGCCCGTAGAGTCCCGTAGATTTCCGTAGGGGCCTGTAGGGTTATGAAAGTGCTCGCTGGGGTTGGTAGGAGCTTGTAGGGTGCCATATGTTTCCGGAGGGTTGTGTAGGGTTCCGTAGGGGCCTGTGGTGTTCCCTAGGGGCCTGTAGAGTCTCGTACAGTTCCGTAGGGTCCTGTAGGTTTCCATAAGCGCCCGCAGAGGTCTGAATGGGCTCGTACTGTTCCGTAAGGATCCATAGGGCTCCGTAGAGCTTCGTAGGTTCCCTAGAGGCCTCTGGAGTACCGCAGGAGCCAGTAGTGTTCTGTAGGCGCCCGTAGGGTTCCTTCCATAGGAGCTGGCAGTGTTCCGTAGGGTCCTCTAGGGTTGAGTAAGTGCCCGCAGGAGTCTGTAGGAATCCGTGGGATTCTGTAAGGTTCTGCAGGGTTCCGTAGGGGCCCGTAGAGTTCCATAGTGGCTGGTAAAGTTCCCTAGGGCCCTGTACCGTTCCGTAACTGCCTGCAAGGGTCTTTAGGCTTCCGTAGGGGCTGGTAGGGTTCCATAACGTTCCGTGGGTTCCTGCAGAGTTCTGCAAGTGCCCGCAAGGGCCTGTAGGGGCCCACAGTGTTTCTGCCAGGTTCCGTAGAGTTCCGTAGGGGCCATATTTTTCTGTAGTGGCTGGTAGTATTCTGTAGGGGTCTGTAGGGTTCCGTAGGCACCTACAGTGTTCTGTAGGAGCCCATAGGGTTTTAGTGAGGTTCCGTTGTGTTGCTAAGGGTCTTGTAGAGTGCTGTCGGGTCCTGGAGTATTCTGTAGGGTTCCAGAGGGGCTGGTAGGGTTCCGTCGAAATCTGAAGGGTTCCCTAGGGGCCCATAGAGTCCCGTAGATTGCCGTAGGGACCTGTAGGGTTGTGTAAGTGCTCGCAGGGGTTGGTAGGAGCTTGTAGGGTTCCATAAGTTTCCAGAGGGTTGTGTAGGGTTCCGTAGGGGCCTGTGGTGTTCCCTAGGGGCCTGTAGAGTCTCGTACGGTTCCGTAGGGGCCTGTGGTGTTCCCTAGGGGCCTGTAGAGTCTCGTACAGTTCCGTAGGGTCCTGTAGGTTTCCATAAGCGCCCGCAGAGGTCTGAAGGGGCCCGTACTGTTCCGTAAGGATCCATAGGGCTCCGTAGAGCTTCGTAGGTTCCCTAGAGGCCTGTGGAGTACCGCAGGAGCCAGTAGTGTTCTCTAGGGGCCCGTAGGGTTCCTTCCATAGGAGCTGGCAGTGTTCCGTAGGGTCCTCTAGGGTTGAGTAAGTGCCCGCAGGAGTCTGTAGGAATCCGTGGGATTCTGTAAGGTTCCGGAGGGTTCTGCAGGGTTCTGTAGGGGCCCGTAGAGTTCCGTAGTGGCTGGTAAAGTTCCCTAGGGCCCTGTACCGTTCCGTAACTGCCTGCAAGGGTCTTTAGGCTTCCGTAGGGGCTGGTAGGGTTCCATAAAGTTCCGTGGGTTCCTGCAGAGTTCTGCAAGTGCCCGC
Source organism: Numenius arquata (assembly GCF_964106895.1). NCBI lineage: Eukaryota > Metazoa > Chordata > Aves > Charadriiformes > Scolopacidae > Numenius > Numenius arquata. The sequence continues at coordinate 74,251 of NW_027414869.1, forward strand.
AAGGGCCTGTAGGGGCCCACAGTGTTTCTGCCAGGTTCCGTAGAGTTCCGTAGGGGCCATATTTTTCTGTAGTGGCTGGTAGTATTCTGTAGGGGTCTGTAGGGTTCCGTAGGCACCTACAGTGTTCTGTAGGAGCCCATAGGGTTTTAGTGAGGTTCCGTTGTGTTGCTAAGGGTCTTGTAGAGTGCTGTCGGGTCCTGGAGTATTCTGTAGGGTTCCAGAGGGGCTGGTAGCGTTCCGTCGAAATCTGAAGGGTTCCCTAGGGGCCCATAGAGTCCCGTAGATTGCCGTAGGGACCTGTAGGGTTGTGTAAGTGCTCGCAGGGGTTGGTAGGAGCTTGTAGGGTTCCATAAGTTTCCAGAGGGTTGTGTAGGGTTCCGTAGGGGCCTGTGGTGTTCCCTAAGGGCCTGTAGAGTCTCGTACGGTTCCGTAGGGGCCTGTGGTGTTCCCTAGGGGCCTGTAGAGTCTCGTACAGTTCCGTAGGGTCCTGTAGGTTTCCATAAGCGCCCGCAGAGGTCTGAATGGGCCCGTACTGTTCCGTAAGGATCCATAGGGCTCCGTAGAGCTTCGTAGGTTCCCTAGAGGCCTGTGGAGTACCGCAGGAGCCAGTAGTGTTCTCTAGGGGCCCGTAGGGTTCCTTCCATAGGAGCTGGCAGTGTTCCGTAGGGTCCTCTAGGGTTGAGTAAGTGCCCGCAGGAGTCTGTAGGAATCCGTGGGATTCTGTAAGGTTCTGCAGGGTTCCGTAGGGGCCCGTAGAGTTCCGTAGTGGCTGGTAAAGTTCCCTAGGGCCCTGTGGGGTTCTGTATGGACCTGTAGGGTTCCGTAGGGGCCTGCAGGGTTCCGTAAGTGCCCGCAGGTGTCTGTAGGGTTCCGTAGGGGTCTCTAGGGTTCCGTAGGCACCTGCAGTGTTCTGTAGGAGCCCATAGGGTTTTAGTGAGGTTCCGTTGTGTTGCTAAGGGTCTTGTAGAGTGCTGTCGGGTCCTGGAGTATTCTGTAGGGTTCCAGAGGGGCTCGTAGGGTTCCATCGAAATCTATAGGGTTCCCTAGGGGCCCATAGAGTCCCGTAGATTTCCGTAGGGACCTGTAGGGTTGTGTAAGTGCCCGCAGAAGTCTGTAGGAGTCTGTGGGATTCTGTAAGGTTCCGGAGGGTTCTGCAGGGTTCCGTAGGGGCCCGTAGAGTTCCGTAGTGGCTGGTAAAGTTCCATAGGGCCCTGTGGGGTTCTGTATGGACCTGTAGGGTTCCGTAGGGGCCTGCAGGGTTCCGTAAGTGCCCGCAGGTGTCTGTAGGGTTCCGTAGGGGTCTGTAGGGTTCCGTAGGCACCTGCAGTGTTCTGTAGGAGCCCATAGGGTTTTAGTGAGGTTCCGTTGTGTTGCTAAGGGTCTTGTAGAGTGCTGTCGGGTCCTGGAGTATTCTGTAGGGTTCCAGAGGGCCTCATAGGGTTCCTTCGAAATCTGAAGGGTTCCCTAGGGGCCCGTAGAGTCCCGTAGATTTCCGTAGGGGCCTGTAGGGTTATGAAAGTGCCCGCTGGGGTTGGTAGGAGCTTGTAGGGTGCCATATGTTTCCGGAGGGTTGTGTAGGGTTCCGTAGGGGCCTGTGGTGTTCCCTAGGGGCCTGTAGAGTCTCGTACAGTTCCGTAGGGTCCTGTAGGTTTCCATAAGCGCCCGCAGAGGTCTGAATGGGCTCGTACTGTTCCGTAAGGATCCATAGGGCTCCGTAGAGCTTCGTAGGTTCCCTAGAGGCCTCTGGAGTACCGCAGGAGCCAGTAGTGTTCTGTAGGCGCCCGTAGGGTTCCTTCCATAGGAGCTGGCAGTGTTCCGTAGGGTCCTCTAGGGTTGAGTAAGTGCCCGCAGGAGTCTGTAGGAATCCGTGGGATTCTGTAAGGTTCTGCAGGGTTCCGTAGGGGCCCGTAGAGTTCCATAGTGGCTGGTAAAGTTCCCTAGGGCCCTGTACCGTTCCGTAACTGCCTGCAAGGGTCTTTAGGCTTCCGTAGGGGCTGGTAGGGTTCCATAACGTTCCGTGGGTTCCTGCAGAGTTCTGCAAGTGCCCGCAAGGGCCTGTAGGGGCCCACAGTGTTTCTGCCAGGTTCCGTAGAGTTCCGTAGGGGCCATATTTTTCTGTAGTGGCTGGTAGTATTCTGTAGGGGTCTGTAGGGTTCCGTAGGCACCTACAGTGTTCTGTAGGAGCCCATAGGGTTTTAGTGAGGTTCCGTTGTGTTGCTAAGGGTCTTGTAGAGTGCTGTCGGGTCCTGGAGTATTCTGTAGGGTTCCAGAGGGGCTGGTAGCGTTCCGTCGAAATCTGAAGGGTTCCCTAGGGGCCCATAGAGTCCCGTAGATTGCCGTAGGGACCTGTAGGGTTGTGTAAGTGCTCGCAGGGGTTGGTAGGAGCTTGTAGGGTTCCATAAGTTTCCAGAGGGTTGTGTAGGGTTCCGTAGGGGCCTGTGGTGTTCCCTAAGGGCCTGTAGAGTCTCGTACGGTTCCGTAGGGGCCTGTGGTGTTCCCTAGGGGCCTGTAGAGTCTCGTACAGTTCCGTAGGGTCCTGTAGGTTTCCATAAGCGCCCGCAGAGGTCTGAATGGGCCCGTACTGTTCCGTAAGGATCCATAGGGCTCCGTAGAGCTTCGTAGGTTCCCTAGAGGCCTGTGGAGTACCGCAGGAGCCAGTAGTGTTCTCTAGGGGCCCGTAGGGTTCCTTCCATAGGAGCTGGCAGTGTTCCGTAGGGTCCTCTAGGGTTGAGTAAGTGCCCGCAGGAGTCTGTAGGAATCCGTGGGATTCTGTAAGGTTCTGCAGGGTTCCGTAGGGGCCCGTAGAGTTCCGTAGTGGCTGGTAAAGTTCCCTAGGGCCCTGTGGGGTTCTGTATGGACCTGTAGGGTTCCGTAGGGGCCTGCAGGGTTCCGTAAGTGCCCGCAGGTGTCTGTAGGGTTCCGTAGGGGTCTCTAGGGTTCCGTAGGCACCTGCAGTGTTCTGTAGGAGCCCATAGGGTTTTAGTGAGGTTCCGTTGTGTTGCTAAGGGTCTTGTAGAGTGCTGTCGGGTCCTGGAGTATTCTGTAGGGTTCCAGAGGGGCTCGTAGGGTTCCATCGAAATCTATAGGGTTCCCTAGGGGCCCATAGAGTCCCGTAGATTTCCGTAGGGACCTGTAGGGTTGTGTAAGTGCCCGCAGAAGTCTGTAGGAGTCTGTGGGATTCTGTAAGGTTCCGGAGGGTTCTGCAGGGTTCCGTAGGGGCCCGTAGAGTTCCGTAGTGGCTGGTAAAGTTCCATAGGGCCCTGTGGGGTTCTGTATGGACCTGTAGGGTTCCGTAGGGGCCTGCAGGGTTCCGTAAGTGCCCGCAGGTGTCTGTAGGGTTCCGTAGGGGTCTGTAGGGTTCCGTAGGCACCTGCAGTGTTCTGTAGGAGCCCATAGGGTTTTAGTGAGGTTCCGTTGTGTTGCTAAGGGTCTTGTAGAGTGCTGTCGGGTCCTGGAGTATTCTGTAGGGTTCCAGAGGGCCTCATAGGGTTCCTTCGAAATCTGAAGGGTTCCCTAGGGGCCCATAGAGTCCCGTAGATTTCCGTAGGGGCCTGTAGGGTTATGAAAGTGCCCGCTGGGGTTGGTAGGAGCTTGTAGGGTGCCATATGTTTCCGGAGGGTTGTGTAGGGTTCCGTAGGGGCCTGTGGTGTTCCCTAGGGGCCTGTAGAGTCTCGTACAGTTCCGTAGGGTCCTGTAGGTTTCCATAAGCGCCCGCAGAGGTCTGAATGGGCTCGTACTGTTCCGTAAGGATCCATAGGGCTCCGTAGAGCTTCGTAGGTTCCCTAGAGGCCTCTGGAGTACCGCAGGAGCCAGTAGTGTTCTGTAGGCGCCCGTAGGGTTCCTTCCATAGGAGCTGGCAGTGTTCCGTAGGGTCCTCTAGGGTTGAGTAAGTGCCCGCAGGAGTCTGTAGGAATCCGTGGGATTCTGTAAGGTTCTGCAGGGTTCCGTAGGGGCCCGTAGAGTTCCATAGTGGCTGGTAAAGTTCCCTAGGGCCCTGTACCGTTCCGTAACTGCCTGCAAGGGTCTTTAGGCTTCCGTAGGGGCTGGTAGGGTTCCATAAAGTTCTGTGGGTTCCTGCAGAGTTCTGCAAGTGCCCGCAAGGGCCTGTAGGGGCCCACAGTGTTTCTGCCAGGTTCCGTAGAGTTCCGTAGGGGCCATATTTTTCTGTAGTGGCTGGTAGTATTCTGTAGGGGTCTGTAGGGTTCCGTAGGCACCTACAGTGTTCTGTAGGAGCCCATAGGGTTTTAGTGAGGTTCCGTTGTGTTGCTAAGGGTCTTGTAGAGTGCTGTCGGGTCCTGGAGTATTCTGTAGGGTTCCAGAGGGGCTGGTAGCGTTCCGTCGAAATCTGAAGGGTTCCCTAGGGGCCCATAGAGTCCCGTAGATTGCCGTAGGGACCTGTAGGGTTGTGTAAGTGCTCGCAGGGGTTGGTAGGAGCTTGTAGGGTTCCATAAGTTTCCAGAGGGTTGTGTAGGGTTCCGTCGGGGCCTGTGGTGTTCCCTAGGGGCCTGTAGAGTCTCGTACGGTTCCGTAGGGGCCTGTGGTGTTCCCTAGGGGCCTGTAGAGTCTCGTACAGTTCCGTAGGGTCCTGTAGGTTTCCATAAGCGCCCGCAGAGGTCTGAAGGGGCCCGTACTGTTCCGTAAGGATCCATAGGGCTCCGTAGAGCTTCGTAGGTTCCCTAGAGGCCTGTGGAGTACCGCAGGAGCCAGTAGTGTTCTGTAGGGGCCCGTAGGGTTCCTTCCATAGGAGCTGGCAGTGTTCCGTAGGGTCCTCTAGGGTTGAGTAAGTGCCCGCAGGAGTCTGTAGGAATCCGTGGGATTCTGTAAGGTTCTGCAGGGTTCCGTAGGGGCCCATAGAGTTCCGTAGTGGCTGGTAAAGTTCCCTAGGGCCCTGTGGGGTTCTGTATGGACCTGTAGGGTTCCGTAGGGGCCTGCAGGGTTCCGTAAGTGCCCGCAGGTGTCTGTAGGGTTCCGTAGGGGTCTCTAGGGTTCCGTAGGCACCTGCAGTGTTCTGTAGGAGCCCATAGGGTTTTAGTGAGGTTCCGTTGTGTTGCTAAGGGTCTTGTAGAGTGCTGTCGGGTCCTGGAGTATTCTGTAGGGTTCCAGAGGGGCTCGTAGGGTTCCATCGAAATCTATAGGGTTCCCTAGGGGCCCATAGAGTCCCGTAGATTTCCGTAGGGACCTGTAGGGTTGTGTAAGTGCCCGCAGGAGTCTGTAGGAATCCGTGGGATTCTGTAAGGTTCTGCAGGGTTCCGTAGGGGCCCGTAGAGTTCCATAGTGGCTGGTAAAGTTCCCTAGGGCCCTGTACCGTTCCGTAACTGCCTGCAAGGGTCTTTAGGCTTCCGTAGGGGCTGGTAGGGTTCCATAAAGTTCCGTGGGTTCCTGCAGAGTTCTGCAAGTGCCCGCAAGGGCCTGTAGGGGCCCACAGTGTTTCTGCCAGGTTCCGTAGAGTTCCGTAGGGGCCATATTTTTCTGTAGTGGCTGGTAGTATTCTGTAGGGGTCTGTAGGGTTCCGTAGGCACCTACAGTGTTCTGTAGGAGCCCATAGGGTTTTAGTGAGGTTCCGTTGTGTTGCTAAGGGTCTTGTAGAGTGCTGTCGGGTCCTGGAGTATTCTGTAGGGTTCCAGAGGGGCTGGTAGGGTTCCGTCGAAATCTGAAGGGTTCCCTAGGGGCCCGTAGAGTCCCGTAGATTTCCGTATGGGCCTGTAGGGTTATGAAAGTGCCCGCTGGGGTTGGTAGGAGCTTGTAGGGTGCCATATGTTTCCGGAGGGTTGTGTAGGGTTCCGTAGGGGCCTGTGGTGTTCCCTAGGGGCCTGTAGAGTCTCGTACAGTTCCGTAGGGTCCTGTAGGTTTCCATAAGCGCCCGCAGAGGTCTGAATGGGCTCGTACTGTTCCGTAAGGATCCATAGGGCTCCGTAGAGCTTCGTAGGTTCCCTAGAGGCCTGTGGAGTACCGCAGGAGCCAGTAGTGTTCTGTAGGCGCCCGTAGGGTTCCTTCCATAGGAGCTGGCAGTGTTCCGTAGGGTCCTCTAGGGTTGAGTAAGTGCCCGCAGGAGTCTGTAGGAATCCGTGGGATTCTGTAAGGTTCTGCAGGGTTCCGTAGGGGCCCGTAGAGTTCCATAGTGGCTGGTAAAGTTCCCTAGGGCCCTGTACCGTTCCGTAACTGCCTGCAAGGGTCTTTAGGCTTCCGTAGGGGCTGGTAGGGTTCCATAACGTTCCGTGGGTTCCTGCAGAGTTCTGCAAGTGCCCGCAAGGGCCTGTAGGGGCCCACAGTGTTTCTGCCAGGTTCCGTAGAGTTCCGTAGGGGCCATATTTTTCTGTAGTGGCTGGTAGTATTCTGTAGGGGTCTGTAGGGTTCCGTAGGCACCTACAGTGTTCTGTAGGAGCCCATAGGGTTTTAGTGAGGTTCCGTTGTGTTGCTAAGGGTCTTGTAGAGTGCTGTCGGGTCCTGGAGTATTCTGTAGGGTTCCAGAGGGGCTGGTAGCGTTCCGTCGAAATCTGAAGGGTTCCCTAGGGGCCCATAGAGTCCCGTAGATTGCCGTAGGGTCCTGTAGGGTTGTGTAAGTGCTCGCAGGGGTTGGTAGGAGCTTGTAGGGTTCCATAAGTTTCCAGAGGGTTGTGTAGGGTTCCGTAGGGGCCTGTGGTGTTCCCTAGGGGCCTGTAGAGTCTCGTACGGTTCCGTAGGGGCCTGTGGTGTTCCCTAGGGGCCTGTAGAGTCTCGTACAGTTCCGTAGGGTCCTGTAGGTTTCCATAAGCGCCCGCAGAGGTCTGAATGGGCCCGTACTGTTCCGTAAGGATCCATAGGGCTCCGTAGAGCTTCGTAGGTTCCCTAGAGGCCTGTGGAGTACCGCAGGAGCCAGTAGTGTTCTGTAGGGGCCCGTAGGGTTCCTTCCATAGGAGCTGGCAGTGTTCCGTAGGGTCCTCTAGGGTTGAGTAAGTGCCCGCAGGAGTCTGTAGGAATCCGTGGGATTCTGTAAGGTTCTGCAGGGTTCCGTAGGGGCCCGTAGAGTTCCGTAGTGGCTGGTAAAGTTCCCTAGGGCCCTGTACCGTTCCGTAACTGCCTGCAAGGGTCTTTAGGCTTCCGTAGGGGCTGGTAGGGTTCCATAAAGTTCTGTGGGTTCCTGTAGAGTTCTGCAAGTGCCCGCAAGGGCCTGTAGGGGCCCACAGTGTTTCTGCCAGGTTCCGTAGAGTTCCGTAGGGGCCATATTTTTCTGTAGTGGCTGGTAGTATTCTGTAGGGGTCTGTAGGTTTCCGTAGGCGCCTACAGTGTTCTGTAGGAGCCCATAGGGTTTTAGTGAGGTTCCGTTGTGTTGCTAAGGGTCTTGTAGAGTGCTGTCGGGTCCTGGAGTATTCTGTAGGGTTCCAGAGGGGCTCGTAGGGTTCCATCGAAATCTATAGGGTTCCCTAGGGGCCCATAGAGTCCCGTAGATTTCCGTAGGGACCTGTAGGGTTGTGTAAGTGCCCGCAGGAGTCTGTAGGAGTCTGTGGGATTCTGTAAGGTTCTGCAGGGTTCTGCAGGGTTCCGTAGGGGCCCGTAGAGTTCCGTAGTGGCTGGTAAAGTTCCCTAGGGCCCTGTGGGGTTCTGTATGGACCTGTAGGGTTCCGTAGGGGCCTGCAGGGTTCCGTAAGTGCCCGCAGGTGTCTGTAGGGTTCCGTAGGGGTCTGTAGGGTTCCGTAGGCACCTGCAGTGTTCTGTAGGAGCCCATAGGGTTTTAGTGAGGTTCCGTTGTGTTGCTAAGGGTCTTGTAGAGTGCTGTTGGGTCCTGGAGTATTCTGTAGGGTTCCAGAGGGGCTCGTAGGGTTCCATCGAAATCTATAGGGTTCCCTAGGGGCCCTTGGAGTCCCATAGATTGCCGTAGGGACCTGTAGGGTTGTGTAAGTGCCCGCAGAAGTCTGTAGGAGTCTGTGGGATTCTGTAAGGTTCCGGAGGGTTCTGCAGGGTTCCGTAGGGGCCCGTAGAGTTCCGTAGTGGCTGGTAAAGTTCCCTAGGGCCCTGTACCGTTCCGTAACTGCCTGCAAGGGTCTTTAGGCTTCCGTAGGGGCTGGTAGGGTTCCATAAAGTTCCGTGGGGCACTGTGGGGTTCTGTATGGACCTGTAGGGTTCCGTAGGGGCCTGCAGTGTTCTGTAAGTGCCCGCAGGTGTCTGTAGGGTTCCGTAGGGGTCTGTAGGTTTCCGTAGGCACCTGCAGTGTTCTGTAGGAGCCCATAGGGTTTTAGTGAGGTTCCGTTGTGTTGCTAAGGGTCTTGTAGAGTGCTGTCGGGTCCTGGAGTATTCTGTAGGGTTCCAGAGGGGCTGGTAGGGTTCCGTCGAAATCTGTAGGGTTCCCTAGGGGCCCATAGAGTCCCGTAGATTTCCGTAGGGACCTGTAGGGTTGTGTAAGTGCTCGCAGGGGTTGGTAGGAGCTTGTAGGGTTCCATAAGTTTCCAGAGGGTTGTGTAGGGTTCCGTAGGGGCCTGTGGTGTTCCCTAGGGGCCTGTAGACTCTCGTACGGTTCCATAGGGGCCTGTGGTGTTCCCTAGGGGCCTGTAGAGTCTCGTACAGTTCCGTAGGGTCCTGTAGGTTTCCATAAGCGCCCGCAGAGGTCTGAATGGGCCCGTACTGTTCCGTAAGGATCCATAGGGCTCCGTAGAGCTTCGTAGGTTCCCTAGAGGCCTGTGGAGTACCGCAGGAGCCAGTAGTGTTCTGTAGGGGCCCGTAGGGTTCCTTCCATAGGAGCTGGCAGTGTTCCGTAGGGTCCTCTAGGGTTGAGTAAGTGCCCGCAGGAGTCTGTAGGAATCCGTGGGATTCTGTAAGGTTCTGCAGGGTTCCGTAGGGGCCCGTAGAGTTCCGTAGTGGCTGGTAAAGTTCCCTAGGGCCCTGTGGGGTTCTGTATGGACCTGTAGGGTTCCGTAGGGGCCTGCAGGGTTCCGTAAGTGCCCGCAGGTGTCTGTAGGGTTCCGTAGGGGTCTCTAGGGTTCCGTAGGCACCTGCAGTGTTCTGTAGGAGCCCATAGGGTTTTAGTGAGGTTCCGTTGTGTTGCTAAGGGTCTTGTAGAGTGCTGTCGGGTCCTGGAGTATTCTGTAGGGTTCCAGAGGGGCTCGTAGGGTTCCATCGAAATCTATAGGGTTCCCTAGGGGCCCATAGAGTCCCGTAGATTTCCGTAGGGACCTGTAGGGTTGTGTAAGTGCCCGCAGAAGTCTGTAGGAGTCTGTGGGATTCTGTAAGGTTCCGGAGGGTTCTGCAGGGTTCCGTAGGGGCCCGTAGAGTTCCGTAGTGGCTGGTAAAGTTCCCTAGGGCCCTGTGGGGTTCTGTATGGACCTGTAGGGTTCCGTAGGGGCCTGCAGGGTTCCGTAAGTGCCCGCAGGTGTCTGTAGGGTTCCGTAGGGGTCTCTAGGGTTCTGTAGGCACCTGCAGTGTTCTGTAGGAGCCCATAGGGTTTTAGTGAGGTTCCGTTGTGTTGCTAAGGGTCTTGTAGAGTGCTGTCGGGTCCTGGAGTATTCTGTAGGGTTCCAGAGGGGCTGGTAGGGTTCCGTCGAAATCTGAAGGGTTCCCTAGGGGCCCGTAGAGTCCCGTAGATTTCCGTAGGGACCTGTAGGGTTATGAAAGTGCCCGCTGGGGTTGGTAGGAGCTTGTAGGGTGCCATATGTTTCCGGAGGGTTGTGTAGGGTTCCGTAGGGGCCTGTGGTGTTCCCTAGGGGCCTGTAGAGTCTCGTACAGTTCCGTAGGGTCCTGTAGGTTTCCATAAGCGCCCGCAGAGGTCTGAAGGGGCCCGTACTGTGCCGTAAGGATCCATAGGGTTCCGTAGAGCTTCGTAGGTTCCCTAGACGCCTCTGGAGTACCGCAGGAGCCAGTAGTGTTCCGTAGGGTCCTCTAGGGTTGAGTAAGTGCCCGCAGGAGTCTGTAGGAATCCGTGGGATTCTGTAAGGTTCTGGAGGGTTCTGCAGGGTTCCGTAGGGGCCCGTAGAGTTCCGTAGTGGCTGGTAAAGTTCCCTAGGGCCCTGTACCGTTCCGTAACTGCCTGCAAGGGTCTTTAGGCTTCCGTAGGGGCTGGTAGGGTTCCATAAAGTTCCGTGGGTTCCTGCAGAGTTCTGCAAGTGCCCGCAAGGGCCTGTAGGGGCGCACAGTGTTTCTGCCAGGTTCCGTAGAGTTCCGTAGGGGCCATATTTTTCTGTAGTGGCTGGTAGTATTCTGTAGGGGTCTGTAGGGTTCCGTAGGCACCTACAGTGTTCTGTAGGAGCCCATAGGGTTTTAGTGAGGTTCCGTTGTGTTGCTAAGGGTCTTGTAGAGTGCTGTCGGGTCCTGGAGTATTCTGTAGGGTTCCAGAGGGGCTGGTAGGGTTCCGTCGAAATCTGAAGGGTTCCCTAGGGGCCCATAGACTCCCGTAGATTTCCGTAGGGACCTGTAGGGTTGTGTAAGTGCTCGCAGGGGTTGGTAGGAGCTTGTAGGGTTCCATAAGTTTCCAGAGGGTTGTGTAGGGTTCCGTAGGGGCCTGTGGTGTTCCCTAGGGGCCTGTAGAGTCTCGTACGGTTCCATAGGGGCCTGTGGTGTTCCCTAGGGGCCTGTAGAGTCTCGTACAGTTCCGTAGGGTCCTGTAGGTTTCCATAAGCGCCCGCAGAGGTCTGAATGGGCCCGTACTGTTCCGTAAGGATCCATAGGGCTCCGTAGAGCTTCGTAGGTTCCCTAGAGGCCTGTGGAGTACCGCAGGAGCCAGTAGTGTTCTCTAGGGGCCCGTAGGGTTCCTTCCATAGGAGCTGGCAGTGTTCCGTAGGGTCCTCTACGGTTGAGTAAGTGCCCGCAGGAGTCTGTAGGAATCCGTGGGATTCTGTAAGGTTCTGCAGGGTTCCGTAGGGGCCCGTAGAGTTCCGTAGTGGCTGGTAAAGTTCCCTAGGGCCCTGTACCGTTCCGTAACTGCCTGCAAGGGTCTTTAGGCTTCCGTAGGGGCTGGTAGGGTTCCATAAAGTTCTGTGGGTTCCTGTAGAGTTCTGCAAGTGCCCGCAAGGGCCTGTAGGGGCCCACAGTGTTTCTGCCAGGTTCCGTAGAGTTCCGTAGGGGCCATATTTTTCTGTAGTGGCTGGTAGTATTCTGTAGGGGTCTGTAGGTTTCCGTAGGCACCTACAGTGTTCTGTAGGAGCCCATAGGGTTTTAGTGAGGTTCCGTTGTGTTGCTAAGGGTCTTGTAGAGTGCTGTCGGGTCCTGGAGTATTCTGTAGGGTTCCAGAGGGGCTCGTAGGGTTCCATCGAAATCTATAGGGTTCCCTAGGGGCCCATAGAGTCCCGTAGATTTCCGTAGGGACCTGTAGGGTTGTGTAAGTGCCCGCAGGAGTCTGTAGGAGTCTGTGGGATTCTGTAAGGTTCTGCAGGGTTCTGCAGGGTTCCGTAGGGGCCCGTAGAGTTCCGTAGTGGCTGGTAAAGTTCCCTAGGGCCCTGTGGGGTTCTGTATGGACCTGTAGGGTTCCGTAGGGGCCTGCAGGGTTCCGTAAGTGCCCGCAGGTGTCTGTAGGGTTCCGTAGGGGTCTGTAGGGTTCCGTAGGCACCTGCAGTGTTCTGTAGGAGCCCATAGGGTTTTAGTGAGGTTCCGTTGTGTTGCTAAGGGTCTTGTAGAGTGCTGTCGGGTCCTGGAGTATTCTGTAGGGTTCCAGAGGGCCTCATAGGGTTCCATCGAAATCTATAGGGTTCCCTAGGGGCCCTTGGAGTCCCATAGATTGCCGTAGGGACCTGTAGGGTTGTGTAAGTGCCCGCAGAAGTCTGTAGGAGTCTGTGGGATTCTGTAAGGTTCCGGAGGGTTCTGCAGGGTTCCGTAGGGGCCCGTAGAGTTCCGTAGTGGCTGGTAAAGTTCCCTAGGGCCCTGTACCGTTCCGTAACTGCCTGCAAGGGTCTTTAGGCTTCCGTAGGGGCTGGTAGGGTTCCATAAAGTTCCGTGGGGCACTGTGGGGTTCTGTATGGACCTGTAGGGTTCCGTAGGGGCCTGCAGTGTTCTGTAAGTGCCCGCAGGTGTCTGTAGGGTTCCGTAGGGGTCTGTAGGTTTCCGTAGGCACCTGCAGTGTTCTGTAGGAGCCCATAGGGTTTTAGTGAGGTTCCGTTGTGTTGCTAAGGGTCTTGTAGAGTGCTGTCGGGTCCTGGAGTATTCTGTAGGGTTCCAGAGGGGCTGGTAGGGTTCCGTCGAAATCTGTAGGGTTCCCTAGGGGCCCATAGAGTCCCGTAGATTGCCGTAGGGACCTGTAGGGTTGTGTAAGTGCTCGCAGGGGTTGGTAGGAGCTTGTAGGGTTCCATAAGTTTCCAGAGGGTTGTGTAGGGTTCCGTAGGGGCCTGTGGTGTTCCCTAGGGGCCTGTAGAGTCTCGTACGGTTCCATAGGGGCCTGTGGTGTTCCCTAGGGGCCTGTAGAGTCTCGTACAGTTCCGTAGGGTCCTGTAGGTTTCCATAAGCGCCCGCAGAGGTCTGAATGGGCCCGTACTGTTCCGTAAGGATCCATAGGGCTCCGTAGAGCTTCGTAGGTTCCCTAGAGGCCTGTGGAGTACCGCAGGAGCCAGTAGTGTTCTGTAGGGGCCCGTAGGGTTCCTTCCATAGGAGCTGGCAGTGTTCCGTAGGGTCCTCTAGGGTTGAGTAAGTGCCCGCAGGAGTCTGTAGGAATCCGTGGGATTCTGTAAGGTTCTGCAGGGTTCCGTAGGGGCCCGTAGAGTTCCGTAGTGGCTGGTAAAGTTCCCTAGGGCCCTGTGGGGTTCTGTATGGACCTGTAGGGTTCCGTAGGGGCCTGCAGTGTTCCGTAAGTGCCCGCAGGTGTCTGTAGGGTTCCGTAGGGGTCTCTAGGGTTCCGTAGGCACCTGCAGTGTTCTGTAGGAGCCCATAGGGTTTTAGTGAGGTTCCGTTGTGTTGCTAAGGGTCTTGTAGAGTGCTGTCGGGTCCTGGAGTATTCTGTAGGGTTCCAGAGGGCCTCATAGGGTTCCATCGAAATCTATAGGGTTCCCTAGGGGCCCTTGGAGTCCCATAGATTGCCGTAGGGACCTGTAGGGTTGTGTAAGTGCCCGCAGAAGTCTGTAGGAGTCTGTGGGATTCTGTAAGGTTCCGGAGGGTTCTGCAGGGTTCCGTAGGGGCCCGTAGAGTTCCGTAGTGGCTGGTAAAGTTCCCTAGGGCCCTGTACCGTTCCGTAACTGCCTGCAAGGGTCTTTAGGCTTCCGTAGGGGCTGGTAGGGTTCCATAAAGTTCCGTGGGGCACTGTGGGGTTCTGTATGGACCTGTAGGGTTCCGTAGGGGCCTGCAGTGTTCTGTAAGTGCCCGCAGGTGTCTGTAGGGTTCCGTAGGGGTCTGTAGGTTTCCGTAGGCACCTGCAGTGTTCTGTAGGAGCCCATAGGGTTTTAGTGAGGTTCCGTTGTGTTGCTAAGGGTCTTGTAGAGTGCTGTCGGGTCCTGGAGTATTCTGTAGGGTTCCAGAGGGGCTGGTAGGGTTCCGTCGAAATCTGTAGGGTTCCCTAGGGGCCCATAGAGTCCCGTAGATTGCCGTAGGGACCTGTAGGGTTGTGTAAGTGCTCGCAGGGGTTGGTAGGAGCTTGTAGGGTTCCATAAGTTTCCAGAGGGTTGTGTAGGGTTCCGTAGGGGCCTGTGGTGTTCCCTAGGGGCCTGTAGAGTCTCGTACGGTTCCATAGGGGCCTGTGGTGTTCCCTAGGGGCCTGTAGAGTCTCGTACAGTTCCGTAGGGTCCTGTAGGTTTCCATAAGCGCCCGCAGAGGTCTGAATGGGCCCGTACTGTTCCGTAAGGATCCATAGGGCTCCGTAGAGCTTCGTAGGTTCCCTAGAGGCCTGTGGAGTACCGCAGGAGCCAGTAGTGTTCTGTAGGGGCCCGTAGGGTTCCTTCCATAGGAGCTGGCAGTGTTCCGTAGGGTCCTCTAGGGTTGAGTAAGTGCCCGCAGGAGTCTGTAGGAATCCGTGGGATTCTGTAAGGTTCTGCAGGGTTCCGTAGGGGCCCGTAGAGTTCCGTAGTGGCTGGTAAAGTTCCCTAGGGCCCTGTGGGGTTCTGTATGGACCTGTAGGGTTCCGTAGGGGCCTGCAGGGTTCCGTAAGTGCCCGCAGGTGTCTGTAGGGTTCCGTAGGGGTCTCTAGGGTTCCGTAGGCACCTGCAGTGTTCTGTAGGAGCCCATAGGGTTTTAGTGAGGTTCCGTTGTGTTGCTAAGGGTCTTGTAGAGTGCTGTCGGGTCCTGGAGTATTCTGTAGGGTTCCAGAGGGCCTCATAGGGTTCCATCGAAATCTATAGGGTTCCCTAGGGGCCCTTGGAGTCCCATAGATTGCCGTAGGGACCTGTAGGGTTGTGTAAGTGCCCGCAGAAGTCTGTAGGAGTCTGTGGGATTCTGTAAGGTTCCGGAGGGTTCTGCAGGGTTCCGTAGGGGCCCGTAGAGTTCCGTAGTGGCTGGTAAAGTTCCCTAGGGCCCTGTACCGTTCCGTAACTGCCTGCAAGGGTCTTTAGGCTTCCGTAGGGGCTGGTAGGGTTCCATAAAGTTCCGTGGGGCACTGTGGGGTTCTGTATGGACCTGTAGGGTTCCGTAGGGGCCTGCAGTGTTCTGTAAGTGCCCGCAGGTGTCTGTAGGGTTCCGTAGGGGTCTGTAGGTTTCCGTAGGCACCTGCAGTGTTCTGTAGGAGCCCATAGGGTTTTAGTGAGGTTCCGTTGTGTTGCTAAGGGTCTTGTAGAGTGCTGTCGGGTCCTGGAGTATTCTGTAGGGTTCCAGAGGGGCTCGTAGGGTTCCATCGAAATCTATAGGGTTCCCTAGGGGCCCATAGAGTCCCGTAGATTTCCGTAGGGACCTGTAGGGTTGTGTAAGTGCCCGCAGAAGTCTGTAGGAGTCTGTGGGATTCTGTAAGGTTCCGGAGGGTTCTGCAGGGTTCCGTAGGGGCCCGTAGAGTTCCGTAGTGGCTGGTAAAGTTCCGTAGGGCCCTGTGGGGTTCTGTATGGACCTGTAGGGTTCCGTAGGGGCCTGCAGGGTTCTATAAGTGCCCGTAGGTGTCTCTAGGGTTCCGTAGGCACCTGCAGTATTCTGTAGGAGCCCATAGGGTTTTAGTGAGGTTCCGTTGTGTTGCTAAGGGTCTTGTAGAGTGCTGTCGGGTCCTGGAGTATTCTGTAGGGTTCCAGAGGGGCTGGTAGGGTTCCGTCGAAATCTGAAGGGTTCCCTAGGGGCCCGTAGAGTCCCATAGATTTCCCTAGGGGCCTGTAGGGTTGTGTAAGTGCCCGCAGGGGTTGGTAGGAGCTTGTAGGGTGCCATATGTTTCCGGAGGGTTGTGTAGGGTTCCGTAGGGGCCTGTGGTGTTCCCTAGGGGCCTGTAGAGTCTCGTACAGTTCCGTAGGGTCCTGTAGGTTTCCATAAGCGCCCGCAGAGGTCTAAAGGGGCCCGTACTGTTCCGTAAGGATCCATAGGGCTCCGTAGAGCTTCGTAGGTTCCCTAGAGGCCTGTGGAGTACCGCAGGAGCCAGTAGTGTTCTGTAGGGGCCCGTAGGGTTCCTTCCATAGGAGCTGGCAGTGTTCCGTAGGGTCCTCTAGGGTTGAGTAAGTGCCCGCAGGAGTCTGTAGGAATCCGTGGGATTCTGTAAGGTTCTGCAGGGTTCCGTAGGGGCCCGTAGAGTTCCGTAGTGGCTGGTAAAGTTCCCTAGGGCCCTGTACCGTTCCGTAACTGCCTGCAAGGGTCTTTAGGCTTCCGTAGGGGCTGGTAGGGTTCCATAAAGTTCTGTGGGTTCCTGTAGAGTTCTGCAAGTGCCCGCTAGGGCCTGTAGGGGCCCACAGTGTTTCTGCCAGGTTCCGTAGAGTTCCGTAGGGGCCATATTTTTCTGTAGTGGCTGGTAGTATTCTGTAGGGGTCTGTAGGTTTCCGTAGGCACCTACAGTGTTCTGTAGGAGCCCATAGGGTTTTAGTGAGGTTCCGTTGTGTTGCTAAGGGTCTTGTAGAGTGCTGTCGGGTCCTGGAGTATTCTGTAGGGTTCCAGAGGGCCTCATAGGGTTCCATCGAAATCTATAGGGTTCTCTAGGGGCCCATAGAGTCCCGTAGATTTCTGTAGGGACCTGTAGGGTTGTGTAAGTGCCCGCAGAAGTCTGTAGGAGTCTGTGGGATTCTGTAAGGTTCCGGAGGGTTCTGCAGGGTTCCGTAGGGGCCCGTAGAGTTCCGTAGTGGCTGGTAATGTTCCCTAGGGCCCTGTACCGTTCCGTAACTGCCTGCAAGGGTCTTTAGGCTTCCGTAGGGGCTGGTAGGGTTCCATAAAGTTCCGTGGGGCACTGTGGGGTTCTGTATGGACCTGTAGGGTTCTGTAGGGGCCTGCAGTGTTCTGTAAGTGCCCGCACTGTCTGTAGGGTTCCGTAGGGGTCTGTAGGTTTCCGTAGGCACCTGCAGTGTTCTGTAGGAGCCCATAGGATTTTAGTGAGGTTCCGTTGTGTTGCTAAGGGTCTTGTAGAGTGCTGTCGGGTCCTGGAGTATTCTGTAGGGTTCCAGAGGGGCTCGTAGGGTTCCGTCGAAATCTGAAGGGTTCCCTAGGGGCCCGTAGAGTCCCGTAGATTTCCGTAGGGGCCTGTAGGGTTGTGTAAGTGCCCGCAGGGGTTGGTAGGAGCTTGTAGTGTGCCATATGTTTCCGGAGGGTTGTGTAGGGTTCCGTAGGGGCCTGTGGTGTTCCCTAGGGGCCTGTAGAGTCTCGTACAGTTTCGGTAGGGTCCTGTAGGTTTCCATAAGCGCCCGCAGAGGTCTGAAGGGGCCTGTACTGTGCAGTAAGGATCCATAGGGTTCCGTAGAGCTTCGTAGGTTCCCTAGAGGCCTCTGGAGTACCGCAGGAGCCAGTAGTGTTCCGTAGGGTCCTCTAGGGTTGAGTAAGTGCCCGCAGGAGTCTGTAGGAATCCGTGGGATTCTGTAAGGTTCTGGAGGGTTCTGCAGGGTTCCGTAGGGGCCCGTAGAGTTCCGTAGTGGCTGGTAAAGTTCCCTAGGGCCCTGTACCGTTCCGTAACTGCCTGCAAGGGTCTTTAGGCTTCCGTAGGGGCTGGTAGGGTTCCATAAAGTTCCGTGGGTTCCTGCAGAGTTCTGCAAGTGCCCGCAAGGGCCTGTAGGGGCCCACAGTGTTTCTGCCAGGTTCCGTAGAGTTCCGTAGGGGCCATATTTTTCTGTAGTGGCTGGTAGTATTCTGTAGGGGTCTGTAGGTTTCCGTAGGCACCTACAGTGTTCTGTAGGAGCCCATAGGGTTTTAGTGAGGTTCCGTTGTGTTGCTAAGGGTCTTGTAGAGTGCTGTCGGGTCCTGAAGTATTCTGTAGGGTTCCAGAGGGCCTCATAGAGTTCCATCGAAATCTATAGGGTTCCCTAGGGGCCCTTGGAGTCCCATAGATTGCCGTAGGGACCTGTAGGGTTGTGTAAGTGCCCGCAGAATTCTGTAGGAGTCTGTGGGATTCTGTAAGGTTCCGGAGGGTTCTGCAGGGTTCCGTAGGGGCCCGTAGAGTTCCGTAGTGGCTGGTAAAGTTCCCTAGGGCCCTGTACCATTCCGTAAATGCCTGCAAGGGTCTTTAGGCTTCCGTAGGGGCTGGTAGGGTTCCATAAAGTTCCGTGGGGCACTGTGGGGTTCTGTATGGACCTGTAAGGTTCCGTAGGGGCCTGCAGTGTTCTGTAAGTGCCCGCAGGTGTCTGTAGGGTTCCGTAGGGGTCTGTAGGTTTCCGTAGGCACCTGCAGTGTTCTGTAGGAGCCCATAGGGTTTTAGTGAGGTTCCGTTGTGTTGCTAAGGGTCTTGTAGAGTGCTGTCGGGTCCTGGAGTATTCTGTAGGGTTCCAGAGGGGCTGGTAGGGTTCCGTCGAAATCTGTAGGGTTCCCTAGGGGCCCATAGAGTCCCGTAGATTGCCGTAGGGACCTGTAGGGTTGTGTAAGTGCTCGCAGGGGTTGGTAGGAGCTTGTAGGGTTCCATAAGTTTCCAGAGGGTTGTGTAGGGTTCCGTCGGGGCCTGTGGTGTTCCCTAGGGGCCTGTAGAGTCTCGTACGGTTCCATAGGGGCCTGTGGTGTTCCCTAGGGGCCTGTAGAGTCTCGTACAGTTCCGTAGGGTCCTGTAGGTTTCCATAAGCGCCCGCAGAGGTCTGAATGGGCCCGTACTGTTCCGTAAGGATCCATAGGGCTCCGTAGAGCTTCGTAGGTTCCCTAGAGGCCTCTGGAGTACCGCAGGAGCCAGTAGTGTTCTGTAGGGGCCCGTAGGGTTCCTTCCATAGGAGCTGGCAGTGTTCCGTAGGGTCATCTAGGGTTGAGTAAGTGCCCGCAGGAGTCTGTAGGAATCCGTGGGATTCTGTAAGGTTCTGCAGGGTTCCGTAGGGGCCCGTAGAGTTCCGTAGTGGCTGGTAAAGTTCCCTAGGGCCCTGTACCGTTCCGTAACTGCCTGCAAGGGTCTTTAGGCTTCCGTAGGGGCTGGGAGGGTTCCATAAAGTTCCGTGGGTTCCTGCAGAGTTCTGCAAGTTCCCGCAAGGGCCTGTAGGGGCCCACAGTGTTTCTGCCAGGTTCCGTAGAGTTCCGTAGGGGCCATATTTTTCTGTAGTGGCTGGTAGTATTCTGTAGGGGTCTGTAGGTTTCCGTAGGCGCCTACAGTGTTCTGTAGGAGCTCATAGGGTTTTAGTGAGGTTCCGTTGTGTTGCTAAGGGTCTTGTAGAGTGCTGTCGGGTCCTGGAGTATTCTGTAGGGTTCCAGAGGGGCTCGTAGGGTTCCATCGAAATCTGTAGGGTTCCCTAGGGGCCCGTAGAGTCCCGTAGATTGCCGTAGGGACCTGTAGGGTTGTGTAAGTGCCTGCAGAAGTCTGTAGGAGTCTGTGGGATTCTGTAAGGTTCCGGAGGGTTCTGCAGGGTTCCGTAGGGGCCCGTAGAGTTCCGTAGTGGCTGGTAAAGTTCCGTAGGGCCCTGTGGGGTTCTGTATGGACCTGTAGGGTTCCGTAGGGGCCTGCAGGGTTCTATAAGTGCCCGTAGGTGTCTCTAGGGTTCCGTAGGCACCTGCAGTATTCTGTAGGAGCCCATAGGGTTTTAGTGAGGTTCCGTTGTGTTGCTAAGGGTCTTGTAGAGTGCTGTCGGGTCCTGGAGTATTCTGTAGGGTTCCAGAGGGGCTGGTAGATTTCCGTCGAAATCTGAAGGGTTCCCTAGGGGCCCGTAGAGTCCCATAGATTTCCCTAGGGGCCTGTAGGGTTGTGTAAGTGCCCGCAGGGGTTGGTAGGAGCTTGTAGGGTGCCATATGTTTCCGGAGGGTTGTGTAGGGTTCCGTAGGGGCCTGTGGTGTTCCCTAGGGGCCTGTAGAGTCTCGTACAGTTCCGTAGGGTCCTGTAGGTTTCCATAAGCGCCCGCAGAGGTCTAAAGGGGCCCGTACTGTTCCGTAAGGATCCATAGGGTTCCGTAGAGCTTCGTAGGTTCCCTAGAGGCCTGTGGAGTACCGCAGGAGCCAGTAGTGTTCTGTAGGGGCCCGTAGGGTTCCTTCCATAGGAGCTGGCAGTGTTCCGTAGGGTCCTCTACGGTTGAGTAAGTGCCCGCAGGAGTCTGTAGGAATCCGTGGGATTCTGTAAGGTTCTGCAGGGTTCCGTAGGGGCCCGTAGAGTTCCGTAGTGGCTGGTAAAGTTCCGTAGGGCCCTGTACTGTTCCGTAACTGCCTGCAAGGGTCTTTAGGCTTCCGTAGGGGCTGGTAGGGTTCCATAAAGTTCTGTGGGTTCCTGTAGAGTTCTGCAAGTGCCCGCTAGGGCCTGTAGGGGCCCACAGTGTTTCTGCCAGGTTCCGTAGAGTTCCGTAGGGGCCATATTTTTCTGTAGTGGCTGGTAGTATTCTGTAGGGGTCTGTAGGTTTCCGTAGGCGCCTACAGTGTTCTGTAGGAGCCCATAGGGTTTTAGTGAGGTTCCGTTGTGTTGCTAAGGGTCTTGTAGAGTGCTGTCGGGTCCTGGAGTATTCTGTAGGGTTCCAGAGGGCCTCATAGGGTTCCATCGAAATCTATAGGGTTCTCTAGGGGCCCATAGAGTCCCGTAGATTTCTGTAGGGACCTGTAGGGTTGTGTAAGTGCCCGCAGAAGTCTGTAGGAGTCTGTGGGATTCTGTAAGGTTCCGGAGGGTTCTGCAGGGTTCCGTAGGGGCCCGTAGAGTTCCGTAGTGGCTGGTAAAGTTCCCTAGGGCCCTGTACCGTTCCGTAACTGCCTGCAAGGGTCTTTAGGCTTCCGTAGGGGCTGGTAGGGTTCCATAAAGTTCCGTGGGGCACTGTGGGGTTCTGTATGGACCTGTAGGGTTCCGTAGGGGCCTGCAGTGTTCTGTAAGTGCCCGCAGGTGTCTGTAGGGTTCCGTAGGGGTCTGTAGGTTTCCGTAGGCACCTGCAGTGTTCTGTAGGAGCCCATAGGATTTTAGTGAGGTTCCGTTGTGTTGCTAAGGGTCTTGTAGAGTGCTGTCGGGTCCTGGAGTATTCTGTAGGGTTCCAGAGGGGCTCGTAGGGTTCCATCGAAATCTATAGGGTTCCCTAGGGGCCCATAGAGTCCCGTAGATTTCCGTAGGGACCTGTAGGGTTGTGTAAGTGCCCGCAGAAGTCTGTAGGAGTCTGTGGGATTCTGTAAGGTTCCAGAGGGTTCTGCAGGGTTCCGTAGGGGCCCGTAGAATTCCGTAGTGGCTGGTAAAGTTCCCTAGGGCCCTGTGGGGTTCTGTATGGACCTGTAGGGTTCCGTAGGGGCCTGCAGGGTTCCGTAAGTGCCCGCAGGTGTCTGTAGGGTTCCGTAGGGGTCTCTAGGGTTCCGTAGGCACCTGCAGTGTTCTGTAGGAGCCCATAGGGTTTTAGTGAGGTTCCGTTGTGTTGCTAAGGGTCTTGTAGAGTGCTGTCGGGTCCTGGAGTATTCTGTAGGGTTCCAGAGGGCCTCATAGGGTTCCATCGAAATCTATAGG
Organism: Numenius arquata; assembly: GCF_964106895.1. Lineage (NCBI taxonomy): Eukaryota > Metazoa > Chordata > Aves > Charadriiformes > Scolopacidae > Numenius > Numenius arquata. The sequence continues at coordinate 95,087 of NW_027414869.1, forward strand.
GTTCCCTAGGGGCCCTTGGAGTCCCATAGATTTCCGTAGGGACCTGTAGGTTGTGTAAGTGCCCGCAGAAGTCTGTAGGAGTCTGTGGGATTCTGTAAGGTTCCGGAGGGTTCTGCAGGGTTCCGTAGGGGCCCGTAGAGTTCCGTAGTGGCTGGTAAAGTTCCCTAGGGCCCTGTACCGTTCCGTAACTGCCTGCAAGGGTCTTTAGGCTTCCGTAGGGGCTGGTAGGGTTCCATAAAGTTCCGTGGGGCACTGTGGGGTTCTGTATGGACCTGTAGGGTTCCGTAGGGGCCTGCAGTGTTCTGTAAGTGCCCGCAGGTGTCTGTAGGGTTCCGTAGGGGTCTGTAGGGTTCCGTAGGCACCTGCAGTGTTCTGTAGGAGCCCATAGGGTTTTAGTGAGGTTCCGTTGTGTTGCTAAGGGTCTTGTAGAGTGCTGTCGGGTCCTGGAGTATTCTGTAGGGTTCCAGAGGGGCTGGTAGGGTTCCATCGAAATCTGTAGGGTTCCCTAGGGGCCCATAGAGTCCCGTAGATTTCCGTAGGGACCTGTAGGGTTGTGTAAGTGCTCGCAGGGGTTGGTAGGAGCTTGTAGGGTTCCATAAGTTTCCAGAGGGTTGTGTAGGGTTCCGTCGGGGCCTGTGGTGTTCCCTAGGGGCCTGTAGAGTCTCGTACAGTTCCGTAGGGTCCTGTAGGTTTCCATAAGCGCCCGCAGAGGTCTGAATGGGCCCGTACTGTTCCGTAAGGATCCATAGGGCTCCGTAGAGCTTCGTAGGTTCCCTAGAGGCCTGTGGAGTACCGCAGGAGCCAGTAGTGTTCTGTAGGCGCCCGTAGGGTTCCTTCCATAGGAGCTGGCAGTGTTCCGTAGGGTCCTCTAGGGTTGAGTAAGTGCCCGCAGGAGTCTGTAGGAATCCGTGGGATTCTGTAAGGTTCTGCAGGGTTCCGTAGGGGCCCGTAGAGTTCCGTAGTGGCTGGTAAAGTTCCCTAGGGCCCTGTACCGTTCCGTAACTGCCTGCAAGGGTCTTTAGGCTTCCGTAGGGGCTGGTAGGGTTCCATAAAGTTCCGTGGGTTCCTGCAGAGTTCTGCAAGTGCCCGCAAGGGCCTGTAGGGGCCCACAGTGTTTCTGCCAGGTTCCGTAGAGTTCCGTAGGGGCCATATTTTTCTGTAGTGGCTGGTAGTATTCTGTAGGGGTCTGTAGGTTTCCGTAGGCGCCTACAGTGTTCTGTAGGAGCTCATAGGGTTTTAGTGAGGTTCCGTTGTGTTGCTAAGGGTCTTGTAGAGTGCTGTCGGGTCCTGGAGTATTCTGTAGGGTTCCAGAGGGGCTCGTAGGGTTCCATCGAAATCTATAGGGTTCCCTAGGGGCCCATAGAGTCCCGTAGATTGCCGTAGGGACCTGTAGGGTTGTGTAAGTGCCTGCAGAAGTCTGTGGGATTCTGTAAGGTTCCGGAGGGTTCTGCAGGGTTCCGTAGGGGCCCGTAGAGTTCCGTAGTGGCTGGTAAAGTTCCGTAGGGCCCTGTGGGGTTCTGTATGGACCTGTAGGGTTCCGTAGGGGCCTGCAGGGTTCTATAAGTGCCCGTAGGTGTCTCTAGGGTTCCGTAGGCACCTGCAGTATTCTGTAGGAGCCCATAGGGTTTTAGTGAGGTTCCGTTGTGTTGCTAAGGGTCTTGTAGAGTGCTGTCGGGTCCTGGAGTATTCTGTAGGGTTCCAGAGGGGCTGGTAGATTTCCGTCGAAATCTGAAGGGTTCCCTAGGGGCCCGTAGAGTCCCATAGATTTCCCTAGGGGCCTGTAGGGTTGTGTAAGTGCCCGCAGGGGTTGGTAGGAGCTTGTAGGGTGCCATATGTTTCCGGAGGGTTGTGTAGGGTTCCGTAGGGGCCTGTGGTGTTCCCTAGGGGCCTGTAGAGTCTCGTACAGTTCCGTAGGGTCCTGTAGGTTTCCATAAGCGCCCGCAGAGGTCTAAAGGGGCCCGTACTGTGCCGTAAGGATCCATAGGGTTCCGTAGAGCTTCGTAGGTTCCCTAGAGGCCTGTGGAGTACCGCAGGAGCCAGTAGTGTTCTCTAGGGGCCCGTAGGGTTCCTTCCATAGGAGCTGGCAGTGTTCCGTAGGGTCCTCTAGGGTTGATTAAGTGCCCGCAGGAGTCTGTAGGAATCCGTGGGATTCTGAAAGGTTCTGGAGGGTTCTGCAGGGTTCCGTAGGGGCCCGTAGAGTTGCGTAGTGGCTGGTAAAGTTCCGTAGGGCCCTGTACTGTTCCGTAACTGCCTGCAAGGGTCTTTAGGCTTCCGTAGGGGCTGGTAGGGTTCCATAAAGTTCTGTGGGTTCCTGTAGAGTTCTGCAAGTGCCCGCTAGGGCCTGTAGGGGCCCACAGTGTTTCTGCCAGGTTCCGTAGAGTTCCGTAGGGGCCATATTTTTCTGTAGTGGCTGGTAGTATTCTGTAGGGGTCTGTAGGTTTCCGTAGGCACCTACAGTGTTCTGTAGGAGCCCATAGGGTTTTAGTGAGGTTCCGTTGTGTTGCTAAGGGTCTTGTAGAGTGCTGTCGGGTCCTGGAGTATTCTGTAGGGTTCCAGAGGGGCTCGTAGGGTTCCATCGAAATCTATAGGGTTCCCTAGGGGCCCATAGAGTCCCGTAGATTTCCGTAGGGACCTGTAGGGTTGTGTAAGTGCTCGCAGGGGTTGGTAGGAGCTTGTAGGGTTCCATAAGTTTCCAGAGGGTTGTGTAGGGTTCCGTCGGGGCCTGTGGTGTTCCCTAGGGGCCTGTAGAGTCTCGTACGGTTCCGTAGGGGCCTGTGGTGTTCCCTAGGGGCCTGTAGAGTCTCGTACAGTTCCGTAGGGTCCTGTAGGTTTCCATAAGCGCCCGCAGAGGTCTGAAGGGGCCCGTACTGTGCAGTAAGGATCCATAGGGCTCCGTAGAGCTTCGTAGGTTCCCTAGAGGCCTCTGGAGTACCGCAGGAGCCAGTAGTGTTCTGTAGGCGCCCGTAGGGTTCCTTCCATAGGAGCTGGCAGTGTTCCGTAGGGTCCTCTAGGGTTGAGTAAGTGCCCGCAGGAGTCTGTAGGAATCCGTGGGATTCTGTAAGGTTCTGGAGGGTTCTGCAGGGTTCCGTAGGGGCCCGTAGAGTTCCGTAGTGGCTGGTAAAGTTCCCTAGGGCCCTGTACCGTTCCGTAACTGCCTGCAAGGGTCTTTAGGCTTCCGTAGGGGCTGGTAGGGTTCCATAAAGTTCCGTGGGTTCCTGCAGAGTTCTGCAAGTGCCCGCAAGGGCCTGTAGGGGCCCACAGTGTTTCTGCCAGGTTCCGTAGAGTTCCGTAGGGGCCATATTTTTCTGTAGTGGCTGGTAGTATTCTGTAGGGGTCTGTAGGTTTCCGTAGGCGCCTACAGTGTTCTGTAGGAGCCCATAGGGTTTTAGTGAGGTTCCGTTGTGTTGCTAAGGGTCTTGTAGAGTGCTGTCGGGTCCTGGAGTATTCTGTAGGGTTCCAGAGGGCCTCATAGGGTTCCATCGAAATCTATAGGGTTCTCTAGGGGCCCATAGAGTCCCGTAGATTTCTGTAGGGACCTGTAGGGTTGTGTAAGTGCCCGCAGAAGTCTGTAGGAGTCTGTGGGATTCTGTAAGGTTCCGGAGGGTTCTGCAGGGTTCCGTAGGGGCCCGTAGAGTTCCGTAGTGGCTGGTAAAGTTCCCTAGGGCCCTGTACCGTTCCGTAACTGCCTGCAAGGGTCTTTAGGCTTCCGTAGGGGCTGGTAGGGTTCCATAAAGTTCCGTGGGGCACTGTGGGGTTCTGTATGGACCTGTAGGGTTCCGTAGGGGCCTGCAGTGTTCTGTAAGTGCCCGCAGGTGTCTGTAGGGTTCCGTAGGGGTCTGTAGGTTTCCGTAGGCACCTGCAGTGTTCTGTAGGAGCCCATAGGATCTTAGTGAGGTTCCGTTGTGTTGCTAAGGGTCTTGTAGAGTGCTGTCAGGTCCTGGAGTATTCTGTAGGGTTCCAGAGGGGCTCGTAGGGTTCCATCGAAATCTATAGGGTTCCCTAGGGGCCCATAGAGTCCCGTAGATTTCCGTAGGGACCTGTAGGGTTGTGTAAGTGCCCGCAGAAGTCTGTAGGAGTCTGTGGGATTCTGTAAGGTTCCGGAGGGTTCTGCAGGGTTCCGTAGGGGCCCGTAGAGTTCCGTAGTGGCTGGTAAAGTTCCGTAGGGCCCTGTGGGGTTCTGTATGGACCTGTAGGGTTCCGTAGGGGCCTGCAGGGTTCCGTAAGTGCCCGCAGGTGTCTGTAGGGTTCCGTAGGGGTCTCTAGGGTTCCGTAGGCACCTGCAGTGTTCTGTAGGAGCCCATAGGGTTTTAGTGAGGTTCCGTTGTGTTGCTAAGGGTCTTGTAGAGTGCTGTCGGGTCCTGGAGTATTCTGTAGGGTTCCAGAGGGCCTCATAGGGTTCCATCGAAATCTATAGGGTTCCCTAGGGGCCCATAGAGTCCCGTGGATTTCCGTAGGGGCCTGTAGGGTTGTGTAAGTGCTCGCAGGGGTTGGTAGGAGCTTGTAGGGTTCCATAAGTTTCCAGAGGGTTGTGTAGGGTTCCGTAGGGGCCTGTGGTGTTCCCTAGGGGCCTGTAGAGTCTCGTACGGTTCCGTAGGGGCCTGTGGTCTTACCTAGGGGCCTGTAGAGTCTCGTACAGGGCCGTAGGGTCCTGTAGGTTTCCATAAGTGCCCGCAGAGGTCTGAATGGGCCCGTACTGTTCCGTAAGGATCCATAGGGCTCCGTAGAGCTTCGTAGGTTCCCTAGAGGCCTGTGGAGTACCGCAGGAGCCAGTAGTGTTCTGTAGGGGCCCGTAGGGTTCCTTCCATAGGGGCTGGCAGTGTTCCGTAGGGTCCTCTAGGGTTGAGTAAGTGCCCGCAGAAGTCTGTAGGAGTCTGTGGGATTCTGTAAGGTTCCGGAGGGTTCTGCAGGGTTCCGTAGGGGCCCGTAGAGTTCCGTAGTGGCTGGTAAAGTTCCCTAGGGCCCTGTACCGTTCCGTAACTGCCTGCAAGGGTCTTTAGGCTTCCGTAGGGGCTGGTAGGGTTCCATAAAGTTCCGTGGGGCACTGTGGGGTTCTGTATGGACCTGTAAGGTTCCGTAGGGGCCTGCAGTGTTCTGTAAGTGCCCGCAGGTGTCTGTAGGGTTCCGTAGGGGTCTGTAGGGTTTCGTAGGCACCTGCAGTGTTCTGTAGGAGCCCATAGGGTTTTAGTGAGGTTCCGTTGTGTTGCTAAGGGTCTTGTAGAGTGCTGTCGGGTCCTGGAGTATTCTGTAGGGTTCCAGAGGGGCTGGTAGGGTTCCGTCGAAATCTGAAGGGTTCCCTAGGGGCCCGTAGAGTCCCGTAGATTTCCGTAGGGGCCTGTAGGGTTGTGTAAGTGCCCGCAGGGGTTGGTAGGAGCTTGTAGGGTGCCATATGTTTCCGGAGGGTTGTGTAGGGTTCCGTAGGGGCCTGTGGTGTTCCCTAAGGGCCTGTAGAGTCTCGTACGGTTCCGTAGGGGCCTGTGGTGTTCCCTAGGGGCCTGTAGAGTCTCGTACAGTTCCGTAGGGTCCTGTAGGTTTCCATAAGTGCCCGCAGAGGTCTGAAGGGGCCCGTACTGTTCCGTAAGGAACCATAGGGCTCCGTAGAGCTTCGTAGGTTCCCTAGAGGCCTGTGGAGTACCGCAGGAGCCAGTAGTGTTCTGTAGGGGCCCGTAGGGTTCCTTCCATAGGGGCTGGCAGTGTTCCGTAGGGTCCTCTAGGGTTGTGTAAGTGCCTGCAGAAGTCTGTAGGAGTCTGTGGGATTCTGTAAGGTTCCGGAGGGTTCTGCAGGGTTCCGTAGGGGCCCGTAGAGTTCCGTAGTGGCTGGTAAAGTTCCGTAGGGCCCTGTGGGGTTCTGTATGGACCTGTAGGGTTCCGTAGGGGCCTGCAGTGTTCTGTAAGTGCCCGTAGGTGTCTGTACGGGTCTGTAGGGTTCCGTAGGCACCTGCAGTGTTCTGTAGGAGCCCATAGGGTTTTAGTGAGGTTCCGTTGTGTTGCTAAGGGTCTTGTAGAGTGCTGTCGGGTCCTGGAGTATTCTGTAGGGTTCCAGAGGGGCTGGTAGGGTTCCGTCGAAATCTGAAGGGTTCCCTAGGGGCCCGTAGAGTCCCGTAGATTTCCGTAGGGGCCTGTAGGGTTGTGTAAGTGCCCGCAGGGGTTGGTAGGAGCTTGTAGGGTGCCATATGTTTCCGGAGGGTTGTGTAGGGTTCCGTAGGGGCCTGTGGTGTTCCCTAGGGGCCTGTAGAGTCTCGTACAGTTTCGGTAGGGTCCTGTAGGTTTCCATAAGCGCCCGCAGAGGTCTGAAGGGGCCCGTACTGTGCAGTAAGGATCCATAGGGCTCCGTAGAGCTTCGTAGGTTCCCTAGAGGCCTCTGGAGTACCGCAGGAGCCAGTAGTGTTCCGTAGGGTCCTCTAGGGTTGAGTAAGTGCCCGCAGGAGTCTGTAGGAATCCGTGGGATTCTGTAAGGTTCTGGAGGGTTCTGCAGGGTTCCGTAGGGGCCCGTAGAGTTCCGTAGTGGCTGGTAAAGTTCCCTAGGGCCCTGTACCGTTCCGTAACTGCCTGCAAGGGTCTTTAGGCTTCCGTAGGGGCTGGTAGGGTTCCATAAAGTTCCGTGGGTTCCTGCAGAGTTCTGCAAGTGCCCGCAAGGGCCTCTAGGGGCCCACAGTGTTTCTGCCAGGTTCCGTAGAGTTCCGTAGGGGCCATATTTTTCTGTAGTGGCTGGTAGTATTCTGTAGGGGTCTGTAGGTTTCCGTAGGCACCTACAGTGTTCTGTAGGAGCCCATAGGGTTTTAGTGAGGTTCCGTTGTGTTGCTAAGGGTCTTGTAGAGTGCTGTCGGGTCCTGGAGTATTCTGTAGGGTTCCAGAGGGGCTCGTAGGGTTCCATCGAAATCTATAGGGTTCCCTAGGGGCCCATAGAGTCCCGTAGATTTCCGTAGGGACCTGTAGGGTTGTGTAAGTGCCCGCAGAAGTCTGTAGGAGTCTGTGGGATTCTGTAAGGTTCCGGAGGGTTCTGCAGGGTTCCGTAGGGGCCCGTAGAGTTCCGTAGTGGCTGGTAAAGTTCCGTAGGGCCCTGTGGGGTTCTGTATGGACCTGTAGGGTTCCGTAGGGGCCTGCAGGGTTCCGTAAGTGCCCGCAGGTGTCTGTAGGGTTCCGTAGGGGTCTCTAGGGTTCCGTAGGCACCTGCAGTGTTCTGTAGGAGCCCATAGGGTTTTAGTGAGGTTCCGTTGTGTTGCTAAGGGTCTTGTAGAGTGCTGTCGGGTCCTGGAGTATTCTGTAGGGTTCCAGAGGGCCTCATAGGGTTCCATCGAAATCTATAGGGTTCCCTAGGGGCCCATAGAGTCCCGTGGATTTCCGTAGGGACCTGTAGGGTTGTGTAAGTGCTCGCAGGGGTTGGTAGGAGCTTGTAGGGTTCCATAAGTTTCCAGAGGGTTGTGTAGGGTTCCGTCGGGGCCTGTGGTGTTCCCTAGGGGCCTGTAGAGTCTCGTACGGTTCCGTAGGGGCCTGTGGTCTTACCTAGGGGCCTGTAGAGTCTCGTACAGGGCCGTAGGGTCCTGTAGGTTTCCATAAGTGCCCGCAGAGGTCTGAATGGGCCCGTACTGTTCCGTAAGGATCCATAGGGCTCCGTAGAGGTTCGTAGGTTCCCTAGAGGCCTGTGGAGTACCGCAGGAGCCAGTAGTGTTCTGTAGGGGCCCGTAGGGTTCCTTCCATAGGGGCTGGCAGTGTTCCGTAGGGGCCTGTAGGGTTGTTTAAGTGCCCGCAGAAGTCTGTAGGAGTCTGTGGGATTCTGTAAGGTTCCGGAGGGTTCTGCAGGGTTCCGTAGGGGCCCGTAGAGTTCCGTAGTGGCTGGTAAAGTTCCCTAGGGCCCTGTACCGTTCCGTAACTGCCTGCAAGGGTCTTTAGGCTTCCGTAGGGGCTGGTAGGGTTCCATAAAGTTCCGTGGGGCACTGTGGGGTTCTGTATGGACCTGTAGGGTTCCGTAGGGGCCTGCAGTGTTCTGTAAGTGCCCGCAGGTGTCTGTAGGGTTCCGTAGGGGTCTGTAGGTTTCCGTAGGCACCTGCAGTGTTCTGTAGGAGCCCATAGGATTTTAGTGAGGTTCCGTTGTGTTGCTAAGGGTCTTGTAGAGTGCTGTCGGGTCCTGGAGTATTCTGTAGGGTTCCAGAGGGGCTGGTAGGGTTCCATCGAAATCTATAGGGTTCCCTAGGGGCCCATAGAGTCCCGTAGATTTCCGTAGGGACCTGTAGGGTTGTGTAAGTGCCCGCAGAAGTCTGTAGGAGTCTGTGGGATTCTGTAAGGTTCCGGAGGGTTCTGCAGGGTTCCGTAGGGGCCCGTAGAGTTCCGTAGTGGCTGGTAAAGTTCCCTAGGGCCCTGTACCGTTCCGTAACTGCCTGCAAGGGTCTTTAGGCTTCCGTAGGGGCTGGTAAGGGTCCATAAAGTTCCGTGGGGCACTGTGGGGTTCTGTATGGACCTGTAGGGTTCCGTAGGGGCCTGCAGTGTTCTGTAAGTGCCCGCAGGTGTCTGTAGGGTTCCGTAGGGGTCTGTAGGTTTCCGTAGGCACCTGCAGTGTTCTGTAGGAGCCCATAGGATTTTAGTGAGGTTCCGTTGTGTTGCTAAGGGTCTTGTAGAGTGCTGTCGGGTCCTGGAGTATTCTGTAGGGTTCCAGAGGGGCTGGTAGGGTTCCGTCGAAATCTGAAGGGTTCCCTAGGGGCCCGTAGAGTCCCGTAGATTTCCGTAGGGGCCTGTAGGGTTGTGTAAGTGCCCGCAGGGGTTGGTAGGAGCTTGTAGGGTGCCATATGTTTCCGGAGGGTTGCGTAGGGTTCCGTAGGGGCCTGTGGTGTTCCCTAGGGGCCTGTAGAGTCTCGTACAGTTTCGGTAGGGTCCTGTAGGTTTCCATAAGCGCCCGCAGAGGTCTGAAGGGGCCCGTACTGTGCCGTAAGGATCCATAGGGTTCCGTAGAGCTTCGTAGGTTCCCTAGACGCCTCTGGAGTACCGCAGGAGCCAGTAGTGTTCCGTAGGGTCCTCTAGGGTTGAGTAAGTGCCCGCAGGAGTCTGTAGGAATCCGTGGGATTCTGTAAGAATCTGGAGGGTTCTGCAGGGTTCCGTAGGGGCCCGTAGAGTTCCGTAGTGGCTGGTAAAGTTCCCTAGGGCCCTGTACCGTTCCGTAACTGCCTACAAGGGTCTTTAGGCTTCCGTAGGGGCTGGTAGGGTTCCATAAAGTTCCGTGGGTTCCTGCAGAGTTCTGCAAGTGCCCGCAAGGGCCTGTAGGGGCCCACAGTGTTTCTGCCAGGTTCCGTAGAGTTCCGTAGGGGCCATATTTTTCTGTAGTGGCTGGTAGTATTCTGTAGGGGTCTGTAGGTTTCCATAGGCGCCTATAGTGTTCTGTAGGAGCCCATAGGGTTTTAGTGAGGTTCCGTTGTGTTGCTAAGGGTCTTGTAGAGTGCTGTCGGGTCCTGGAGTATTCTGTAGGGTTCCAGAGGGGCTCGTAGGGTTCCATCGAAATCTATAGGGTTCCCTAGGGGCCCATAGAGTCCCGTAGATTGCCGTTGGGACCTGTAGGGTTGTGTAAGTGCTCGCAGGGGTTGGTAGGAGCTTGTAGGGTTCCATAAGTTTCCAGAGGGTTGTGTAGGGTTCCGTAGGGGCCTGTGGTGTTCCCTAGGGGCCTGTAGCGTCTCGTACGGTTCCGTAGGGGCCTGTGGTGTTCCCTAGGGGCCTGTAGAGTCTCGTACAGTTCCGTAGGGTCCTGTAGGTTTCCATAAGTGCCCGCAGAGGTCTGAAGGGGCCCGTACTGTGCCGTAAGGATCCATAGGGCTCCGTAGAGCTTCGTAGGTTCCCTAGAGGCCTGTGGAGTACCGCAGGAGCCAGTAGTGTTCTGTAGGGGCCCGTAGGGTTCCTTCCATAGGGGCTGGCAGTGTTCCGTAGGGGCCTGTAGGGTTGTGTAAGTGCCCGCAGAAGTCTGTAGGAGTCTGTGGGATTCTGTAAGGTTCCGGAGGGTTCTGCAGGGTTCCGTAGGGGCCCGTAGAGTTCCGTAGTGGCTGGTAAAGTTCCGTAGGGCCCTGTGGGGTTCTGTATGGACCTGTAGGGTTCCGTAGGGGCCTGCAGTGTTCTGTAAGTGCCCGTAGGTGTCTGTACGGGTCTGTAGGGTTCCGTAGGCACCTGCAGTGTTCTGTAGGAGCCCATAGGGTTTTAGTGAGGTTCCGTTGTGTTGCTAAGGGTCTTGTAGAGTGCTGTCGGGTCCTGGAGTATTCTGTAGGGTTCCAGAGGGGCTGGTAGGGTTCCGTCGAAATCTGAAGGGTTCCCTAGGGGCCCGTAGAGTCCCGTAGATTTCCGTAGGGGCCTGTAGGGTTGTGTAAGTGCCCGCAGGGGTTGGTAGGAGCTTGTAGGGTGCCATATGTTTCCGGAGGGTTGTGTAGGGTTCCGTAGGGGCCTGTGGTGTTCCCTAGGGGCCTGTAGAGTCTCGTACAGTTTCGGTAGGGTCCTGTAGGTTTCCATAAGCGCCCGCAGAGGTCTGAAGGGGCCCGTACTGTGCAGTAAGGATCCATAGGGCTCCGTAGAGCTTCGTAGGTTCCCTAGAGGCCTCTGGAGTACCGCAGGAGCCAGTAGTGTTCCGTAGGGTCCTCTAGGGTTGAGTAAGTGCCCGCAGGAGTCTGTAGGAATCCGTGGGATTCTGTAAGGTTCTGGAGGGTTCTGCAGGGTTCCGTAGGGGCCCGTAGAGTTCCGTAGTGGCTGGTAAAGTTCCCTAGGGCCCTGTACCGTTCCGTAACTGCCTGCAAGGGTCTTTAGGCTTCCGTAGGGGCTGGTAGGGTTCCATAAAGTTCCGTGGGTTCCTGCAGAGTTCTGCAAGTGCCCGCAAGGGCCTGTAGGGGCCCACAGTGTTTCTGCCAGGTTCCGTAGAGTTCCGTAGGGGCCATATTTTTCTGTAGTGGCTGGTAGTATTCTGTAGGGGTCTGTAGGTTTCCGTAGGCACCTACAGTGTTCTGTAGGAGCCCATAGGGTTTTAGTGAGGTTCCGTTGTGTTGCTAAGGGTCTTGTAGAGTGCTGTCGGGTCCTGGAGTATTCTGTAGGGTTCCAGAGGGGCTCGTAGGGTTCCATCGAAATCTATAGGGTTCCCTAGGGGCCCATAGAGTCCCGTAGATTTCCGTAGGGACCTGTAGGGTTGTGTAAGTGCCCGCAGAAGTCTGTAGGAGTCTGTGGGATTCTGTAAGGTTCCGGAGGGTTCTGCAGGGTTCCGTAGGGGCCCGTAGAGTTCCGTAGTGGCTGGTAAAGTTCCGTAGGGCCCTGTGGGGTTCTGTATGGACCTGTAGGGTTCCGTAGGGGCCTGCAGGGTTCCGTAAGTGCCCGCAGGTGTCTGTAGGGTTCCGTAGGGGTCTCTAGGGTTCCGTAGGCACCTGCAGTGTTCTGTAGGAGCCCATAGGGTTTTAGTGAGGTTCCGTTGTGTTGCTAAGGGTCTTGTAGAGTGCTGTCGGGTCCTGGAGTATTCTGTAGGGTTCCAGAGGGCCTCATAGGGTTCCATCGAAATCTATAGGGTTCCCTAGGGGCCCATAGAGTCCCGTGGATTTCCGTAGGGACCTGTAGGGTTGTGTAAGTGCTCGCAGGGGTTGGTAGGAGCTTGTAGGGTTCCATAAGTTTCCAGAGGGTTGTGTAGGGTTCCGTCGGGGCCTGTGGTGTTCCCTAGGGGCCTGTAGAGTCTCGTACGGTTCCGTAGGGGCCTGTGGTCTTACCTAGGGGCCTGTAGAGTCTCGTACAGGGCCGTAGGGTCCTGTAGGTTTCCATAAGTGCCCGCAGAGGTCTGAATGGGCCCGTACTGTTCCGTAAGGATCCATAGGGCTCCGTAGAGGTTCGTAGGTTCCCTAGAGGCCTGTGGAGTACCGCAGGAGCCAGTAGTGTTCTGTAGGGGCCCGTAGGGTTCCTTCCATAGGGGCTGGCAGTGTTCCGTAGGGGCCTGTAGGGTTGTTTAAGTGCCCGCAGAAGTCTGTAGGAGTCTGTGGGATTCTGTAAGGTTCCGGAGGGTTCTGCAGGGTTCCGTAGGGGCCCGTAGAGTTCCGTAGTGGCTGGTAAAGTTCCCTAGGGCCCTGTACCGTTCCGTAACTGCCTGCAAGGGTCTTTAGGCTTCCGTAGGGGCTGGTAGGGTTCCATAAAGTTCCGTGGGGCACTGTGGGGTTCTGTATGGACCTGTAGGGTTCCGTAGGGGCCTGCAGTGTTCTGTAAGTGCCCGCAGGTGTCTGTAGGGTTCCGTAGGGGTCTGTAGGTTTCCGTAGGCACCTGCAGTGTTCTGTAGGAGCCCATAGGATTTTAGTGAGGTTCCGTTGTGTTGCTAAGGGTCTTGTAGAGTGCTGTCGGGTCCTGGAGTATTCTGTAGGGTTCCAGAGGGGCTGGTAGGGTTCCATCGAAATCTATAGGGTTCCCTAGGGGCCCATAGAGTCCCGTAGATTTCCGTAGGGACCTGTAGGGTTGTGTAAGTGCCCGCAGAAGTCTGTAGGAGTCTGTGGGATTCTGTAAGGTTCCGGAGGGTTCTGCAGGGTTCCGTAGGGGCCCGTAGAGTTCCGTAGTGGCTGGTAAAGTTCCCTAGGGCCCTGTACCGTTCCGTAACTGCCTGCAAGGGTCTTTAGGCTTCCGTAGGGGCTGGTAAGGGTCCATAAAGTTCCGTGGGGCACTGTGGGGTTCTGTATGGACCTGTAGGGTTCCGTAGGGGCCTGCAGTGTTCTGTAAGTGCCCGCAGGTGTCTGTAGGGTTCCGTAGGGGTCTGTAGGTTTCCGTAGGCACCTGCAGTGTTCTGTAGGAGCCCATAGGATTTTAGTGAGGTTCCGTTGTGTTGCTAAGGGTCTTGTAGAGTGCTGTCGGGTCCTGGAGTATTCTGTAGGGTTCCAGAGGGGCTGGTAGGGTTCCGTCGAAATCTGAAGGGTTCCCTAGGGGCCCGTAGAGTCCCGTAGATTTCCGTAGGGGCCTGTAGGGTTGTGTAAGTGCCCGCAGGGGTTGGTAGGAGCTTGTAGGGTGCCATATGTTTCCGGAGGGTTGCGTAGGGTTCCGTAGGGGCCTGTGGTGTTCCCTAGGGGCCTGTAGAGTCTCGTACAGTTTCGGTAGGGTCCTGTAGGTTTCCATAAGCGCCCGCAGAGGTCTGAAGGGGCCCGTACTGTGCCGTAAGGATCCATAGGGTTCCGTAGAGCTTCGTAGGTTCCCTAGACGCCTCTGGAGTACCGCAGGAGCCAGTAGTGTTCCGTAGGGTCCTCTAGGGTTGAGTAAGTGCCCGCAGGAGTCTGTAGGAATCCGTGGGATTCTGTAAGAATCTGGAGGGTTCTGCAGGGTTCCGTAGGGGCCCGTAGAGTTCCGTAGTGGCTGGTAAAGTTCCCTAGGGCCCTGTACCGTTCCGTAACTGCCTACAAGGGTCTTTAGGCTTCCGTAGGGGCTGGTAGGGTTCCATAAAGTTCCGTGGGTTCCTGCAGAGTTCTGCAAGTGCCCGCAAGGGCCTGTAGGGGCCCACAGTGTTTCTGCCAGGTTCCGTAGAGTTCCGTAGGGGCCATATTTTTCTGTAGTGGCTGGTAGTATTCTGTAGGGGTCTGTAGGTTTCCATAGGCGCCTATAGTGTTCTGTAGGAGCCCATAGGGTTTTAGTGAGGTTCCGTTGTGTTGCTAAGGGTCTTGTAGAGTGCTGTCGGGTCCTGGAGTATTCTGTAGGGTTCCAGAGGGGCTCGTAGGGTTCCATCGAAATCTATAGGGTTCCCTAGGGGCCCATAGAGTCCCGTAGATTGCCGTTGGGACCTGTAGGGTTGTGTAAGTGCTCGCAGGGGTTGGTAGGAGCTTGTAGGGTTCCATAAGTTTCCAGAGGGTTGTGTAGGGTTCCGTAGGGGCCTGTGGTGTTCCCTAGGGGCCTGTAGCGTCTCGTACGGTTCCGTAGGGGCCTGTGGTGTTCCCTAGGGGCCTGTAGAGTCTCGTACAGTTCCGTAGGGTCCTGTAGGTTTCCATAAGTGCCCGCAGAGGTCTGAAGGGGCCCGTACTGTGCCGTAAGGATCCATAGGGCTCCGTAGAGCTTCGTAGGTTCCCTAGAGGCCTGTGGAGTACCGCAGGAGCCAGTAGTGTTCTGTAGGGGCCCGTAGGGTTCCTTCCATAGGGGCTGGCAGTGTTCCGTAGGGGCCTGTAGGGTTGTGTAAGTGCCCGCAGAAGTCTGTAGGAGTCTGTGGGATTCTGTAAGGTTCCGGAGGGTTCTGCAGGGTTCCGTAGGGGCCCGTAGAGTTCCGTAGTGGCTGGTAAAGTTCCCTAGGGCCCTGTACCGTTCCGTAACTGCCTGCAAGGGTCTTTAGGCTTCCGTAGGGGCTGGTAGGGTTCCATAAAGTTCCGTGGGGCACTGTGGGGTTCTGTATGGACCTGTAGGGTTCCGTAGGGGTCTGTAGGTTTCCGTAGGCACCTGCAGTGTTCTGTAGGAGCCCATAGGATTTTAGTGAGGTTCCGTTGTGTTGCTAAGGGTCTTGTAGAGTGCTGTCGGGTCCTGGAGTATTCTGTAGGGTTCCAGAGGGGCTGGTAGGGTTCCGTCGAAATCTGAAGGGTTCCCTAGGGGCCCGTAGAGTCCCGTAGATTTCCGTAGGGGCCTGTAGGGTTGTGTAAGTGCCCGCAGGGGTTGGTAGGAGCTTGTAGTGTGCCATATGTTTCCGGAGGGTTGTGTAGGGTTCCGTAGGGGCCTGTGGTGTTCCCTAGGGGCCTGTAGAGTCTCGTACAGTTTCGGTAGGGTCCTGTAGGTTTCCATAAGCGCCCGCAGAGGTCTGAAGGGGCCCGTACTGTGCAGTAAGGATCCATAGGGCTCCGTAGAGCTTCGTAGGTTCCCTAGAGGCCTCTGGAGTACCGCAGGAGCCAGTAGTGTTCCGTAGGGTCCTCTAGGGTTGAGTAAGTGCCCGCAGGAGTCTGTAGGAATCCGTGGGATTCTGTAAGGTTCTGCAGGGTTCTGCAGGGTTCCGTAGGGGCCCGTAGAGTTCCGTAGTGGCTGGTAAAGTTCCCTAGGGCCCTGTACCGTTCCGTAACTGCCTGCAAGGGTCTTTAGGCTTCCGTAGGGGCTGGTAGGGTTCCATAAAGTTCCGTGGGTTCCTGCAGAGTTCTGCAAGTGCCCGCAAGGGCCTGTAGGGGCCCACAGTGTTTCTGCCAGGTTCCGTAGAGTTCCGTAGGGGCCATATTTTTCTGTAGTGGCTGGTAGTATTCTGTAGGGGTCTGTAGGTTTCCGTAGGCACCTACAGTGTTCTGTAGGAGCCCATAGGGTTTTAGTGAGGTTCCGTTGTGTTGCTAAGGGTCTTGTAGAGTGCTGTCGGGTCCTGGAGTATTCTGTAGGGTTCCAGAGGGGCTCGTAGGGTTCCATCGAAATCTATAGGGTTCCCTAGGGGCCCATAGAGTCCCGTAGATTTCCGTAGGGACCTGTAGGGTTGTGTAAGTGCCCGCAGAAGTCTGTAGGAGTCTGTGGGATTCTGTAAGGTTCCGGAGGGTTCTGCAGGGTTCCGTAGGGGCCCGTAGAGTTCCGTAGTGGCTGGTAAAGTTCCCTAGGGCCCTGTGGGGTTCTGTATGGACCTGTAGGGTTCCGTAGGGGCCTGCAGGGTTCCGTAAGTGCCCGCAGGTGTCTGTAGGGTTCCGTAGGGGTCTCTAGGGTTCCGTAGGCACCTGCAGTGTTCTGTAGGAGCCCATAGGGTTTTAGTGAGGTTCCGTTGTGTTGCTAAGGGTCTTGTAGAGTGCTGTCGGGTCCTGGAGTATTCTGTAGGGTTCCAGAGGGCCTCATAGGGTTCCATCGAAATCTATAGGGTTCCCTAGGGGCCCATAGAGTCCCGTGGATTTCCGTAGGGGCCTGTAGGGTTGTGTAAGTGCTCGCAGGGGTTGGTAGGAGCTTGTAGGGTTCCATAAGTTTCCAGAGGGTTGTGTAGGGTTCCGTAGGGGCCTGTGGTGTTCCCTAGGGGCCTGTAGAGTCTCGTACGGTTCCGTAGGGGCCTGTGGTCTTACCTAGGGGCCTGTAGAGTCTCGTACAGGGCCGTAGGGTCCTGTAGGTTTCCATAAGTGCCCGCAGAGGTCTGAAGGGGCCCGTACTGTTCCGTAAGGATCCATAGGGCTCCGTAGAGGTTCGTAGGTTCCCTAGAGGCCTGTGGAGTACCGCAGGAGCCAGTAGTGTTCTGTAGGGGCCCGTAGGGTTCCTTCCATAGGGGCTGGCAGTGTTCCGTAGGGGCCTGTAGGGTTGTTTAAGTGCCCGCAGAAGTCTGTAGGAGTCTGTGGGATTCTGTAAGGTTCCGGAGGGTTCTGCAGGGTTCCGTAGGGGCCCGTAGAGTTCCGTAGTGGCTGGTAAAGTTCCCTAGGGCCCTGTACCGTTCCGTAACTGCCTGCAAGGGTCTTTAGGCTTCCGTAGGGGCTGGTAGGGTTCCATAAAGTTCCGTGGGGCACTGTGGGGTTCTGTATGGACCTGTAGGGTTCCGTAGGGGCCTGCAGTGTTCTGTAAGTGCCCGCAGGTGTCTGTAGGGTTCCGTAGGGGTCTGTAGGTTTCCGTAGGCACCTGCAGTGTTCTGTAGGAGCCCATAGGATTTTAGTGAGGTTCCGTTGTGTTGCTAAGGGTCTTGTAGAGTGCTGTCGGGTCCTGGAGTATTCTGTAGGGTTCCAGAGGGGCTGGTAGGGTTCCATCGAAATCTATAGGGTTCCCTAGGGGCCCATAGAGTCCCGTAGATTTCCGTAGGGACCTGTAGGGTTGTGTAAGTGCCCGCAGAAGTCTGTAGGAGTCTGTGGGATTCTGTAAGGTTCCGGAGGGTTCTGCAGGGTTCCGTAGGGGCCCGTAGAGTTCCGTAGTGGCTGGTAAAGTTCCCTAGGGCCCTGTACCGTTCCGTAACTGCCTGCAAGGGTCTTTAGGCTTCCGTAGGGGCTGGTAAGGGTCCATAAAGTTCCGTGGGGCACTGTGGGGTTCTGTATGGACCTGTAGGGTTCCGTAGGGGCCTGCAGTGTTCTGTAAGTGCCCGCAGGTGTCTGTAGGGTTCCGTAGGGGTCTGTAGGTTTCCGTAGGCACCTGCAGTGTTCTGTAGGAGCCCATAGGATTTTAGTGAGGTTCCGTTGTGTTGCTAAGGGTCTTGTAGAGTGCTGTCGGGTCCTGGAGTATTCTGTAGGGTTCCAGAGGGGCTGGTAGGGTTCCGTCGAAATCTGAAGGGTTCCCTAGGGGCCCGTAGAGTCCCGTAGATTTCCGTAGGGGCCTGTAGGGTTGTGTAAGTGCCCGCAGGGGTTGGTAGGAGCTTGTAGTGTGCCATATGTTTCCGGAGGGTTGTGTAGGGTTCCGTAGGGGCCTGTGGTGTTCCCTAGGGGCCTGTAGAGTCTCGTACAGTTTCGGTAGGGTCCTGTAGGTTTCCATAAGCGCCCGCAGAGGTCTGAAGGGGCCCGTACTGTGCAGTAAGGATCCATAGGGCTCCGTAGAGCTTCGTAGGTTCCCTAGAGGCCTCTGGAGTACCGCAGGAGCCAGTAGTGTTCCGTAGGGTCCTCTAGGGTTGAGTAAGTGCCCGCAGGAGTCTGTAGGAATCCGTGGGATTCTGTAAGGTTCTGGAGGGTTCTGCAGGGTTCCGTAGGGGCCCGTAGAGTTCCGTAGTGGCTGGTAAAGTTCCCTAGGGCCCTGTACCGTTCCGTAACTGCCTGCAAGGGTCTTTAGGCTTCCGTAGGGGCTGGTAGGGTTCCATAAAGTTCCGTGGGTTCCTGCAGAGTTCTGCAAGTGCCCGCAAGGGCCTGTAGGGGCCCACAGTGTTTCTGCCAGGTTCCGTAGAGTTCCGTAGGGGCCATATTTTTCTGTAGTGGCTGGTAGTATTCTGTAGGGGTCTGTAGGTTTCCGTAGGCACCTACAGTGTTCTGTAGGAGCCCATAGGGTTTTAGTGAGGTTCCGTTGTGTTGCTAAGGGTCTTGTAGAGTGCTGTCGGGTCCTGGAGTATTCTGTAGGGTTCCAGAGGGGCTCGTAGGGTTCCATCGAAATCTATAGGGTTCCCTAGGGGCCCATAGAGTCCCGTAGATTTCCGTAGGGACCTGTAGGGTTGTGTAAGTGCCCGCAGAAGTCTGTAGGAGTCTGTGGGATTCTGTAAGGTTCCGGAGGGTTCTGCAGGGTTCCGTAGGGGCCCGTAGAGTTCCGTAGTGGCTGGTAAAGTTCCGTAGGGCCCTGTGGGGTTCTGTATGGACCTGTAGGGTTCCGTAGGGGCCTGCAGGGTTCCGTAAGTGCCCGCAGGTGTCTCTAGGGTTCCGTAGGGGTCTGTAGGGTTCCGTAGGCACCTGCAGTGTTCTGTAGGAGCCCATAGGGTTTTAGTGAGGTTCCGTTGTGTTGCTAAGGGTCTTGTAGAGTGCTGTCGGGTCCTGAAGTATTCTGTAGGGTTCCAGAGGGCCTCATAGAGTTCCATCGAAATCTATAGGGTTCCCTAGGGGCCCTTGGAGTCCCATAGATTGCCGTAGGGACCTGTAGGGTTGTGTAAGTGCCCGCAGAAGTCTGTAGGAGTCTGTGGGATTCTGTAAGGTTCTGGAGGGTTCTGCAGGGTTCCGTAGGGGCCCGTAGAGTTCCGTAGTGGCTGGTAAAGTTCCCTAGGGCCCTGTACCGTTCCGTAACTGCCTGCAAGGGTATTTAGGCTTCCGTAGGGGCTGGTAGGGTTCCATAAAGTTCCGTGGGGCACTGTGGGGTTCTGTATGGACCTGTAAGGTTCCGTAGGGGCCTGCAGTGTTCTGTAAGTGCCCGCAGGTGTCTGTAGGGTTCCGTAGGGGTCTGTAGGGTTCCGTAGGCACCTGCAGTGTTCTGTAGGAGCCCATAGGGTTTTAGTGAGGTTCCGTTGTGTTGCTAAGGGTCTTGTAGAGTGCTGTCGGGTCCTGGAGTATTCTGTAGGGTTCCAGAGGGGCTGGTAGGGTTCCGTCGAAATCTGAAGGGTTCCCTAGGGGCCCGTAGAATCCCGTAGATTTCCGTAGGGGCCTGTAGGGTTGTGTAAGTGCCCGCAGGGGTTGGTAGGAGCTTGTAGGGTGCCATATGTTTCCGGAGGGTTGTGTAGGGTTCCGTAGGGGCCTGTGGTGTTCCCTAAGGGCCTGTAGAGTCTCGTACGGTTCCGTAGGGGCCTGTGGTGTTCCCTAGGGGCCTGTAGAGTCTCGTACAGTTCCGTAGGGTCCTGTAGGTTTCCATAAGTGCCCGCAGAGGTCTGAAGGGGCCCGTACTGTGCAGTAAGGATCCATAGGGTTCCGTAGAGCTTCGTAGGTTCCCTAGAGGCCTCTGGAGTACCGCAGGAGCCAGTAGTGTTCCGTAGGGCCCTCTAGGGTTGAGTAAGTGCCCGCAGGAGTCTGTAGGAATCCGTGGGATTCTGTAAGGTTCTGGAGGGTTCTGCAGGGTTCCGTAGGGGCCCGTAGAGTTCCGTAGTGGCTGGTAAAGTTCCCTAGGGCCCTGTACCGTTCCGTAACTGCCTGCAAGGGTCTTTAGGCTTCCGCAGGGGCTGGTAGGGTTCCATAAAGTTCCGTGGGTTCCTGCAGAGTTCTGCAAGTGCCCGCAAGGGCCTGTAGGGGCCCACAGTGTTTCTGCCAGGTTCCGTAGAGTTCCGTAGGGGCCATATTTTTCTGTAGTGGCTGGTAGTATTCTGTAGGGGTCTGTAGTGTTCCGTAGGCGCCTACAGTGTTCTGTAGGAGCCCATAGGGTTTTAGTGAGGTTCCGTTGTGTTGCTAAGGGTCTTGTAGAGTGCTGTCGGGTCCTGGAGTATTCTGTAGGGTTCCAGAGGGCCTCATAGGGTTCCATCGAAATCTATAGGGTTCTCTAGGGGCCCATAGAGTCCCGTAGATTTCCGTAGGGACCTGTAGGGTTGTGTAAGTGCCCGCAGAAGTCTGTAGGAGTCTGTGGGATTCTGTAAGGTTCCGGAGGGTTCTGCAGGGTTCCGTAGGAGCCCGTAGAGTTCCGTAGTGGCTGGTAAAGTTCCCTAGGGCCCTGTACCGTTCCGTAACTGCCTGCAAGGGTCTTTAGGCTTCCGTAGGGGCTGGTAGGGTTCCATAAAGTTCCGTGGGGCACTGTGGGGTTCTGTATGGACCTGTAGGGTTCCGTAGGGGCCTGCAGTGTTCTGTAAGTGCCCGCAGGTGTCTGTAGGGTTCCGTAGGGGTCTGTAGGGTTCCGTAGGCACCTGCAGTGTTCTGTAGGAGCCTATAGGATTTTAGTGAGGTTCCGTTGTGTTGCTAAGGGTCTTGTAGAGTGCTGTCGGGTCCTGGAGTATTCTGTAGGGTTCCAGAAAAGCTGGTAGGGTTCCGTCGAAATCTGAAGGGTTCCCTAGGGGCCCGTAGAGTCCCGTAGATTTCCGTAGGGGCCTGTAGGGTTGTGTAAGTGCCCGCAGGGGTTGGTAGGAGCTTGTAGGGTGCCATATGTTTCCGGAGGGTTGCGTAGGGTTCCGTAGGGGCCTGTGGTGTTCCCTAGGGGCCTGTAGAGTCTCGTACAGTTTCGGTAGGGTCCTGTAGGTTTCCATAAGCGCCCGCAGAGGTCTGAAGGGGCCCGTACTGTGCCGTAAGGATCCATAGGGTTCCGTAGAGCTTCGTAGGTTCCCTAGACGCCTCTGGAGTACCGCAGGAGCCAGTAGTGTTCCGTAGGGTCCTCTAGGGTTGAGTAAGTGCCCGCAGGAGTCTGTAGGAATCCGTGGGATTCTGTAAGGTTCTGGAGGGTTCTGCAGGGTTCCGTAGGGGCCCGTAGAGTTCCGTAGTGGCTGGTAAAGTTCCCTAGGGCCCTGTACCGTTCCGTAACTGCCTGCAAGGGTCTTTAGGCTTCCGTAGGGGCTGGTAGGGTTCCATAAAGTTCCGTGGGTTCCTGTAGAGTTCTGCAAGTGCCCGCAAGGGCCTGTAGGGGCCCACAGTGTTTCTGCCAGGTTCCGTAGAGTTCCGTAGGGGCCATATTTTTCTGTAGTGGCTGGTAGTATTCTGTAGGGGTCTGTAGGTTTCCATAGGCGCCTACAGTGTTCTGTAGGAGCCCATAGGGTTTTAGTGAGGTTCCGTTGTGTTGCTAAGGGTCTTGTAGAGTGCTGTCGGGTCCTGGAGTATTCTGTAGGGTTCCAGAGGGGCTCGTAGGGTTCCGTCGAAATCTGTAGGGTTCCCTAGGGGCCCATAGAGTCCCGTAGATTTCCGTAGGGACCTGTAGGGTTGTGTAAGTGCCCGCAGAAGTCTGTAGGAGTCTGTGGGATTCTGTAAGGTTCCGGAGGGTTCTGCAGGGTTCCGTAGGGGCCCGTAGAGTTCCGTAGTGGCTGGTAAAGTTCCCTAGGGCCCTGTACCGTTCCGTAACTGCCTGCAAGGGTCTTTAGGCTTCCGTAGGGGCTGGTAAGGGTCCATAAAGTTCCGTGGGGCACTGTGGGGTTCTGTATGGACCTGTAGGGTTCCGTAGGGGCCTGCAGTGTTCTGTAAGTGCCCGCAGGTGTCTGTAGGGTTCCGTAGGGGTCTGTAGGGTTCCGTAGGCACCTGCAGTGTTCTGTAGGAGCCCATAGGGTTTTAGTGAGGTTCCGTTGTGTTGCTAAGGGTCTTGTAGAGTGCTGTCGGGTCCTGGAGTATTCTGTAGGGTTCCAGAGGGGCTGGTAGGGTTCCGTCGAAATCTGAAGGGTTCCCTAGGGGCCCGTAGAGTCCCGTAGATTTCCGTAGGGGCCTGTAGGGTTGTGTAAGTGCCCGCAGGGGTTGGTAGGAGCTTGTAGGGTGCCATATGTTTCCGGAGGGTTGTGTAGGGTTCCGTAGGGGCCTGTGGTGTTCCCTAGGGGCCTGTAGAGTCTCGTACAGTTTCGGTAGGGTCCTGTAGGTTTCCATAAGCGCCCGCAGAGGTCTGAAGGGGCCCGTACTGTGCCGTAAGGATCCATAGGGTTCCGTAGAGCTTCGTAGGTTCCCTAGAGGCCTCTGGAGTACCGCAGGAGCCAGTAGTGTTCCGTAGGGTCCTCTAGGGTTGAGTAAGTGCCCGCAGGAGTCTGTAGGAATCCGTGGGATTCTGTAAGGTTCTGGAGGGTTCTGCAGGGTTCCGTAGGGGCCCGTAGAGTTCCGTAGTGGCTGGTAAAGTTCCGTAGGGCCCTGTGGGGTTCTGTATGGACCTGTAGGGTTCCGTAGGGGCCTGCAGGGTTCCGTAAGTGCCCGCAGGTGTCTGTAGGGTTCCGTAGGGGTCTCTAGGGTTCCGTAGGCACCTGCAGTGTTCTGTAGGAGCCCATAGGGTTTTAGTGAGGTTCCGTTGTGTTGCTAAGGGTCTTGTAGAGTGCTGTCGGGTCCTGGAGTATTCTGTAGGGTTCCAGAGGGGCTCGTAGGGTTCCGTCGAAATCTGTAGGGTTCCCTAGGGGCCCATAGAGTCCCGTAGATTGCCGTTGGGACCTGTAGGGTTGTGTAAGTGCCCGCAGGGGTTGGTAGGAGCTTGTAGGGTGCCATATGTTTCCGGAGGGTTGTGTAGGGTTCCGTCGGGGCCTGTGGTGTTCCCTAGGGGCCTGTAGAGTCTCGTACGGTTCCGTAGGGTCCTGTAGGTTTCCATAAGCGCCCGCAGAGGTCTGAAGGGGCCCGTACTGTGCCGTAAGGATCCATAGGGTTCCGTAGAGCTTCGTAGGTTCCCTAGAGGCCTCTGGAGTACCGCAGGAGCCAGTAGTGTTCCGTAGGGTCCTCTAGGGTTGAGTAAGTGCCCACAGGAGTCTGTAGGAATCCGTGGGATTCTGTAAGGTTCTGGAGGGTTCTGCAGGGTTCCGTAGGGGCCCGTAGAGTTCCGTAGTGGCTGGTAAAGTTCCCTAGGGCCCTGTACCGTTCCGTAACTGCCTGCAAGGGTCTTTAGGCTTCCGTAGGGGCTGGTAGGGTTCCATAAAGTTCCGTGGGTTCCTGCAGAGTTCTGCAAGTGCCCGCAAGGGCCTCTAGGGGCCCACAGTGTTTCTGCCAGGTTCCGTACAGTTCTGTAGGGGCCATATTTTTCTGTAGTGGCTGGTAGTATTCTGTAGGGGTCTGTAGGTTTCCGTAGGCACCTACAATGTTCTGTAGGAGCCCATAGGGTTTTAGTGAGGTTCCGTTGTGTTGCTAAGGGTCTTGTAGAGTGCTGTCGGGTCCTGGAGTATTCTGTAGGGTTCCAGAGGGGCTCGTAGGGTTCCGTCGAAATCTGTAGGGTTCCCTAGGGGCCCATAGAGTCCCGTAGATTGCCGTTGGGGCCTGTAGGGTTGTGTAAGTGCTCGCAGGCCTTGGTAGGAGCTTGTAGGGTTCCATAAGTTTCCAGAGGGTTGTGTAGGGTTCCGTAGGGGCCTGTGGTGTTCCCTAGGGGCCTGTAGCGTCTCGTACGGTTCCGTAGGGGCCTGTGGTGTTCCCTAGGGGCCTGTAGAGTCTCGTACAGTTCCGTAGGGTCCTGTAGGTTTCCATAAGTGCCCGCAGAGGTCTGAAGGGGCCCGTACTGTGCCGTAAGGATCCATAGGGCTCCGTAGAGCTTCGTAGGTTCCCTAGAGGCCTGTGGAGTACCGCAGGAGCCAGTAGTGTTCTGTAGGGGCCCGTAGGGTTCCTTCCATAGGGGCTGGCAGTGTTCCGTAGGGGCCTGTAGGGTTGTGTAAGTGCCCGCAGAAGTCTGTAGGAGTCTGTGGGATTCTGTAAGGTTCCGGAGGGTTCTGCAGGGTTCCGTAGGGGCCCGTAGAGTTCCGTAGTGGCTGGTAAAGTTCCGTAGGGCCCTGTGGGGTTCTGTATGGACCTGTAGGGTTCCGTAGGGGCCTGCAGTGTTCTGTAAGTGCCCGTAGGTGTCTGTAGGGTTCCGTAGGCACCTGCAGTATTCTGTAGGAGCCCATAGGGTTTTAGTGAGGTTCCGTTGTGTTGCTAAGGGTCTTGTAGAGTGCTGTCGGGTCCTGGAGTATTCTGTAGGGTTCCAGAGGGGCTGGTAGGGTTCCGTCGAAATCTGAAGGGTTCCCTAGGGGCCCGTAGAGTCCCATAGATTTCCGTAGGGTCCTCTAGGGTTGTGTAAGTGCCCGCAGGGGTTGGTAGGAGCTTGTAGGGTGCCATATGTTTCCGGAGGGTTGTGTAGGGTTCCGTAGGGGCCTGTGGTGTTCCCTAGGGTCCTGTAGAGTCTCGTACAGCTCCGTAGGGTCCTGTAGGTTTCCATAAGCGCCCGTAGAAGTCTGAAGGGGCCCGTACTGTGCCGTAAGGATCCATAGGGTTCCGTAGAGCTTCGTAGGTTCCCTAGAGGCCTGTGGAGTACCGCAGGAGCCAGTAGTGTTCTGTAGGGGCCCGTAGGGTTCCTTCCATAGGAGCTGGCAGTGTTCCGTAGGGTCCTCTAGGGTTGAGTAAGTGCCCGCAGGAGTCTGTAGGAATCCGTGGGATTCTGTAAGGTTCTGGAGGGTTCTGCAGGGTTCCGTAGGGGCCCGTAGAGTTCCGTAGTGGCTGGTAAAGTTCCCTAGGGCCCTGTACCGTTCCGTAACTGCCTGCAAGGGTCTTTAGGCTTCCGTAGGGGCTGGTAGGGTTCCATAAAGTTCCGTGGGTTCCTGCAGAGTTCTGCAAGTGCCCGCAAGGGCCTGTAGGGGCCCACAGTGTTTCTGCCAGGTTCCGTAGAGTTCCGTAGGGGCCATATTTTTCTGTAGTGGCTGGTAGTATTCTGTAGGGGTCTGTAGGTTTCCATAGGCGCCTACAGTGTTCTGTAGGAGCCCATAGGGTTTTAGTGAGGTTCCGTTGTGTTGCTAAGGGTCTTGTAGAGTGCTGTCGGGTCCTGGAGTATTCTGTAGGGTTCCAGAGGGGCTCGTAGGGTTCCATCGAAATCTATAGGGTTCCCTAGGGGCCCATAGAGTCCCGTAGATTTCCGTAGGGACCTGTAGGGTTGTGTAAGTGCCCGCAGAAGTCTGTAGGAGTCTGTGGGATTCTGTAAGGTTCCGGAGGGTTCTGCAGGGTTCCGTAGGAGCCCGTAGAGTTCCGTAGTGGCTGGTAAAGTTCCGTAGGGCCCTGTGGGGTTCTGTATGGACCTGTAGGGTTCCGTAGGGGCCTGCAGTGTTCTGTAAGTGCCCGTAGGTGTCTGTACGGGTCTGTAGGGTTCCGTAGGCACCTGCAGTATTCTGTAGGAGCCCATAGGGTTTTAGTGAGGTTCCGTTGTGTTGCTAAGGGTCTTGTAGAGTGCTGTCGGGTCCTGGAGTATTCTGTAGGGTTCCAGAGGGGCTGGTAGGGTTCCGTCGAAATCTGAAGGGTTCCCTAGGGGCCCGTAGAGTCCCATAGATTTCCATAGGGGCCTGTAGGGTTGTGTAAGTGCCCGCAGGGGTTGGTAGGAGCTTGTAGGGTGCCATATGTTTCCGGAGGGTTGTGTAGGGTTCCGTAGGGGCCTGTGGTGTTCCCTAGGGGCCTGTAGAGTCTCGTACAGTTTCGGTAGGGTCCTGTAGGTTTCCATAAGCGCCCGCAGAGGTCTGAAGGGGCCCGTACTGTTCCGTAAGGATCCATAGGGTTCCGTAGAGCTTCGTAGGTTCCCTAGAGGCCTCTGGAGTACCGCAGGAGCCAGTAGTGTTCCGTAGGGTCCTCTAGGGTTGAATAAGTGCCCGCAGGTGTCTGTAGGGTTCCGTAGGGGTCTGTAGGGTTCCGTAGGCACCTGCAGTGTTCTGTAGGAGCCCATAGGGTTTTAGTGAGGTTCCGTTGTGTTGCTAAGGGTCTTGTAGAGTGCTGTCGGGTCCTGGAGTATTCTGTAGGGTTCCAGAGGGGCTGGTAGGGTTCCGTCGAAATCTGTAGGGTTCCCTAGGGGCCCATAGAGTCCCGTAGATTGCCGTTGGGACCTGTAGGGTTGTGTAAGTGCTCGCAGGGGTTGGTAGGAGCTTGTAGGGTTCCATAAGTTTCCAGAGGGTTGTGTAGGGTTCCGTAGGGGCCTGTGGTGTTCCCTAGGGGCCTGTAGCGTCTCGTACGGTTCCGTAGGGGCCTGTGGTGTTCCCTAGGGGCCTGTAGAGTCTCGTACAGTTCCGTAGGGTCCTGTAGGTTTCCATAAGTGCCCGCAGAGGTCTGAATGGGCCCGTACTGTTCCGTAAGGATCCATAGGGCTCCGTAGAGCTTCGTAGGTTTCCTAGAGGCCTGTGGAGTACCGCAGGAGCCAGTAGTGTTCTGTAGGGGCCCGTAGGGTTCCTTCCATAGGGGCTGGCAGTGTTCCGTAGGGTCTTCTAGGGTTGTTTAAGTGCCCGCAGAAGTCTGTAGGAGTCTGTGGGATTCTGTAAGGTTCCGGAGGGTTCTGCAGGGTTCCGTAGGGGCCCGTAGAGTTCCGTAGTGGCTGGTAAAGTTCCGTAGGGCCCTGTGGGGTTCTGTATGGACCTCTAGGGTTCCGTAGGGGCCTGCAGGGTTCTGTAAGTGCCCGTAGGTGTCTGTAGGGTTCCGTAGGCACCTACAGTGTTCTGTAGGAGCCCATAGGGTTTTAGTGAGGTTCCGTTGTGTTGCTAAGGGTCTTGTAGAGTGCTGTCGGGTCCTGGAGTATTCTGTAGGGTTCCAGAGTGGTTCGTAGGGTTCCGTCGAAATCCATAGGGTTCCCTAGGGGCCCGTAGAGTCCCATAGATTTCCGTAGGGGCCTGTAGGGTTATCTAAGTGCCCGCAGGGGTTGGTAGGAGCTTGTAGGGTGCCATATGTTTCCGGAGGGTTGTGTAGGGTTCCGTAGGGGCCTGTGGTGTTCCCTAGGGGCCTGTAGCGTCTCGTACGGTTCCGTAGGGGCCTGTGGTGTTCCCTAGGGGCCTGTAGAGTCTCGTACAGTTCCGTAGGGTCCTGTAGGTTTCCATAAGTGCCCGCAGAGGTCTGAATGGGCCCGTACTGTTCCGTAAGGATCCATAGGGCTCCGTAGACCTTCGTAGGTTTCCTAGAGGCCTGTGGAGTACCGCAGGAGCCAGTAGTGTTCTGTAGGGGCCCGTAGGGTTCCTTCCATAGGGGCTGGCAGTGTTCCGTAGGGTCTTCTAGGGTTGTTTAAGTGCCCGCAGAAGTCTGTAGGAGTCTGTGGGATTCTGTAAGGTTCCGGAGGGTTCTGCAGGGTTCCGTAGGGGCCCGTAGAGTTCCGTAGTGGCTGGTAAAGTTCCGTAGGGCCCTGTGGGGTTCTGTATGGACCTGTAGGGTTCCGTAGGGGCCTGCAGGGTTCTGTAAGTGCCCGTAGGTGTCTGTAGGGTTCCGTAGGCACCTACAGTGTTCTGTAGGAGCCCATAGGGTTTTAGTGAGGTTCCGTTGTGTTGCTAAGGGTCTTGTAGAGTGCTGTCGGGTCCTGGAGTATTCTGTAGGGTTCCAGAGTGGTTCGTAGGGTTCCGTCGAAATCCATAGGGTTCCCTAGGGGCCCGTAGAGTCCCATAGATTTCCGTAGGGGCCTGTAGGGTTATCTAAGTGCCCGCAGGGGTTGGTAGGAGCTTGTAGGGTGCCATATGTTTCTGGAGGGTTGTGTAGGGTTCCGTAGGGGCCTGTGGTGTTCCCTAGGGTCCTGTAGAGTCTCGTACAGTTTCGGTAGGGTCCTGTAGGTTTCCATAAGCGCCCGCAGAGGTCTGAAGGGGCCCATACTGTTCCGTAAGGATCCATAGGGTTCCGTAGAGCTTCGTAGGTTCCCTAGAGGCCTGTGGAGTACCGCAGGAGCCAGTAGTGTTCCGTAGGGTCCTCTAGGGTTGAGTAAGTGCCCGCAGGAGTCTGTAGGAATCCGTGGGATTCTGTAAGGTTCTGGAGGGTTCTGCAGGGTTCCGTAGGGGCCCGTAGAGTTCCGTAGTGGCTGGTAAAGTTCCCTAGGGCCCTGTACCGTTCCGTAACTGCCTGCAAGGATCTTTAGGCTTCCGTAGGGGCTGGTAGGGTTCCATAAAGTTCCGTGGGTTCCTGCAGAGTTCTGCAAGTGCCCGCAAGGGCCTGTAGGGGCCCACAGTGTTTCTGCCAGGTTCCGTAGAGTTCCGTAGGGGCCATATTTTTCTGTAGTGGCTGGTAGTATTCTGTAGGGGTCTGTAGGTTTCCATAGGCGCCTACAGTGTTCTGTAGGAGCCCATAGGGTTTTAGTGAGGTTCCGTTGTGTTGCTAAGGGTCTTGTAGAGTGCTGTCGGGTCCTGGAGTATTCTGTAGGGTTCCAGAGGGGCTCGTAGGGTTCCATCGAAATCTATAGGGTTCCCTAGGGGCCCATAGAGTCCCGTAGATTTCCGTAGGGACCTGTAGGGTTGTGTAAGTGCCCGCAGAAGTCTGTAGGAGTCTGTGGGATTCTGTAAGGTTCCGGAGGGTTCTGCAGGGTTCCGTAGGGGCCCGTAGAGTTCCGTAGTGGCTGGTAAAGTTCCCTAGGGCCCTGTACCGTTCCGTAACTGCCTGCAAGGGTCTTTAGGCTTCCGTAGGGGCTGGTAAGGGTCCATAAAGTTCTGTGGGGCACTGTGGGGTTCTGTATGGACCTGTAGGGTTCCGTAGGGGCCTGCAGTGTTCTGTAAGTGCCCGCAGGTGTCTGTAGGGTTCCGTAGGGGTCTGTAGGGTTCCGTAGGCACCTGCAGTGTTCTGTAGGAGCCCATAGGATTTTAGTGAGGTTCCGTTGTGTTGCTAAGGGTCTTGTAGAGTGCTGTCGGGTCCTGGAGTATTCTGTAGGGTTCCAGAGGGGCTGGTAGGGTTCCGTCGAAATCTGAAGGGTTCCCTAGGGGCCCGTAGAGTCCCGTAGATTTCCGTAGGGGCCTGTAGGGTTGTGTAAGTGCCCGCAGGGGTTGGTAGGAGCTTGTAGGGTGCCATAAGTTTCCAGAGGGTTGTGTAGGGTTCCGTAGGGGCCTGTGGTGTTCCCTAGGGGCCTGTAGCGTCTCGTACGGTTCCGTAGGGGCCTGTGGTGTTCCCTAGGGGCCTGTAGAGTCTCGTACAGTTCCGTAGGGTCCTGTAGGTTTCCATAAGTGCCCGCAGAGGTCTGAATGGGCCCGTACTGTTCCGTAAGGATCCATAGGGCTCCGTAGACCTTCGTAGGTTCCCTAGAGGCCTGTGGAGTACCGCAGGAGCCAGTAGTGTTCTGTAGGGGCCCGTAGGGTTCCTTCCATAGGGGCTGGCAGTGTTCCGTAGGGTCTTCTAGGGTTGTTTAAGTGCCCGCAGAAGTCTGTAGGAGTCTGTGGGATTCTGTAAGGTTCCGGAGGGTTCTGCAGGGTTCCGTAGGGGCCCGTAGAGTTCCGTAGTGGCTGGTAAAGTTCCGTAGGGCCCTGTGGGGTTCTGTATGGACCTCTAGGGTTCCGTAGGGGCCTGCAGGGTTCTGTAAGTGCCCGTAGGTGTCTGTAGGGTTCCGTAGGCACCTACAGTGTTCTGTAGGAGCCCATAGGGTTTTAGTGAGGTTCCGTTGTGTTGCTAAGGGTCTTGTAGAGTGCTGTCGGGTCCTGGAGTATTCTGTAGGGTTCCAGAGTGGTTCGTAGGGTTCCGTCGAAATCCATAGGGTTCCCTAGGGGCCCGTAGAGTCCCATAGATTTCCGTAGGGGCCTGTAGGGTTATCTAAGTGCCCGCAGGGGTTGGTAGGAGCTTGTAGGGTGCCATATGTTTCTGGAGGGTTGTGTAGGGTTCCGTAGGGGCCTGTGGTGTTCCCTAGGGTCCTGTAGAGTCTCGTACAGTTTCGGTAGGGTCCTGTAGGTTTCCATAAGCGCCCGCAGAGGTCTGAAGGGGCCCGTACTGTTCCGTAAGGATCCATAGGGTTCCGTAGAGCTTCGTAGGTTCCCTAGAGGCCTGTGGAGTACCGCAGGAGCCAGTAGTGTTCCGTAGGGTCCTCTAGGGTTGAGTAAGTGCCCGCAGGAGTCTGTAGGAATCCGTGGGATTCTGTAAGGTTCTGGAGGGTTCTGCAGGGTTCCGTAGGGGCCCGTAGAGTTCCGTAGTGGCTGGTAAAGTTCCCTAGGGCCCTGTACCGTTCCGTAACTGCCTGCAAGGGTCTTTAGGCTTCCGTAGGGGCTGGTAGGGTTCCATAAAGTTCCGTGGGTTCCTGCAGAGTTCTGCAAGTGCCCGCAAGGGCCTGTAGGGGCCCACAGTGTTTCTGCCAGGTTCCGTAGAGTTCCGTAGGGGCCATATTTTTCTGTAGTGGCTGGTAGTATTCTGTAGGGGTCTGTAGGTTTCCATAGGCGCCTATAGTGTTCTGTAGGAGCCCATAGGGTTTTAGTGAGGTTCCGTTGTGTTGCTAAGGGTCTTGTAGAGTGCTGTCGGGTCCTGGAGTATTCTGTAGGGTTCCAGAGGGGTTCGTAGGGTTCCATCGAAATCTATAGGGTTCCCTAGGGGCCCATAGAGTCCCGTAGATTTCCGTAGGGACCTGTAGGGTTGTGTAAGTGCCCGCAGAAGTCTGTAGGAGTCTGTGGGATTCTGTAAGGTTCCGGAGGGTTCTGCAGGGTTCCGTAGGGGCCCGTAGAGTTCCGTAGTGGCTGGTAAAGTTCCGTAGGGCCCTGTGGGGTTCTGTATGGACCTGTAGGGTTCCGTAGGGGCCTGCAGGGTTCCGTAAGTGCCCGCAGGTGTCTTTAGGGTTCCGTAGGGGTCTGTAGGGTTCCGTAGGCACCTGCAGTGTTCTGTAGGAGCCCATAGGGTTTTAGTGAGGTTCCGTTGTGTTGCTAAGGGTCTTGTAGAGTGCTGTCGGGTCCTGGAGTATTCTGTAGGGTTCCAGAGGGGCTCGTAGGGTTCCGTCGAAATCTGTAGGGTTCCCTAGGGGCCCATAGAGTCCCGTAGATTGCCGTTGGGACCTGTAGGGTTGTGTAAGTGCCCGCAGGGGTTGGTAGGAGCTTGTAGGGTGCCATATGTTTCCGGAGGGTTGTGTAGGGTTCCGTCGGGGCCTGTGGTGTTCCCTAGGGGCCTGTAGAGTCTCGTACGGTTCCGTAGGGTCCTGTAGGTTTCCATAAGCGCCCGCAGAGGTCTGAAGGGGCCCGTACTGTGCCGTAAGGATCCATAGGGTTCCGTAGAGCTTCGTAGGTTCCCTAGAGGCCTCTGGAGTACCGCAGGAGCCAGTAGTGTTCCGTAGGGTCCTCTAGGGTTGAGTAAGTGCCCGCAGGAGTCTGTAGGAATCCGTGGGATTCTGTAAGGTTCTGGAGGGTTCTGCAGGGTTCCGTAGGGGCCCGTAGAGTTCCGTAGTGGCTGGTAAAGTTCCCTAGGGCCCTGTACCGTTCCGTAACTGCCTGCAAGGGTCTTTAGGCTTCCGTAGGGGCTGGTAGGGTTCCATAAAGTTCCGTGGGTTCCTGCAGAGTTCTGCAAGTGCCCGCAAGGGCCTCTAGGGGCCCACAGTGTTTCTGCCAGGTTCCGTACAGTTCTGTAGGGGCCATATTTTTCTGTAGTGGCTGGTAGTATTCTGTAGGGGTCTGTAGGTTTCCGTAGGCACCTACAATGTTCTGTAGGAGCCCATAGGGTTTTAGTGAGGTTCCGTTGTGTTGCTAAAGGTCTTGTAGAGTGCTGTCGGGTCCTGGAGTATTCTGTAGGGTTCCAGAGGGGCTCGTAGGGTTCCGTCGAAATCTGTAGGGTTCCCTAGGGGCCCATAGAGTCCCGTAGATTGCCGTTGGGACCTGTAGGGTTGTGTAAGTGCTCGCAGGCCTTGGTAGGAGCTTGTAGGGTTCCATAAGTTTCCAGAGGGTTGTGTAGGCTTCCGTAGGGGCCTGTGGTGTTCCCTAGGGGCCTGTAGCGTCTCGTACGGTTCCGTAGGGGCCTGTGGTGTTCCCTAGGGGCCTGTAGAGTCTCGTACAGTTCCGTAGGGTCCTGTAGGTTTCCATAAGTGCCCGCAGAGGTCTGAAGGGGCCCGTACTGTGCCGTAAGGATCCATAGGGCTCCGTAGAGCTTCGTAGGTTCCCTAGAGGCCTGTGGAGTACCGCAGGAGCCAGTAGTGTTCTGTAGGGGCCCGTAGGGTTCCTTCCATAGGGGCTGGCAGTGTTCCGTAGGGGCCTGTAGGGTTGTGTAAGTGCCCGCAGAAGTCTGTAGGAGTCTGTGGGATTCTGTAAGGTTCCGGAGGGTTCTGCAGGGTTCCGTAGGGGCCCGTAGAGTTCCGTAGTGGCTGGTAAAGTTCCGTAGGGCCCTGTGGGGTTCTGTATGGACCTGTAGGGTTCCGTAGGGGCCTGCAGTGTTCTGTAAGTGCCCGCAGGTGTCTGTAGGGTTCCGTAGGGGTCTGTAGGGTTCCGTAGGCACCTGCAGTGTTCTGTAGGAGCCCATAGGATTTTAGTGAGGTTCCGTTGTGTTGCTAAGGGTCTTGTAGAGTGCTGTCGGGTCCTGGAGTATTCTGTAGGGTTCCAGAGGGGCTGGTAGGGTTCCGTCGAAATCTGAAGGGTTCCCTAGGGGCCCGTAGAGTCCCATAGATTTCCGTAGGGTCCTCTAGGGTTGTGTAAGTGCCCGCAGGGGTTGGTAGGAGCTTGTAGGGTGCCATATGTTTCCGGAGGGTTGTGTAGGGTTCCGTAGGGGCCTGTGGTGTTCCCTAGGGGCCTGTAGAGTCTCGTACAGTTCCGTAGGGTCCTGTAGGTTTCCATAAGCGCCCGTAGAAGTCTGAAGGGGCCCGTACTGTGCCGTAAGGATCCATAGGGTTCCGTAGAGCTTCGTAGGTTCCCTAGAGGCCTGTGGAGTACCGCAGGAGCCAGTAGTGTTCTGTAGGGGCCCGTAGGGTTCCTTCCATAGGAGCTGGCAGTGTTCCGTAGGGTCCTCTAGGGTTGAGTAAGTGCCCGCAGGAGTCTGTAGGAATCCGTGGGATTCTGTAAGGTTCTGGAGGGTTCTGCAGGGTTCCGTAGGGGCCCGTAGAGTTCCGTAGTGGCTGGTAAAGTTCCCTAGGGCCCTGTACCGTTCCGTAACTGCCTGCAAGGGTCTTTAGGCTTCCGTAGGGGCTGGTAGGGTTCCATAAAGTTCTGTGGGTTCCTGCAGAGTTCTGCAAGTGCCCGCAAGGGCCTGTAGGGGCCCACAGTGTTTCTGCCAGGTTCCGTAGAGTTCCGTAGGGGCCATATTTTTCTGTAGTGGCTGGTAGTATTCTGTAGGGGTCTGTAGGTTTCCATAGGCGCCTACAGTGTTCTGTAGGAGCCCATAGGGTTTTAGTGAGGTTCCGTTGTGTTGCTAAGGGTCTTGTAGAGTGCTGTCGGGTCCTGGAGTATTCTGTAGGGTTCCAGAGGGGCTCGTAGGGTTCCATCGAAATCTATAGGGTTCCCTAGGGGCCCATAGAGTCCCGTAGATTTCCGTAGGGACCTGTAGGGTTGTGTAAGTGCCCGCAGAAGTCTGTAGGAGTCTGTGGTATTCTGTAAGGTTCCGGAGGGTTCTGCAGGGTTCCGTAGGGGCCCGTAGAGTTCCGTAGTGGCTGGTAAAGTTCCCTAGGGCCCTGTACCGTTCCGTAACTGCCTGCAAGGGTCTTTAGGCTTCCGTAGGGGCTGGTAAGGGTCCATAAAGTTCCGTGGGGCACTGTGGGGTTCTGTATGGACCTGTAGGGTTCCGTAGGGGCCTGCAGTGTTCTGTAAGTGCCCGCAGGTGTCTGTAGGGTTCCGTAGGGGTCTGTAGGGTTCCGTAGGCACCTGCAGTGTTCTGTAGGAGCCCATAGGATTTTAGTGAGGTTCCGTTGTGTTGCTAAGGGTCTTGTAGAGTGCTGTCGGGTCCTGGAGTATTCTGTAGGGTTCCAGAGGGGCTGGTAGGGTTCCGTCGAAATCTGAAGGGTTCCCTAGGGGCCCGTAGAGTCCCGTAGATTTCCGTAGGGGCCTGTAGGGTTGTGTAAGTGCCCGCAGGGGTTGGTAGGAGCTTGTAGGGTGCCATATGTTTCCGGAGGGTTGTGTAGGGTTCCGTAGGGGCCTGTGGTGTTCCCTAGGGGCCTGTAGAGTCTCGTACAGTTTCGGTAGGGTCCTGTAGGTTTCCATAAGCGCCCGCAGAGGTCTGAAGGGGCCCGTACTGTGCCGTAAGGATCCATAGGGTTCCGTAGAGCTTCGTAGGTTCCCTAGAGGCCTCTGGAGTACCGCAGGAGCCAGTAGTGTTCCGTAGGGTCCTCTAGGGTTGAGTAAGTGCCCGCAGGAGTCTGTAGGAATCCGTGGGATTCTGTAAGGTTCTGGAGGGTTCTGCAGGGTTCCGTAGGGGCCCGTAGAGTTCCGTAGTGGCTGGTAAAGTTCCCTAGGGCCCTGTACCGTTCCGTAACTGCCTGCAAGGGTCTTTAGGCTTCCGTAGGGGCTGGTAGGGTTCCATAAAGTTCCGTGGGTTCCTGCAGAGTTCTGCAAGTGCCCGCAAGGGCCTGTAGGGGCCCACAGTGTTTCTGCCAGGTTCCGTAGAGTTCCGTAGGGGCCATATTTTTCTGTAGTGGCTGGTAGTATTCTGTAGGGGTCTGTAGGTTTCCATAGGCGCCTATAGTGTTCTGTAGGAGCCCATAGGGTTTTAGTGAGGTTCCGTTGTGTTGCTAAGGGTCTTGTAGAGTGCTGTCGGGTCCTGGAGTATTCTGTAGGGTTCCAGAGGGGTTCGTAGGGTTCCATCGAAATCTATAGGGTTCCCTAGGGGCCCATAGAGTCCCGTAGATTTCCGTAGGGACCTGTAGGGTTGTGTAAGTGCCCGCAGAAGTCTGTAGGAGTCTGTGGGATTCTGTAAGGTTCCGGAGGGTTCTGCAGGGTTCCGTAGGGGCCCGTAGAGTTCCGTAGTGGCTGGTAAAGTTCCGTAGGGCCCTGTGGGGTTCTGTATGGACCTGTAGGGTTCCGTAGGGGCCTGCAGGGTTCCGTAAGTGCCCGCAGGTGTCTGTAGGGTTCCGTAGGGGTCTGTAGGGTTCCGTAGGCACCTGCAGTGTTCTGTAGGAGCCCATAGGGTTTTAGTGAGGTTCCGTTGTGTTGCTAAGGGTCTTGTAGAGTGCTGTCGGGTCCTGGAGTATTCTGTAGGGTTCCAGAGGGGCTCGTAGGGTTCCGTCGAAATCTGTAGGGTTCCCTAGGGGCCCATAGAGTCCCGTAGATTGCCGTTGGGACCTGTAGGGTTGTGTAAGTGCCCGCAGGGGTTGGTAGGAGCTTGTAGGGTGCCATATGTTTCCGGAGGGTTGTGTAGGGTTCCGTCGGGGCCTGTGGTGTTCCCTAGGGGCCTGTAGAGTCTCGTACGGTTCCGTAGGGTCCTGTAGGTTTCCATAAGCGCCCGCAGAGGTCTGAAGGGGCCCGTACTGTGCCGTAAGGATCCATAGGGTTCCGTAGAGCTTCGTAGGTTCCCTAGAGGCCTCTGGAGTACCGCAGGAGCCAGTAGTGTTCCGTAGGGTCCTCTAGGGTTGAGTAAGTGCCCGCAGGAGTCTGTAGGAATCCGTGGGATTCTGTAAGGTTCTGGAGGGTTCTGCAGGGTTCCGTAGGGGCCCGTAGAGTTCCGTAGTGGCTGGTAAAGTTCCCTAGGGCCCTGTACCGTTCCGTAACTGCCTGCAAGGGTCTTTAGGCTTCCGTAGGGGCTGGTAGGGTTCCATAAAGTTCCGTGGGTTCCTGCAGAGTTCTGCAAGTGCCCGCAAGGGCCTCTAGGGGCCCACAGTGTTTCTGCCAGGTTCCGTACAGTTCTGTAGGGGCCATATTTTTCTGTAGTGGCTGGTAGTATTCTGTAGGGGTCTGTAGGTTTCCGTAGGCACCTACAATGTTCTGTAGGAGCCCATAGGGTTTTAGTGAGGTTCCGTTGTGTTGCTAAAGGTCTTGTAGAGTGCTGTCGGGTCCTGGAGTATTCTGTAGGGTTCCAGAGGGGCTCGTAGGGTTCCGTCGAAATCTGTAGGGTTCCCTAGGGGCCCATAGAGTCCCGTAGATTGCCGTTGGGACCTGTAGGGTTGTGTAAGTGCTCGCAGGCCTTGGTAGGAGCTTGTAGGGTTCCATAAGTTTCCAGAGGGTTGTGTAGGGTTCCGTAGGGGCCTGTGGTGTTCCCTAGGGGCCTGTAGCGTCTCGTACGGTTCCGTAGGGGCCTGTGGTGTTCCCTAGGGGCCTGTAGAGTCTCGTACAGTTCCGTAGGGTCCTGTAGGTTTCCATAAGTGCCCGCAGAGGTCTGAAGGGGCCCGTACTGTGCCGTAAGGATCCATAGGGCTCCGTAGAGCTTCGTAGGTTCCCTAGAGGCCTGTGGAGTACCGCAGGAGCCAGTAGTGTTCTGTAGGGGCCCGTAGGGTTCCTTCCATAGGGGCTGGCAGTGTTCCGTAGGGGCCTGTAGGGTTGTGTAAGTGCCCGCAGAAGTCTGTAGGAGTCTGTGGGATTCTGTAAGGTTCCGGAGGGTTCTGCAGGGTTCCGTAGGGGCCCGTAGAGTTCCGTAGTGGCTGGTAAAGTTCCGTAGGGCCCTGTGGGGTTCTGTATGGACCTGTAGGGTTCCGTAGGGGCCTGCAGTGTTCTGTAAGTGCCCGTAGGTGTCTGTAGGGTTCCGTAGGCACCTGCAGTATTCTGTAGGAGCCCATAGGGTTTTAGTGAGGTTCCGTTGTGTTGCTAAGGGTCTTGTAGAGTGCTGTCGGGTCCTGGAGTATTCTGTAGGGTTCCAGAGGGGCTGGTAGGGTTCCGTCGAAATCTGAAGGGTTCCCTAGGGGCCCGTAGAGTCCCATAGATTTCCGTAGGGTCCTCTAGGGTTGTGTAAGTGCCCGCAGGGGTTGGTAGGAGCTTGTAGGGTGCCATATGTTTCCGGAGGGTTGTGTAGGGTTCCGTAGGGGCCTGTGGTGTTCCCTAGGGGCCTGTAGAGTCTCGTACAGTTCCGTAGGGTCCTGTAGGTTTCCATAAGCGCCCGCAGAGGTCTGAAGGGGCCCGTACTGTGCCGTAAGGATCCATAGGGTTCCGTAGAGCTTCGTAGGTTCCCTAGAGGCCTGTGGAGTACCGCAGGAGCCAGTAGTGTTCTGTAGGGGCCCGTAGAGTTCCATAGTGGCTGGTAAAGTTCCCTAGGGCCCTGTACCGTTCCGTAACTGCCTGCAAGGGTCTTTAGGCTTCCGTAGGGGCTGGTAGGGTTCCATAAAGTTCTGTGGGTTCCTGCAGAGTTCTGCAAGTGCCCGCAAGGGCCTGTAGGGGCCCACAGTGTTTCTGCCAGGTTCCGTAGAGTTCCGTAGGGGCCATATTTTTCTGTAGTGGCTGGTAGTATTCTGTAGGGGTCTGTAGGTTTCCATAGGCGCCTACAGTGTTCTGTAGGAGCCCATAGGGTTTTAGTGAGGTTCCGTTGTGTTGCTAAGGGTCTTGTAGAGTGCTGTCGGGTCCTGGAGTATTCTGTAGGGTTCCAGAGGGGCTCGTAGGGTTCCATCGAAATCTATAGGGTTCCCTAGGGGCCCATAGAGTCCCGTAGATTTCCGTAGGGACCTGTAGGGTTGTGTAAGTGCCCGCAGAAGTCTGTAGGAGTCTGTGGGATTCTGTAAGGTTCCGGAGGGTTCTGCAGGGTTCCGTAGGAGCCCGTAGAGTTCCGTAGTGGCTGGTAAAGTTCCGTAGGGCCCTGTGGGGTTCTATATGGACCTCTAGGGTTCCGTAGGGGCCTGCAGTGTTCTGTAAGTGCCCGTAGGTGTCTGTAGGGTTCCGTAGGCACCTACAGTGTTCTGTAGGAGCCCATAGGGTTTTAGTGAGGTTCCGTTGTGTTGCTAAGGGTCTTGTAGAGTGCTGTCGGGTCCTGGAGTATTCTGTAGGGTTCCAGAGTGGTTCGTAGGGTTCCATCGAAATCTATAGGGTTCCCTAGGGGCCCATAGAGTCCCGTAGATTTCCGTAGGGACCTGTAGGGTTGTGTAAGTGCCCGCAGAAGTCTGTAGGAGTCTGTGGGATTCTGTAAGGTTCCGGAGGGTTCTGCAGGGTTCCGTAGGGGCCCGTAGAGTTCCGTAGTGGCTGGTAAAGTTCCGTAGGGCCCTGTGGGGTTCTGTATGGACCTGTAGAGTTCCGTAGGGGCCTGCAGGGTTCCGTAAGTGCCCGCAGGTGTCTGTAGGGTTCCGTAGGGGTCTCTAGGGTTCCGTAGGCACCTGCAGTGTTCTGTAGGAGCCCATATGGTTTTAGTGAGGTTCCGTTGTGTTGCTAAGGGTCTTGTAGAGTGCTGTCGGGTCCTGGATTATTCTGTAGGGTTCCAGAGGGGCTCGTAGGGTTCCGTCGAAATCTGAAGGGTTCCCTAGGGGCCCATAGAGTCCCGTAGATTGCCGTTGGGACCTGTAGGGTTGTGTAAGTGCTCGCAGGGGTTGGTAGGAGCTTGTAGGGTTCCATAAGTTTCCAGAGGGTTGTGTAGGGTTCCGTAGGGGCCTGTGGTGTTCCCTAAGGGCCTGTAGAGTCTCGTACGGTTCCGTAGGGGCCTGTGGTGTTCCCTAGGGGCCTGTAGAGTCTCGTACAGTTCCGTAGGGTCCTGTAGGTTTCCATAAGTGCCCGCAGAGGTCTGAATGGGCCCGTACTGTTCCGTAAGGATCCATAGGGCTCCGTAGAGCTTCGTAGGTTCCCTAGAGGCCTGTGGAGTACCGCAGGAGCCAGTAGTGTTCTGTAGGGGCCCGTAGGGTTCCTTCCATAGGGGCTGGCAGTGTTCCGTAGGGGCCTGTAGGGTTGTTTAAGTGCCCGCAGAAGTCTGTAGGAGTCTGTGGGATTCTGTAAGGTTCTGGAGGGTTCTGCAGGGTTCCGTAGGGGCCCGTAGAGTTCCGTAGTGGCTGGTAAAGTTCCGTAGGTCCCTGTGGGGTTCTGTATGGACCTGTAGGGTTCCGTAGGGGCCTGCAGTGTTCTGTAAGTGCCCGTAGGTGTCTGTAGGGTTCCATAGGCACCTGCAGTATTCTGTAGGAGCCCATAGGGTTTTAGTGAGGTTCCGTTGTGTTGCTAAGGGTCTTGTAGAGTGCTGTCGGGTCCTGGAGTATTCTGTAGGGTTCCAGAGGGGCTGGTAGGGTTCCATCGAAATCCATAGGGTTCCCTAGGGGCCCGTAGAGTCCCATAGATTTCCGTAGGGGCCTGTAGGGTTGTGTAAGTGCCCGCAGGGGTTGGTAGGAGCTTGTAGGGTGCCATATGTTTCCGGAGGGTTGTGTAGGGTTCCGTAGGGGCCTGTGGTGTTCCCTAGGGGCCTGTAGAGTC
This sequence comes from Numenius arquata, assembly GCF_964106895.1. NCBI lineage: Eukaryota > Metazoa > Chordata > Aves > Charadriiformes > Scolopacidae > Numenius > Numenius arquata. Next base: position 133,818 of record NW_027414869.1, read on the forward strand.
TCGTACAGTTCTGTAGGGTCCTGTAGGTTTCCATAAGCGCCCGCAGAGGTCTAAAGGGGCCCGTACTGTGCCGTAAGGATCCATAGGGTTCCGTAGAGCTTCGTAGGTTCCCTAGAGGCCTCTGGAGTACCGCAGGAGCCAGTAGTGTTCTGTAGGGGCCCGTAGGGTTCCTTCCATAGGAGCTGGCAGTGTTCCGTAGGGTCCTCTAGGGTTGAGTAAGTGCCCGCAGGAGTCTGTAGGAATCCGTGGGATTCTGTAAGGTTCTGGAGGGTTCTGCAGGGTTCCGTAGGGGCCCGTAGAGTTCCGTAGTGGCTGGTAAAGTTCCCTAGGGCCCTGTACCGTTCCGTAACTGCCTGCAAGGGTCTTTAGGCTTCCGTAGGGGCTGGTAGGGTTCCATAAAGTTCCGTGGGTTCCTGCAGAGTTCTGCAAGTGCCTGCAAGGGCCTGTAGGGGCCCACAGTGTTTCTGCCAGGTTCCGTAGAGTTCCGTAGGGGCCATATTTTTCTGTAGTGGCTGGTAGTATTCTGTAGGGGTCTGTAGGTTTCCATAGGCGCCTACAGTGTTCTGTAGGAGCCCATAGGGTTTTAGTGAGGTTCCGTTGTGTTGCTAAGGGTCTTGTAGAGTGCTGTCGGGTCCTGGAGTATTCTGTAGGGTTCCAGAGGGGCTGGTAGCGTTCCGTCGAAATCTGAAGGGTTCCCTAGGGGCCCATAGAGTCCCGTAGATTGCCGTTGGGACCTGTAGGGTTGTGTAAGTGCTCGCAGGGGTTGGTAGGAGCTTGTAGGGTTCCATAAGTTTCCAGAGGGTTGTGTAGGGTTCCGTAGGGGCCTGTGGTGTTCCCTAGGGGCCTGTAGCGTCTCGTACGGTTCCGTAGGGGCCTGTGGTGTTCCCTAGGGGCCTGTAGAGTCTCGTACAGTTCCGTAGGGTCCTGTAGGTTTCCATAAGTGCCCGCAGAGGTCTGAAGGGGCCCGTACTGTTCCGTAAGGATCCACAGGGCTCCGTAGAGCTTCGTAGGTTCCCTAGAGGCCTGTGGAGTACCGCAGGAGCCAGTAGTGTTCTGTAGGGGCCCGTAGGGTTCCTTCCATAGGGGCTGGCAGTGTTCCGTAGGGGCCTGTAGGGTTGTGTAAGTGCCCGCAGAAGTCTGTAGGAGTCTGTGGGATTCTGTAAGGTTCCGGAGGGTTCTGCAGGGTTCCGTAGGGGCCCGTAGAGTTCCGTAGTGGCTGGTAAAGTTCCGTAGGGCCCTGTGGGGTTCTGTATGGACCTGTAGGGTTCCGTAGGGGCCTGCAGTGTTCTGTAAGTGCCCGTAGGTGTCTGTAGGGTTCCGTAGGCACCTGCAGTATTCTGTAGGAGCCCATAGGGTTTTAGTGAGGTTCCGTTGTGTTGCTAAGGGTCTTGTAGAGTGCTGTCGGGTCCTGGAGTATTCTGTAGGGTTCCAGAGGGGCTGGTAGGGTTCCATCGAAATCCATAGGGTTCCCTAGGGGCCCGTAGAGTCCCATAGATTTCCGTAGGGGCCTGTAGGGTTGTGTAAGTGCCCGCAGGGGTTGGTAGGAGCTTGTAGGGTGCCATATGTTTCCGGAGGGTTGTGTAGGGTTCCGTAGGGGCCTGTGGTGTTCCCTAGGGGCCTGTAGAGTCTCGTACAGTTCTGTAGGGTCCTGTAGGTTTCCATAAGCGCCCGCAGAGGTCTAAAGGGGCCCGTACTGTGCCGTAAGGATCCATAGGGTTCCGTAGAGCTTCGTAGGTTCCCTAGAGGCCTCTGGAGTACCGCAGGAGCCAGTAGTGTTCTGTAGGGGCCCGTAGGGTTCCTTCCATAGGAGCTGGCAGTGTTCCGTAGGGTCCTCTAGGGTTGAGTAAGTGCCCGCAGGAGTCTGTAGGAATCCGTGGGATTCTGTAAGGTTCTGGAGGGTTCTGCAGGGTTCCGTAGGGGCCCGTAGAGTTCCGTAGTGGCTGGTAAAGTTCCCTAGGGCCCTGTACCGTTCCGTAACTGCCTGCAAGGGTCTTTAGGCTTCCGTAGGGGCTGGTAGGGTTCCATAAAGTTCCGTGGGTTCCTGCAGAGTTCTGCAAGTGCCTGCAAGGGTCTGTAGGGGCCCCACAGTGTTTCTGCCAGGTTCCGTAGAGTTCCGTAGGGGCCATATTTTTCTGTAGTGGCTGGTAGTATTCTGTAGGGGTCTGTAGGTTTCCATAGGCGCCTACAGTGTTCTGTAGGAGCCCATAGGGTTTTAGTGAGGTTCCGTTGTGTTGCTAAGGGTCTTGTAGAGTGCTGTCGGGTCCTGGAGTATTCTGTAGGGTTCCAGAGGGGCTGGTAGGGTTCCGTCGAAATCTGTAGGGTTCCCTAGGGGCCCATAGAGTCCCGTAGATTGCCGTTGGGACCTGTAGGGTTGTGTAAGTGCTCGCAGGGGTTGGTAGGAGCTTGTAGGGTTCCATAAGTTTCCAGAGGGTTGTGTAGGGTTCCGTAGGGGCCTGTGGTGTTCCCTAGGGGCCTGTAGCGTCTCGTACGGTTCCGTAGGGGCCTGTGGTGTTCCCTAGGGGCCTGTAGAGTCTCGTACAGTTCCGTAGGGTCCTGTAGGTTTCCATAAGTGCCCGCAGAGGTCTGAAGGGGCCCGTACTGTTCCGTAAGGATCCACAGGGCTCCGTAGAGCTTCGTAGGTTCCCTAGAGGCCTGTGGAGTACCGCAGGAGCCAGTAGTGTTCTGTAGGGGCCCGTAGGGTTCCTTCCATAGGGGCTGGCAGTGTTCCGTAGGGGCCTGTAGGGTTGTGTAAGTGCCCGCAGAAGTCTGTAGGAGTCTGTGGGATTCTGTAAGGTTCTGGAGGGTTCTGCAGGGTTCCGTAGGGGCCCGTAGAGTTCCGTAGTGGCTGGTAAAGTTCCGTAGGGCCCTGTGGGGTTCTGTATGGACCTGTAGGGTTCCGTAGGGGCCTGCAGTGTTCTGTAAGTGCCCGTAGGTGTCTGTAGGGTTCCGTAGGCACCTGCAGTATTCTGTAGGAGCCCATAGGGTTTTAGTGAGGTTCCGTTGTGTTGCTAAGGGTCTTGTAGAGTGCTGTCGGGTCCTGGAGTATTCTGTAGGGTTCCAGAGGGGCTGGTAGGGTTCCGTCGAAATCTGAAGGGTTCCCTAGGGGCCCGTAGAGTCCCATAGATTTCCGTAGGGTCCTCTAGGGTTGTGTAAGTGCCCGCAGGGGTTGGTAGGAGCTTGTAGGGTGCCATATGTTTCCGGAGGGTTGTGTAGGGTTCCGTAGGGGCCTGTGGTGTTCCCTAGGGGCCTGTAGAGTCTCGTACAGTTCTGTAGGGTCCTGTAGGTTTCCATAAGCGCCCGTAGAGGTCTAAAGGGGCCCGTACTGTTCCGTAAGGATCCATAGGGTTCCGTAGAGCTTCGTAGGTTCCCTAGAGGCCTCTGGAGTACCGCAGGAGCCAGTAGTGTTCTGTAGGGGCCCGTAGGGTTCCTTCCATAGGAGCTGGCAGTGTTCCGTAGGGTCCTCTAGGGTTGAGTAAGTGCCCGCAGGAGTCTGTAGGAATCCGTGGGATTCTGTAAGGTTCTGGAGGGTTCTGCAGGGTTCCGTAGGGGCCCGTAGAGTTCCGTAGTGGCTGGTAAAGTTCCCTAGGGCCCTGTACCGTTCCGTAACTGCCTGCAAGGGTCTTTAGGCTTCCGTAGGGGCTGGTAGGGTTCCATAAAGTTCTGTGGGTTCCTGCAGAGTTCTGCAAGTGCCCGCAAGGGCCTGTAGGGGCCCACAGTGTTTCTGCCAGGTTCCGTAGAGTTCCGTAGGGGCCATATTTTTCTGTAGTGGCTGGTAGTATTCTTTAGGGGTCTGTAGGGTTCCGTAGGCGCCTACAGTGTTCTGTAGGAGCCCATAGGGTTTTAGTGAGGTTCCGTTGTGTTGCTAAGGGTCTTGTAGAGTGCTGTCGGGTCCTGGAGTATTCTGTAGGGTTCCAGAGGGGTTCGTAGGGTTCCATCGAAATCTATAGGGTTCCCTAGGGGCCCATAGAGTCCCGTAGATTTCCGTAGGGACCTGTAGGGTTGTGTAAGTGCCCGCAGAAGTCTGTAGGAGTCTGTGGGATTCTGTAAGGTTCCGGAGGGTTCTGCAGGGTTCCGTAGGGGCCCGTAGAGTTCCGTAGTGGCTGGTAAAGTTCCGTAGGGCCCTGTGGGGTTCTGTATGGACCTGTAGGGTTCCGTAGGGGCCTGCAGTGTTCTGTAAGTGCCCGTAGGTGTCTGTAGGGTTCCATAGGCACCTGCAGTATTCTGTAGGAGCCCATAGGGTTTTAGTGAGGTTCCGTTGTGTTGCTAAGGGTCTTGTAGAGTGCTGTCGGGTCCTGGAGTATTCTGTAGGGTTCCAGAGGGGCTGGTAGGGTTCCATCGAAATCCATAGGGTTCCCTAGGGGCCCGTAGAGTCCCATAGATTTCCGTAGGGGCCTGTAGGGTTGTGTAAGTGCCCGCAGGGGTTGGTAGGAGCTTGTAAGGTGCCATATGTTTCCGGAGGGTTGTGTAGGGTTCCGTAGGGGCCTGTGGTGTTCCCTAGGGGCCTGTAGAGTCTCGTACAGTTCTGTAGGGTCCTGTAGGTTTCCATAAGCGCCCGCAGAGGTCTAAAGGGGCCCGTACTGTGCCGTAAGGATCCATAGCGTTCCGTAGAGCTTCGTAGGTTCCCTAGAGGCCTCTGGAGTACCGCAGGAGCCAGTAGTGTTCTGTAGGGGCCCGTAGGGTTCCTTCCATAGGAGCTGGCAGTGTTCCGTAGGGTCCTCTAGGGTTGAGTAAGTGCCCGCAGGAGTCTGTAGGAATCCGTGGGATTCTGTAAGGTTCTGGAGGGTTCTGCAGGGTTCCGTAGGGGCCCGTAGAGTTCCGTAGTGGCTGGTAAAGTTCCGTAGGGCCCTGTGGGGTTCTGTATGGACCTGTAGGGTTCCGTAGGGGCCTGCAGGGTTCTGTAAGTGCCCGTAGGTGTCTGTAGGGTTCCGTAGGCACCTACAGTGTTCTGTAGGAGCCCATAGGGTTTTAGTGAGGTTCCGTTGTGTTGCTAAGGGTCTTGTAGAGTGCTGTCGGGTCCTGGAGTATTCTGTAGGGTTCCAGAGGGGTTCGTAGGGTTCCATCGAAATCTGTAGGGTTCCCTAGGGGCCCATAGAGTCCCGTAGATTGCCGTAGGGACCTGTAGGGTTGTGTAAGTGCCCGCAGAAGTCTGTAGGAGTCTGTGGGATTCTGTAAGGTTCCGGAGGGTTCTGCAGGGTTCCGTAGGGGCCCGTAGAGTTCCGTAGTGGCTGGTAAAGTTCCGTAGGGCCCTGTGGGGTTCTGTATGGACCTGTAGGGTTCCGTAGGGGCCTGCAGGGTTCCGTAAGTGCCCGCAGGTGTCTGTAGGGTTCCGTAGGGGTCTGTAGGGTTCCGTAGGCACCTGCAGTGTTCTGTAGGAGCCCATATGGTTTTAGTGAGGTTCCGTTGTGTTGCTAAGGGTCTTGTAGAGTGCTGTCGGGTCCTGGATTATTCTGTAGGGTTCCAGAGGGGCTCGTAGGGTTCCGTCGAAATCTGAAGGGTTCCCTAGGGGCCCATAGAGTCCCGTAGATTGCCGTTGGGACCTGTAGGGTTGTGTAAGTGCTCGCAGGGGTTGGTAGGAGCTTGTAGGGTTCCATAAGTTTCCAGAGGGTTGTGTAGGGTTCCGTAGGGGCCTGTGGTGTTCCGTAAGGGCCTGTAGAGTCTCGTACGGTTCCGTAGGGGCCTGTGGTGTTCCCTAGGGGCCTGTAGAGTCTCGTACAGTTCCGTAGGGTCCTGTAGGTTTCCATAAGTGCCCGCAGAGGTCTGAATGGGCCCGTACTGTTCCGTAAGGATCCATAGGGCTCCGTAGAGCTTCGTAGGTTCCCTAGAGGCCTGTGGAGTACCGCAGGAGCCAGTAGTGTTCTGTAGGGGCCCGTAGGGTTCCTTCCATAGGGGCTGGCAGTGTTCCGTAGGGGCCTGTAGGGTTGTTTAAGTGCCCGCAGAAGTCTGTAGGAGTCTGTGGGATTCTGTAAGGTTCCGGAGGGTTCTGCAGGGTTCCGTAGGGGCCCGTAGAGTTCCGTAGTGGCTGGTAAAGTTCCGTAGGGCCCTGTGGGGTTCTGTATGGACCTCTAGGGTTCCGTAGGGGCCTGCAGTGTTCTGTAAGTGCCCATAGGTGTCTGTAGGGTTCCGTAGGCACCTGCAGTATTCTGTAGGAGCCCATAGGGTTTTAGTGAGGTTCCGTTGTGTTGCTAAGGGTCTTGTAGAGTGCTGTCGGGTCCTGGAGTATTCTGTAGGGTTCCAGAGGGGCTGGTAGGGTTCCATCGAAATCCATAGGGTTCCCTAGGGGCCCGTAGAGTCCCATAGATTTCCGTAGGGGCCTGTAGGGTTGTGTAAGTGCCCGCAGGGGTTGGTAGGAGCTTGTAGGGTGCCATATGTTTCCGGAGGGTTGTGTAGGGTTCCGTAGGGGCCCGTGGTGTTCCCTAGGGGCCTGTAGAGTCTCGTACAGTTCCGTAGGGTCCTGTAGGTTTCCATAAGCGCCCGCAGAGGTCTAAAGGGGCCCGTACTGTGCCGTAAGGATCCATAGGGTTCCGTAGAGCTTCGTAGGTTCCCTAGAGGCCTGTGGAGTACCGCAGGAGCCAGTAGTGTTCTGTAGGGGCCCGTAGGGTTCCTTCCATAGGAGCTGGCAGTGTTCCGTAGGGTCCTCTAGGGTTGAGTAAGTGCCCGCAGGAGTCTGTAGGAATCCGTGGGATTCTGTAAGGTTCTGGAGGGTTCTGCAGGGTTCCGTAGGGGCCCGTAGAGTTCCGTAGTGGCTGGTAAAGTTCCCTAGGGCCCTGTACCGTTCCGTAACTGCCTGCAAGGGTCTTTAGGCTTCCGTAGGGGCTGGTAGGGTTCCATAAAGTTCCGTGGGTTCCTGCAGAGTTCTGCAAGTGCCCGCAAGGGCCTGTAGGGGCCCACAGTGTTTCTGCCAGGTTCCGTAGAGTTCCGTAGGGGCCATATTTTTCTGTAGTGGCTGGTAGTATTCTGTAGGGGTCTGTAGGTTTCCATAGGCGCCTACAGTGTTCTGTAGGAGCCCATAGGGTTTTAGTGAGGTTCCGTTGTGTTGCTAAGGGTCTTGTAGAGTGCTGTCGGGTCCTGGAGTATTCTGTAGGGTTCCAGAGGGGCTCGTAGGGTTCCGTCGAAATCTGTAGGGTTCCCTAGGGGCCCATAGAGTCCCGTAGATTGCCGTTGGGACCTGTAGGGTTGTGTAAGTGCTCGCAGGGGTTGGTAGGAGCTTGTAGGGTTCCATAAGTTTCCAGAGGGTTGTGTAGGGTTCCGTAGGGGCCTGTGGTGTTCCCTAGGGGCCTGTAGCGTCTCGTACGGTTCCGTAGGGGCCTGTGGTGTTCCCTAGGGGCCTGTAGAGTCTCGTACAGTTCCGTAGGGTCCTGTAGGTTTCCATAAGTGCCCGCAGAGGTCTGAAGGGGCCCGTACTGTTCCGTAAGGATCCACAGGGCTCCGTAGAGCTTCGTAGGTTCCCTAGAGGCCTGTGGAGTACCGCAGGAGCCAGTAGTGTTCTGTAGGGGCCCGTAGGGTTCCTTCCATAGGGGCTGGCAGTGTTCCGTAGGGGCCTGTAGGGTTGTGTAAGTGCCCGCAGAAGTCTGTAGGAGTCTGTGGGATTCTGTAAGGTTCCGGAGGGTTCTGCAGGGTTCCGTAGGGGCCCGTAGAGTTCCGTAGTGGCTGGTAAAGTTCCGTAGGGCCCTGTGGGGTTCTGTATGGACCCGTAGGGTTCCGTAGGGGCCTGCAGTGTTCTGTAAGTGCCCGTAGGTGTCTGTAGGGTTCCGTAGGCACCTGCAGTATTCTGTAGGAGCCCATAGGGTTTTAGTGAGGTTCCGTTGTGTTGCTAAGGGTCTTGTAGAGTGCTGTCGGGTCCTGGAGTATTCTGTAGGGTTCCAGAGGGGCTCGTAGGGTTCCGTCGAAATCTGAAGGGTTCCCTAGGGGCCCGTAGAGTCCCATAGATTTCCGTAGGGTCCTCTAGGGTTGTGTAAGTGCCCGCAGGGGTTGGTAGGAGCTTGTAGGGTGCCATATGTTTCCGGAGGGTTGTGTAGGGTTCCGTAGGGGCCTGTGGTGTTCCCTAGGGGCCTGTAGAGTCTCGTACAGTTCTGTAGGGTCCTGTAGGTTTCCATAAGCGCCCGTAGAGGTCTAAAGGGGCCCGTACTGTGCCGTAAGGATACATAGGGTTCCGTAGAGCTTCGTAGGTTCCCTAGAGGCCTCTGGAGTACCGCAGGAGCCAGTAGTGTTCTGTAGGGGCCCGTAGGGTTCCTTCCATAGGAGCTGGCAGTGTTCCGTAGGGTCCTCTAGGGTTGAGTAAGTGCCCGCAGGAGTCTGTAGGAATCCGTGGGATTCTGTAAGGTTCTGGAGGGTTCTGCAGGGTTCCGTAGGGGCCCGTAGAGTTCCGTAGTGGCTGGTAAAGTTCCCTAGGGCCCTGTACCGTTCCGTAACTGCCTGCAAGGGTCTTTAGGCTTCCGTAGGGGCTGGTAGGGTTCCATAAAGTTCTGTGGGTTCCTGCAGAGTTCTGCAAGTGCCCGCAAGGGCCTGTAGGGGCCCACAGTGTTTCTGCCAGGTTCCGTAGAGTTCCGTAGGGGCCATATTTTTCTGTAGTGGCTGGTAGTATTCTGTAGGGGTCTGTAGGTTTCCATAGGCGCCTACAGTGTTCTGTAGGAGCCCATAGGGTTTTAGTGAGGTTCCGTTGTGTTGCTAAGGGTCTTGTAGAGTGCTGTCGGGTCCTGGAGTATTCTGTAGGGTTCCAGAGGGGTTCGTAGGGTTCCATCGAAATCTATAGGGTTCCCTAGGGGCCCATAGAGTCCCGTAGATTTCCGTAGGGACCTGTAGGGTTGTGTAAGTGCCCGCAGAAGTCTGTAGGAGTCTGTGGGATTCTGTAAGGTTCTGGAGGGTTCTGCAGGGTTCCGTAGGGGCCCGTAGAGTTCCGTAGTGGCTGGTAAAGTTCCGTAGGGCCCTGTGGGGTTCTGTATGGACCTGTAGGGTTCCGTAGGGGCCTGCAGGGTTCCGTAAGTGCCCGCAGGTGTCTGTAGGGTTCCGTAGGGGTCTCTAGGGTTCCGTAGGCACCTGCAGTGTTCTGTAGGAGCCCATAGGGTTTTAGTGAGGTTCCGTTGTGTTGCTAAGGGTCTTGTAGAGTGCTGTCGGGTCCTGGATTATTCTGTAGGGTTCCAGAGGGGCTCGTAGGGTTCCGTCGAAATCTGTAGGGTTCCCTAGGGGCCCATAGAGTCCCGTAGATTGCCGTTGGGACCTGTAGGGTTGTGTAAGTGCTCGCAGGGGTTGGTAGGAGCTTGTAGGGTTCCATAAGTTTCCAGAGGGTTGTGTAGGGTTCCGTAGGGGCCTGTGGTGTTCCCTAAGGGCCTGTAGAGTCTCATACGGTTCCGTAGGGGCCTGTGGTGTTCCCTAGGGGCCTGTAGAGTCTCGTACAGTTCCGTAGGGTCCTGTAGGTTTCCATAAGTGCCCGCAGAAGTCTGAATGGGCCCGTACTGTTCCGTAAGGATCCATAGGGCTCCGTAGAGCTTCGTAGGTTCCCTAGAGGCCTGTGGAGTACCGCAGGAGCCAGTAGTGTTCTGTAGGGGCCCGTAGGGTTCCTTCCATAGGGGCTGGCAGTGTTCCGTAGGGGCCTGTAGGGTTGTTTAAGTGCCCGCAGAAGTCTGTAGGAGTCTGTGGGATTCTGTAAGGTTCCGGAGGGTTCTGCAGGGTTCCGTAGGGGCCCGTAGAGTTCCATAGTGGCTGGTAAAGTTCCCTAGGGCCCTGTACCGTTCCGTAACTGCCTGCAAGGGTCTTTAGGCTTCCGTAGGGGCTGGTAGGGTTCCATAAAGTTCCGTGGGTTCCTGCAGAGTTCTGCAAGTGCCCGCAAGGGCCTGTAGGGGCCCACAGTGTTTCTGCCAGGTTCCGTAGAGTTCCGTAGGGGCCATATTTTTCTGTAGTGGCTGGTAGTATTCTGTAGGGGTCTGTAGGGTTCCGTAGGCGCCTACAGTGTTCTGTAGGAGCCCATAGGGTTTTAGTGAGGTTCCGTTGTGTTGCTAAGGGTCTTGTAGAGTGCTGTCGGGTCCTGGAGTATTCTGTAGGGTTCCAGAGGGGCTCGTAGGGTTCCATCGAAATCTATAGGGTTCCCTAGGGGCCCATAGAGTCCCGTAGATTTCCGTAGGGACCTGTAGGGTTGTGTAAGTGCCCGCAGAAGTCTGTAGGAGTCTGTGGGATTCTGTAAGGTTCCGGAGGGTTCTGCAGGGTTCCGTAGGGGCCCGTAGAGTTCCGTAGTGGCTGGTAAAGTTCCGTAGGGCCCTGTGGGGTTCTGTATGGACCTGTAGGGTTCCGTAGGGGCCTGCAGGGTTCCGTAAGTGCCCGCAGGTGTCTGTAGGGTTCCGTAGGGGTCTGTAGGGTTCCGTAGGCACCTGCAGTGTTCTGTAGGAGCCCATAGGGTTTTAGTGAGGTTCCGTTGTGTTGCTAAGGGTCTTGTAGAGTGCTGTCGGGTCCTGGAGTATTCTGTAGGGTTCCAGAGGGGCTCGTAGGGTTCCGTCGAAATCTGTAGGGTTCCCTAGGGGCCCATAGAGTCCCGTAGATTGCCGTAGGGACCTGTAGGGTTGTGTAAGTGCTCGCAGGGGTTGGTAGGAGCTTGTAGGGTTCCATAAGTTTCCAGAGGGTTGTGTAGGGTTCCGTAGGGGCCTGTGGTGTTCCCTAGGGGCCTGTAGAGTCTCGTACAGTTCCGTAGGGTCCTGTAGGTTTCCATAAGTGCCCGCAGAGGTCTGAATGGGCCCGTACTGTTCCGTAAGGATCCATAGGATTCCGTAGAGCTTCGTAGGTTCCCTAGAGGCCTGTGGAGTACCGCAGGAGCCAGTAGTGTTCTGTAGGGGCCCGTAGGGTTCCTTCCATAGGGGCTGGCAGTGTTCCGTAGGGGCCTGTAGGGTTGTTTAAGTGCCCGCAGAAGTCTGTAGGAGTCTGTGGGATTCTGTAAGGTTCTGGAGGGTTCTGCAGGGTTCCGTAGGGGCCCGTAGAGTTCCATAGTGGCTGGTAAAGTTCCGTAGGGCCCTGTGGGGTTCTGTATGGACCTGTAGGGTTCCGTAGGGGCCTGCAGTGTTCTGTAAGTGCCCGTAGGTGTCTGTACGGGTCTGTAGGGTTCCGTAGGCACCTGCAGTATTCTGTAGGAGCCCATAGGGTTTTAGTGAGGTTCCGTTGTGTTGCTAAGGGTCTTGTAGAGTGCTGTCGGGTCCTGGAGTATTCTGTAGGGTTCCAGAGGGGCTGGTAGGGTTCCATCGAAATCCATAGGGTTCCCTAGGGGCCCGTAGAGTCCCATAGATTTCCGTAGGGGCCTGTAGGGTTGTGTAAGTGCCCGCAGGGGTTGGTAGGAGCTTGTAGGGTGCCATATGTTTCCGGAGGGTTGTGTAGGGTTCCGTAGGGGCCTGTGGTGTTCCCTAGGGGCCTGTAGAGTCTCGTACAGTTCCGTAGGGTCCTGTAGGTTTCCATAAGCGCCCGCAGAGGTCTAAAGGGGCCCGTACTGTGCCGTAAGGATCCATAGGGTTCCGTAGAGCTTCGTAGGTTCCCTAGAGGCCTCTGGAGTACCGCAGGAGCCAGTAGTGTTCTGTAGGGGCCCGTAGGGTTCCTTCCATAGGAGCTGGCAGTGTTCCGTAGGGTCCTCTAGGGTTGAGTAAGTGCCCGCAGGAGTCTGTAGGAATCCGTGGGATTCTGTAAGGTTCTGCAGGGTTCTGCAGGGTTCCGTAGGGGCCCGTAGAGTTCCGTAGTGGCTGGTAAAGTTCCCTAGGGCCCTGTACCGTTCCGTAACTGCCTGCAAGGGTCTTTAGGCTTCCGTAGGGGCTGGTAGGGTTCCATAAAGTTCCGTGGGTTCCTGCAGAGTTCTGCAAGTGCCCGCAAGGGCCTGTAGGGGCCCACAGTGTTTCTGCCAGGTTCCGTAGAGTTCCGTAGGGGCCATATTTTTCTGTAGTGGCTGGTAGTATTCTGTAGGGGTCTGTAGGTTTCCGTAGGCGCCTACAGTGTTCTGTAGGAGCCCATAGGGTTTTAGTGAGGTTCCGTTGTGTTGCTAAGGGTCTTGTAGAGTGCTGTCGGGTCCTGGAGTATTCTGTAGGGTTCCAGAGGGGCTCGTAGGGTTCCGTCGAAATCTGTAGGGTTCCCTAGGGGCCCATAGAGTCCCGTAGATTGCCGTTGGGACCTGTAGGGTTGTGTAAGTGCTCGCAGGGGTTGGTAGGAGCTTGTAGGGTTCCATAAGTTTCCAGAGGGTTGTGTAGGGTTCCGTAGGGGCCTGTGGTGTTCCCTAGGGGCCTGTAGCGTCTCGTACGGTTCCGTAGGGGCCTGTGGTGTTCCCTAGGGGCCTGTAGAGTCTCGTACAGTTCCGTAGGGTCCTGTAGGTTTCCATAAGTGCCCGCAGAGGTCTGAAGGGGCCCGTACTGTTCCGTAAGGATCCACAGGGCTCCGTAGAGCTTCGTAGGTTCCCTAGAGGCCTGTGGAGTACCGCAGGAGCCAGTAGTGTTCTGTAGGGGCCCGTAGGGTTCCTTCCATAGGGGCTGGCAGTGTTCCGTAGGGGCCTGTAGGGTTGTGTAAGTGCCCGCAGAAGTCTGTAGGAGTCTGTGGGATTCTGTAAGGTTCCGGAGGGTTCTGCAGGGTTCCGTAGGGGCCCGTAGAGTTCCGTAGTGGCTGGTAAAGTTCCGTAGGGCCCTGTGGGGTTCTGTATGGACCCGTAGGGTTCCGTAGGGGCCTGCAGTGTTCTGTAAGTGCCCGTAGGTGTCTGTAGGGTTCCGTAGGCACCTGCAGTATTCTGTAGGAGCCCATAGGGTTTTAGTGAGGTTCCGTTGTGTTGCTAAGGGTCTTGTAGAGTGCTGTCGGGTCCTGGAGTATTCTGTAGGGTTCCAGAGGGGCTGGTAGGGTTCCGTCGAAATCTGAAGGGTTCCCTAGGGGCCCGTAGAGTCCCATAGATTTCCGTAGGGTCCTCTAGGGTTGTGTAAGTGCCCGCAGGGGTTGGTAGGAGCTTGTAGGGTGCCATATGTTTCCGGAGGGTTGTGTAGGGTTCCGTAGGGGCCTGTGGTGTTCCCTAGGGGCCTGTAGAGTCTCGTACAGTTCTGTAGGGTCCTGTAGGTTTCCATAAGCGCCCGCAGAGGTCTAAAGGGGCCCGTACTGTGCCGTAAGGATCCATAGGGTTCCGTAGAGCTTCGTAGGTTCCCTAGAGGCCTCTGGAGTACCGCAGGAGCCAGTAGTGTTCTGTAGGGGCCCGTAGGGTTCCTTCCATAGGAGCTGGCAGTGTTCCGTAGGGTCCTCTAGGGTTGAGTAAGTGCCCGCAGGAGTCTGTAGGAATCCGTGGGATTCTGTAAGGTTCTGGAGGGTTCTGCAGGGTTCCGTAGGGGCCCGTAGAGTTCCGTAGTGGCTGGTAAAGTTCCCTAGGGCCCTGTACCGTTCCGTAACTGCCTGCAAGGGTCTTTAGGCTTCCGTAGGGGCTGGTAGGGTTCCATAAAGTTCCATGGGTTCCTGCAGAGTTCTGCAAGTGCCCGCAAGGGCCTGTAGGGGCCCACAGTGTTTCTGCCAGGTTCCGTAGAGTTCCGTAGGGGCCATATTTTTCTGTAGTGGCTGGTAGTATTCTGTAGGGGTCTGTAGGTTTCCATAGGCGCCTACAGTGTTCTGTAGGAGCCCATAGGGTTTTAGTGAGGTTCCGTTGTGTTGCTAAGGGTCTTGTAGAGTGCTGTCGGGTCCTGGAGTATTCTGTAGGGTTCCAGAGGGGTTCGTAGGGTTCCATCGAAATCTATAGGGTTCCCTAGGGGCCCATAGAGTCCCGTAGATTTCCGTAGGGACCTGTAGGGTTGTGTAAGTGCCCGCAGAAGTCTGTAGGAGTCTGTGGGATTCTGTAAGGTTCTGGAGGGTTCTGCAGGGTTCCGTAGGGGCCCGTAGAGTTCCGTAGTGGCTGGTAAAGTTCCGTAGGGCCCTGTGGGGTTCTGTATGGACCTGTAGGGTTCCGTAGGGGCCTGCAGGGTTCCGTAAGTGCCCGCAGGTGTCTGTAGGGTTCCGTAGGGGTCTCTAGGGTTCCGTAGGCACCTGCAGTGTTCTGTAGGAGCCCATAGGGTTTTAGTGAGGTTCCGTTGTGTTGCTAAGGGTCTTGTAGAGTGCTGTCGGGTCCTGGAGTATTCTGTAGGGTTCCAGAGGGGCTCGTAGGGTTCCGTCGAAATCTGAAGGGTTCCCTAGGGGCCCATAGAGTCCCGTAGATTGCCGTTGGGACCTGTAGGGTTGTGTAAGTGCTCGCAGGCCTTGGTAGGAGCTTGTAGGGTTCCATAAGTTTCCAGAGGGTTGTGTAGGGTTCCGTAGGGGCCTGTGGTGTTCCCTAAGGGCCTGTAGAGTCTCGTACGGTTCCGTAGGGGCCTGTGGTGTTCCCTAGGGGCCTGTAGAGTCTCGTACAGTTCCGTAGGGTCCTGTAGGTTTCCATAAGTGCCCGCAGAGGTCTGAAGGGGCCCGTACTGTTCCGTAAGGATCCATAGGGCTCCGTAGAGCTTCGTAGGTTCCCTAGAGGCCTGTGGAGTACCGCAGGAGCCAGTAGTGTTCTGTAGGGGCCCGTAGGGTTCCTTCCATAGGGGCTGGCAGTGTTCCGTAGGGGCCTGTAGGGTTGTGTAAGTGCCCGCAGAAGTCTGTAGGAGTCTGTGGGATTCTGTAAGGTTCCGGAGGGTTCTGCAGGGTTCCGTAGGGGCCCGTAGAGTTCCGTAGTGGCTGGTAAAGTTCCCTAGGGCCCTGTACCGTTCCGTAACTGCCTGCAAGGGTCTTTAGGCTTCCGTAGGGGCTGGTAGGGTTCCATAAAGTTCCGTGGGTTCCTGCAGAGTTCTGCAAGTGCCCGCAAGGGCCTCTAGGGGCCCACAGTGTTTCTGCCAGGTTCCGTAGAGTTCCGTAGGGGCCATATTTTTCTGTAGTGGCTGGTAGTATTCTGTAGGGGTCTGTAGGGTTCCGTAGGCGCCTGCAGTGTTCTGTAGGAGCCCATAGGGTTTTAGTGAGGTTCCGTTGTGTTGCTAAGGGTCTTGTAGAGTGCTGTCGGGTCCTGGAGTATTCTGTAGGGTTCCAGAGGGGCTCGTAGGGTTCCATCGAAATCTATAGGGTTCCCTAGGGGCCCATAGAGTCCCGTAGATTTCCGTAGGGACCTGTAGGGTTGTGTAAGTGCCCGCAGAAGTCTGTAGGAGTCTGTGGGATTCTGTAAGGTTCTGGAGGGTTCTGCAGGGTTCCGTAGGGGCCCGTAGAGTTCCGTAGTGGCTGGTAAAGTTCCCTAGGGCCCTGTACCGTTCCGTAACTGCCTGCAAGGGTCTTTAGGCTTCCGTAGGGGCTGGTAGGGTTCCATAAAGTTCCGTGGGTTCCTGCAGAGTTCTGCAAGTGCCCGCAAGGGCCTGTAGGGGCCCACAGTGTTTCTGCCAGGTTCCGTAGAGTTCCGTAGGGGCCATATTTTTCTGTAGTGGCTGGTAGTATTCTGTAGGGGTCTGTAGGGTTCCGTAGGCGCCTACAGTGTTCTGTAGGAGCCCATAGGGTTTTAGTGAGGTTCCGTTGTGTTGCTAAGGGTCTTGTAGAGTGCTGTCGGGTCCTGGAGTATTCTGTAGGGTTCCAGAGGGGCTCGTAGGGTTCCATCGAAATCTATAGGGTTCCCTAGGGGCCCATAGAGTCCCGTAGATTTCCGTAGGGACCTGTAGGGTTGTGTAAGTGCCCGCAGAAGTCTGTAGGAGTCTGTGGGATTCTGTAAGGTTCCGGAGGGTTCTGCAGGGTTCCGTAGGGGCCCGTAGAGTTCCGTAGTGGCTGGTAAAGTTCCGTAGGGCCCTGTGGGGTTCTGTATGGACCTGTAGGGTTCCGTAGGGGCCTGCAGGGTTCCGTAAGTGCCCGCAGGTGTCTGTAGGGTTCCGTAGGGGTCTGTAGGGTTCCGTAGGCACCTGCAGTGTTCTGTAGGAGCCCATAGGGTTTTAGTGAGGTTCCGTTGTGTTGCTAAGGGTCTTGTAGAGTGCTGTCGGGTCCTGGAGTATTCTGTAGGGTTCCAGAGGGGCTCGTAGGGTTCCGTCGAAATCTGAAGGGTTCCCTAGGGGCCCATAGAGTCCCGTAGATTGCCGTTGGGACCTGTAGGGTTGTGTAAGTGCTCGCAGGGGTTGGTAGGAGCTTGTAGGGTTCCATAAGTTTCCAGAGGGTTGTGTAGGGTTCCGTAGGGGCCTGTGGTGTTCCCTAAGGGCCTGTAGAGTCTCGTACGGTTCCGTAGGGGCCTGTGGTGTTCCCTAGGGGCCTGTAGAGTCTCGTACAGTTCCGTAGGGTCCTGTAGGTTTCCATAAGTGCCCGCAGAGGTCTGAATGGGCCCGTACTGTTCCGTAAGGATCCATAGGGCTCCGTAGAGCTTCGTAGGTTCCCTAGAGGCCTGTGGAGTACCGCAGGAGCCAGTAGTGTTCTGTAGGGGCCCGTAGGGTTCCTTCCATAGGGGCTGGCAGTGTTCCGTAGGGGCCTGTAGGGTTGTTTAAGTGCCCGCAGAAGTCTGTAGGAGTCTGTGGGATTCTGTAAGGTTCCGGAGGGTTCTGCAGGGTTCCGTAGGGGCCCGTAGAGTTCCGTAGTGGCTGGTAAAGTTCCGTAGGTCCCTGTGGGGTTCTGTATGGACCTGTAGGGTTCCGTAGGGGCCTGCAGTGTTCTGTAAGTGCCCGTAGGTGTCTGTAGGGTTCCGTAGGCACCTGCAGTATTCTGTAGGAGCCCATAGGGTTTTAGTGAGGTTCCGTTGTGTTGCTAAGGGTCTTGTAGAGTGCTGTCGGGTCCTGGAGTATTCTGTAGGGTTCCAGAGGGGCTGGTAGGGTTCCATCGAAATCCATAGGGTTCCCTAGGGGCCCGTAGAGTCCCATAGATTTCCGTAGGGGCCTGTAGGGTTGTGTAAGTGCCCGCAGGGGTTGGTAGGAGCTTGTAGGGTGCCATATGTTTCCGGAGGGTTGTGTAGGGTTCCGTAGGGGCCTGTGGTGTTCCCTAGGGGCCTGTAGAGTCTCGTACAGTTCTGTAGGGTCCTGTAGGTTTCCATAAGCGCCCGCAGAGGTCTAAAGGGGCCCGTACTGTGCCGTAAGGATCCATAGGGTTCCGTAGAGCTTCGTAGGTTCCCTAGAGGCCTGTGGAGTACCGCAGGAGCCAGTAGTGTTCTGTAGGGGCCCGTAGGGTTCCTTCCATAGGAGCTGGCAGTGTTCCGTAGGGTCCTCTAGGGTTGAGTAAGTGCCCGCAGGAGTCTGTAGGAATCCGTGGGATTCTGTAAGGTTCTGGAGGGTTCTGCAGGGTTCCGTAGGGGCCCGTAGAGTTCCGTAGTGGCTGGTAAAGTTCCCTAGGGCCCTGTACCGTTCCGTAACTGCCTGCAAGGGTCTTTAGGCTTCCGTAGGGGCTGGTAGGGTTCCATAAAGTTCCGTGGGTTCCTGCAGAGTTCTGCAAGTGCCTGCAAGGGCCTGTAGGGGCCCACAGTGTTTCTGCCAGGTTCCGTAGAGTTCCGTAGGGGCCATATTTTTCTGTAGTGGCTGGTAGTATTCTGTAGGGGTCTGTAGGTTTCCATAGGCGCCTACAGTGTTCTGTAGGAGCCCATAGGG
This sequence comes from Numenius arquata, assembly GCF_964106895.1. Lineage (NCBI taxonomy): Eukaryota > Metazoa > Chordata > Aves > Charadriiformes > Scolopacidae > Numenius > Numenius arquata. The sequence continues at coordinate 151,325 of NW_027414869.1, forward strand.
TTTTAGTGAGGTTCCGTTGTGTTGCTAAGGGTCTTGTAGAGTGCTGTCGGGTCCTGGAGTATTCTGTAGGGTTCCAGAGGGGTTCGTAGGGTTCCATTGAAATCTATAGGGTTCCCTAGGGGCCCATAGAGTCCCGTAGATTTCCGTAGGGACCTGTAGGGTTGTGTAAGTGCCCACAGAAGTCTGTAGGAGTCTGTGGGATTCTGTAAGGTTCCGGAGGGTTCTGCAGGGTTCCGTAGGGGCCCGTAGAGTTCCGTAGTGGCTGGTAAAGTTCCCTAGGGCCCTGTGGGGTTCTGTATGGACCTGTAGGGTTCCGTAGGGGCCTGCAGGGTTCCGTAAGTGCCCGCAGGTGTCTGTAGGGTTCCGTAGGGGTCTGTAGGGTTCCGTAGGCACCTGCAGTGTTCTGTAGGAGCCCATAGGGTTTTAGTGAGGTTCCGTTGTGTTGCTAAGGGTCTTGTAGAGTGCTGTCGGGTCCTGGAGTATTCTGTAGGGTTCCAGAGGGGCTCGTAGGGTTCCGTCGAAATCTGAAGGGTTCCCTAGGGGCCCATAGAGTCCCGTAGATTGCCGTTGGGACCTGTAGGGTTGTGTAAGTGCTCGCAGGCCTTGGTAGGAGCTTGTAGGGTTCCATAAGTTTCCAGAGGGTTGTGTAGGGTTCCGTAGGGGCCTGTGGTGTTCCCTAAGGGCCTGTAGAGTCTCGTACGGTTCCGTAGGGGCCTGTGGTGTTCCCTAGGGGCCTGTAGAGTCTCGTACAGTTCCGTAGGGTCCTGTAGGTTTCCATAAGTGCCCGCAGAGGTCTGAAGGGGCCCGTACTGTTCCGTAAGGATCCATAGGGCTCCGTAGAGCTTCGTAGGTTCCCTAGAGGCCTGTGGAGTACCGCAGGAGCCAGTAGTGTTCTGTAGGGGCCCGTAGGGTTCCTTCCATAGGGGCTGGCAGTGTTCCGTAGGGGCCTGTAGGGTTGTGTAAGTGCCCGCAGAAGTCTGTAGGAGTCTGTGGGATTCTGTAAGGTTCCGGAGGGTTCTGCAGGGTTCCGTAGGGGCCCGTAGAGTTCCGTAGTGGCTGGTAAAGTTCCCTAGGGCCCTGTACCGTTCCGTAACTGCCTGCAAGGGTCTTTAGGCTTCCGTAGGGGCTGGTAGGGTTCCATAAAGTTCCGTGGGTTCCTGCAGAGTTCTGCAAGTGCCCGCAAGGGCCTGTAGGGGCCCACAGTGTTTCTGCCAGGTTCCGTAGAGTTCCGTAGGGGCCATATTTTTCTGTAGTGGCTGGTAGTATTCTGTAGGGGTCTGTAGGGTTCCGTAGGCGCCTGCAGTGTTCTGTAGGAGCCCATAGGGTTTTAGTGAGGTTCCGTTGTGTTGCTAAGGGTCTTGTAGAGTGCTGTCGGGTCCTGGAGTATTCTGTAGGGTTCCAGAGGGGCTCGTAGGGTTCCATCGAAATCTATAGGGTTCCCTAGGGGCCCATAGAGTCCCGTAGATTTCCGTAGGGACCTGTAGGGTTGTGTAAGTGCCCGCAGAAGTCTGTAGGAGTCTGTGGGATTCTGTAAGGTTCTGGAGGGTTCTGCAGGGTTCCGTAGGGGCCCGTAGAGTTCCATAGTGGCTGGTAAAGTTCCCTAGGGCCCTGTACCGTTCCGTAACTGCCTGCAAGGGTCTTTAGGCTTCCGTAGGGGCTGGTAGGGTTCCATAAAGTTCCGTGGGTTCCTGCAGAGTTCTGCAAGTGCCCGCAAGGGCCTGTAGGGGCCCACAGTGTTTCTGCCAGGTTCCGTAGAGTTCCGTAGGGGCCATATTTTTCTGTAGTGGCTGGTAGTATTCTGTAGGGGTCTGTAGGGTTCCGTAGGCGCCTACAGTGTTCTGTAGGAGCCCATAGGGTTTTAGTGAGGTTCCGTTGTGTTGCTAAGGGTCTTGTAGAGTGCTGTCGGGTCCTGGAGTATTCTGTAGGGTTCCAGAGGGGCTCGTAGGGTTCCATCGAAATCTATAGGGTTCCCTAGGGGCCCATAGAGTCCCGTAGATTTCCGTAGGGACCTGTAGGGTTGTGTAAGTGCCCGCAGAAGTCTGTAGGAGTCTGTGGGATTCTGTAAGGTTCCGGAGGGTTCTGCAGGGTTCCGTAGGGGCCCGTAGAGTTCCGTAGTGGCTGGTAAAGTTCCGTAGGGCCCTGTGGGGTTCTGTATGGACCTGTAGGGTTCCGTAGGGGCCTGCAGGGTTCCGTAAGTGCCCGCAGGTGTCTGTAGGGTTCCGTAGGGGTCTGTAGGGTTCCGTAGGCACCTGCAGTGTTCTGTAGGAGCCCATAGGGTTTTAGTGAGGTTCCGTTGTGTTGCTAAGGGTCTTGTAGAGTGCTGTCGGGTCCTGGAGTATTCTGTAGGGTTCCAGAGGGGCTCGTAGGGTTCCGTCGAAATCTGAAGGGTTCCCTAGGGGCCCATAGAGTCCCGTAGATTGCCGTTGGGACCTGTAGGGTTGTGTAAGTGCTCGCAGGGGTTGGTAGGAGCTTGTAGGGTTCCATAAGTTTCCAGAGGGTTGTGTAGGGTTCCGTAGGGGCCTGTGGTGTTCCCTAAGGGCCTGTAGAGTCTCGTACGGTTCCGTAGGGGCCTGTGGTGTTCCCTAGGGGCCTGTAGAGTCTCGTACAGTTCCGTAGGGTCCTGTAGGTTTCCATAAGTGCCCGCAGAGGTCTGAATGGGCCCGTACTGTTCCGTAAGGATCCATAGGGCTCCGTAGAGCTTCGTAGGTTCCCTAGAGGCCTGTGGAGTACCGCAGGAGCCAGTAGTGTTCTGTAGGGGCCCGTAGGGTTCCTTCCATAGGGGCTGGCAGTGTTCCGTAGGGGCCTGTAGGGTTGTTTAAGTGCCCGCAGAAGTCTGTAGGAGTCTGTGGGATTCTGTAAGGTTCCGGAGGGTTCTGCAGGGTTCCGTAGGGGCCCGTAGAGTTCCGTAGTGGCTGGTAAAGTTCCGTAGGGCCCTGTGGGGTTCTGTATGGACCTGTAGGGTTCCGTAGGGGCCTGCAGTGTTCTGTAAGTGCCCGTAGGTGTCTGTAGGGTTCCGTAGGCACCTGCAGTATTCTGTAGGAGCCCATAGGGTTTTAGTGAGGTTCCGTTGTGTTGCTAAGGGTCTTGTAGAGTGCTGTCGGGTCCTGGAGTATTCTGTAGGGTTCCAGAGGGGCTGGTAGGGTTCCATCGAAATCCATAGGGTTCCCTAGGGGCCCGTAGAGTCCCATAGATTTCCGTAGGGGCCTGTAGGGTTGTGTAAGTGCCCGCAGGGGTTGGTAGGAGCTTGTAGGGTGCCATATGTTTCCGGAGGGTTGTGTAGGGTTCCGTAGGGGCCTGTGGTGTTCCCTAGGGGCCTGTAGAGTCTCGTACAGTTCTGTAGGGTCCTGTAGGTTTCCATAAGCGCCCGCAGAGGTCTAAAGGGGCCCGTACTGTGCCGTAAGGATCCATAGGGTTCCGTAGAGCTTCGTAGGTTCCCTAGAGGCCTGTGGAGTACCGCAGGAGCCAGTAGTGTTCTGTAGGGGCCCGTAGGGTTCCTTCCATAGGAGCTGGCAGTGTTCCGTAGGGTCCTCTAGGGTTGAGTAAGTGCCCGCAGGAGTCTGTAGGAATCCGTGGGATTCTGTAAGGTTCTGGAGGGTTCTGCAGGGTTCCGTAGGGGCCCGTAGAGTTCCGTAGTGGCTGGTAAAGTTCCCTAGGGCCCTGTACCGTTCCGTAACTGCCTGCAAGGGTCTTTAGGCTTCCGTAGGGGCTGGTAGGGTTCCATAAAGTTCCGTGGGTTCCTGCAGAGTTCTGCAAGTGCCTGCAAGGGCCTGTAGGGGCCCACAGTGTTTCTGCCAGGTTCCGTAGAGTTCCGTAGGGGCCATATTTTTCTGTAGTGGCTGGTAGTATTCTGTAGGGGTCTGTAGGTTTCCATAGGCGCCTACAGTGTTCTGTAGGAGCCCATAGGGTTTTAGTGAGGTTCCGTTGTGTTGCTAAGGGTCTTGTAGAGTGCTGTCGGGTCCTGGAGTATTCTGTAGGGTTCCAGAGGGGCTGGTAGGGTTCCGTCGAAATCTGTAGGGTTCCCTAGGGGCCCATAGAGTCCCGTAGATTGCCGTTGGGACCTGTAGGGTTGTGTAAGTGCTCGCAGGGGTTGGTAGGAGCTTGTAGGGTTCCATAAGTTTCCAGAGGGTTGTGTAGGGTTCCGTAGGGGCCTGTGGTGTTCCCTAGGGGCCTGTAGCGTCTCGTACGGTTCCGTAGGGGCCTGTGGTGTTCCCTAGGGGCCTGTAGAGTCTCGTACAGTTCCGTAGGGTCCTGTAGGTTTCCATAAGTGCCCGCAGAGGTCTGAAGGGGCCCGTACTGTTCCGTAAGGATCCACAGGGCTCCGTAGAGCTTCGTAGGTTCCCTAGAGGCCTGTGGAGTACCGCAGGAGCCAGTAGTGTTCTGTAGGGGCCCGTAGGGTTCCTTCCATAGGGGCTGGCAGTGTTCCGTAGGGGCCTGTAGGGTTGTGTAAGTGCCCGCAGAAGTCTGTAGGAGTCTGTGGGATTCTGTAAGGTTCCGGAGGGTTCTGCAGGGTTCCGTAGGGGCCCGTAGAGTTCCGTAGTGGCTGGTAAAGTTCCGTAGGGCACTGTGGGGTTCTGTATGGACCTGTAGGGTTCCGTAGGGGCCTGCAGTGTTCTGTAAGTGCCCGTAGGTGTCTGTAGGGTTCCGTAGGCACCTGCAGTATTCTGTAGGAGCCCATAGGGTTTTAGTGAGGTTCCGTTGTGTTGCTAAGGGTCTTGTAGAGTGCTGTCGGGTCCTGGAGTATTCTGTAGGGTTCCAGAGGGGCTGGTAGGGTTCCATCGAAATCCATAGGGTTCCCTAGGGGCCCGTAGAGTCCCATAGATTTCCGTAGGGGCCTGTAGGGTTGTGTAAGTGCCCGCAGGGGTTGGTAGGAGCTTGTAGGGTGCCATATGTTTCCGGAGGGTTGTGTAGGGTTCCGTAGGGGCCTGTGGTGTTCCCTAGGGGCCTGTAGAGTCTCGTACAGTTCTGTAGGGTCCTGTAGGTTTCCATAAGCGCCCGCAGAGGTCTAAAGGGGCCCGTACTGTGCCGTAAGGATCCATAGGGTTCCGTAGAGCTTCGTAGGTTCCCTAGAGGCCTCTGGAGTACCGCAGGAGCCAGTAGTGTTCTGTAGGGGCCCGTAGGGTTCCTTCCATAGGAGCTGGCAGTGTTCCGTAGGGTCCTCTAGGGTTGAGTAAGTGCCCGCAGGAGTCTGTAGGAATCCGTGGGATTCTGTAAGGTTCTGGAGGGTTCTGCAGGGTTCCGTAGGGGCCCGTAGAGTTCCGTAGTGGCTGGTAAAGTTCCCTAGGGCCCTGTACCGTTCCGTAACTGCCTGCAAGGGTCTTTAGGCTTCCGTAGGGGCTGGTAGGGTTCCATAAAGTTCCGTGGGTTCCTGCAGAGTTCTGCAAGTGCCTGCAAGGGTCTGTAGGGGCCCACAGTGTTTCTGCCAGGTTCCGTAGAGTTCCGTAGGGGCCATATTTTTCTGTAGTGGCTGGTAGTATTCTGTAGGGGTCTGTAGGTTTCCATAGGCGCCTACAGTGTTCTGTAGGAGCCCATAGGGTTTTAGTGAGGTTCCGTTGTGTTGCTAAGGGTCTTGTAGAGTGCTGTCGGGTCCTGGAGTATTCTGTAGGGTTCCAGAGGGGCTGGTAGGGTTCCGTCGAAATCTGTAGGGTTCCCTAGGGGCCCATAGAGTCCCGTAGATTGCCGTTGGGACCTGTAGGGTTGTGTAAGTGCTCGCAGGGGTTGGTAGGAGCTTGTAGGGTTCCATAAGTTTCCAGAGGGTTGTGTAGGGTTCCGTAGGGGCCTGTGGTGTTCCCTAGGGGCCTGTAGCGTCTCGTACGGTTCCGTAGGGGCCTGTGGTGTTCCCTAGGGGCCTGTAGAGTCTCGTACAGTTCCGTAGGGTCCTGTAGGTTTCCATAAGTGCCCGCAGAGGTCTGAAGGGGCCCGTACTGTTCCGTAAGGATCCACAGGGCTCCGTAGAGCTTCGTAGGTTCCCTAGAGGCCTGTGGAGTACCGCAGGAGCCAGTAGTGTTCTGTAGGGGCCCGTAGGGTTCCTTCCATAGGGGCTGGCAGTGTTCCGTAGGGGCCTGTAGGGTTGTGTAAGTGCCCGCAGAAGTCTGTAGGAGTCTGTGGGATTCTGTAAGGTTCTGGAGGGTTCTGCAGGGTTCCGTAGGGGCCCGTAGAGTTCCGTAGTGGCTGGTAAAGTTCCGTAGGTCCCTGTGGGGTTCTGTATGGACCTGTAGGGTTCCGTAGGGGCCTGCAGTGTTCTGTAAGTGCCCGTAGGTGTCTGTAGGGTTCCGTAGGCACCTGCAGTATTCTGTAGGAGCCCATAGGGTTTTAGTGAGGTTCCGTTGTGTTGCTAAGGGTCTTGTAGAGTGCTGTCGGGTCCTGGAGTATTCTGTAGGGTTCCAGAGGGGCTGGTAGGGTTCCGTCGAAATCTGAAGGGTTCCCTAGGGGCCCGTAGAGTCCCATAGATTTCCGTAGGGTCCTCTAGGGTTGTGTAAGTGCCCGCAGGGGTTGGTAGGAGCTTGTAGGGTGCCATATGTTTCCGGAGGGTTGTGTAGGGTTCCGTAGGGGCCTGTGGTGTTCCCTAGGGGCCTGTAGAGTCTCGTACAGTTCTGTAGGGTCCTGTAGGTTTCCATAAGCGCCCGTAGAGGTCTAAAGGGGCCCGTACTGTTCCGTAAGGATCCATAGGGTTCCGTAGAGCTTCGTAGGTTCCCTAGAGGCCTGTGGAGTACCGCAGGAGCCAGTAGTGTTCTGTAGGGGCCCGTAGGGTTCCTTCCATAGGAGCTGGCAGTGTTCCGTAGGGTCCTCTAGGGTTGAGTAAGTGCCCGCAGGAGTCTGTAGGAATCCGTGGGATTCTGTAAGGTTCTGGAGGGTTCTGCAGGGTTCCGTAGGGGCCCGTAGAGTTCCGTAGTGGCTGGTAAAGTTCCCTAGGGCCCTGTACCGTTCCGTAACTGCCTGCAAGGGTCTTTAGGCTTCCGTAGGGGCTGGTAGGGTTCCATAAAGTTCTGTGGGTTCCTGCAGAGTTCTGCAAGTGCCCGCAAGGGCCTGTAGGGGCCCACAGTGTTTCTGCCAGGTTCCGTAGAGTTCCGTAGGGGCCATATTTTTCTGTAGTGGCTGGTAGTATTCTTTAGGGGTCTGTAGGGTTCCGTAGGCGCCTACAGTGTTCTGTAGGAGCCCATAGGGTTTTAGTGAGGTTCCGTTGTGTTGCTAAGGGTCTTGTAGAGTGCTGTCGGGTCCTGGAGTATTCTGTAGGGTTCCAGAGGGGTTCGTAGGGTTCCATCGAAATCTATAGGGTTCCCTAGGGGCCCATAGAGTCCCGTAGATTGCCGTTGGGACCTGTAGGGTTGTGTAAGTGCCCGCAGAAGTCTGTAGGAGTCTGTGGGATTCTGTAAGGTTCCGGAGGGTTCTGCAGGGTTCCGTAGGGGCCCGTAGAGTTCCGTAGTGGCTGGTAAAGTTCCGTAGGGCCCTGTGGGGTTCTGTATGGACCTGTAGGGTTCCATAGGGGCCTGCAGGGTTCCGTAAGTGCCCGCAGGTGTCTGTAGGGTTCCGTAGGGGTCTCTAGGGTTCCGTAGGCACCTGCAGTGTTCTGTAGGAGCCCATAGGGTTTTAGTGAGGTTCCGTTGTGTTGCTAAGGGTCTTGTAGAGTGCTGTCGGGTCCTGGATTATTCTGTAGGGTTCCAGAGGGGCTCGTAGGGTTCCGTCGAAATCTGAAGGGTTCCCTAGGGGCCCATAGAGTCCCGTAGATTGCCGTTGGGACCTGTAGGGTTGTGTAAGTGCTCGCAGGGGTTGGTAGGAGCTTGTAGGGTTCCATAAGTTTCCAGAGGGTTGTGTAGGGTTCCGTAGGGGCCTGTGGTGTTCCCTAAGGGCCTGTAGAGTCTCATACGGTTCCGTAGGGGCCTGTGGTGTTCCCTAGGGGCCTGTAGAGTCTCGTACAGTTCCGTAGGGTCCTGTAGGTTTCCATAAGTGCCCGCAGAAGTCTGAATGGGCCCGTACTGTTCCGTAAGGATCCATAGGGCTCCGTAGAGCTTCGTAGGTTCCCTAGAGGCCTCTGGAGTACCGCAGGAGCCAGTAGTGTTCTGTAGGGGCCCGTAGGGTTCCTTCCATAGGGGCTGGCAGTGTTCCGTAGGGGCCTGTAGGATTGTTTAAGTGCCCGCAGAAGTCTGTAGGAGTCTGTGGGATTCTGTAAGGTTCCGGAGGGTTCTGCAGGGTTCCGTAGGGGCCCGTAGAGTTCCGTAGTGGCTGGTAAAGTTCCGTAGGTCCCTGTGGGGTTCTGTATGGACCTGTAGGGTTCCGTAGGGGCCTGCAGTGTTCTGTAAGTGCCCGTAGGTGTCTGTAGGGTTCCATAGGCACCTGCAGTATTCTGTAGGAGCCCATAGGGTTTTAGTGAGGTTCCGTTGTGTTGCTAAGGGTCTTGTAGAGTGCTGTCGGGTCCTGGAGTATTCTGTAGGGTTCCAGAGGGGCTGGTAGGGTTCCATCGAAATCCATAGGGTTCCCTAGGGGCCCGTAGAGTCCCATAGATTTCCGTAGGGGCCTGTAGGGTTGTGTAAGTGCCCGCAGGGGTTGGTAGGAGCTTGTAAGGTGCCATATGTTTCCGGAGGGTTGTGTAGGGTTCCGTAGGGGCCTGTGGTGTTCCCTAGGGGCCTGTAGAGTCTCGTACAGTTCTGTAGGGTCCTGTAGGTTTCCATAAGCGCCCGCAGAGGTCTAAAGGGGCCCGTACTGTGCCGTAAGGATCCATAGGGTTCCGTAGAGCTTCGTAGGTTCCCTAGAGGCCTCTGGAGTACCGCAGGAGCCAGTAGTGTTCTGTAGGGGCCCGTAGGGTTCCTTCCATAGGAGCTGGCAGTGTTCCGTAGGGTCCTCTAGGGTTGAGTAAGTGCCCGCAGGAGTCTGTAGGAATCCGTGGGATTCTGTAAGGTTCTGGAGGGTTCTGCAGGGTTCCGTAGGGGCCCGTAGAGTTCCGTAGTGGCTGGTAAAGTTCCGTAGGGCCCTGTGGGGTTCTGTATGGACCTGTAGGGTTCCGTAGGGGCCTGCAGGGTTCTGTAAGTGCCCGTAGGTGTCTGTAGGGTTCCGTAGGCACCTACAGTGTTCTGTAGGAGCCCATAGGGTTTTAGTGAGGTTCCGTTGTGTTGCTAAGGGTCTTGTAGAGTGCTGTCGGGTCCTGGAGTATTCTGTAGGGTTCCAGAGGGGTTCGTAGGGTTCCATCGAAATCTGTAGGGTTCCCTAGGGGCCCATAGAGTCCCGTAGATTGCCGTAGGGACCTGTAGGGTTGTGTAAGTGCCCGCAGAAGTCTGTAGGAGTCTGTGGGATTCTGTAAGGTTCCGGAGGGTTCTGCAGGGTTCCGTAGGGGCCCGTAGAGTTCCGTAGTGGCTGGTAAAGTTCCGTAGGGCCCTGTGGGGTTCTGTATGGACCTGTAGGGTTCCGTAGGGGCCTGCAGGGTTCCGTAAGTGCCCGCAGGTGTCTGTAGGGTTCCGTAGGGGTCTGTAGGGTTCCGTAGGCACCTGCAGTGTTCTGTAGGAGCCCATATGGTTTTAGTGAGGTTCCGTTGTGTTGCTAAGGGTCTTGTAGAGTGCTGTCGGGTCCTGGATTATTCTGTAGGGTTCCAGAGGGGCTCGTAGGGTTCCGTCGAAATCTGTAGGGTTCCCTAGGGGCCCATAGAGTCCCGTAGATTGCCGTTGGGACCTGTAGGGTTGTGTAAGTGCTCGCAGGGGTTGGTAGGAGCTTGTAGGGTTCCATAAGTTTCCAGAGGGTTGTGTAGGGTTCCGTAGGGGCCTGTGGTGTTCCGTAAGGGCCTGTAGAGTCTCGTACGGTTCCGTAGGGGCCTGTGGTGTTCCCTAGGGGCCTGTAGAGTCTCGTACAGTTCCGTAGGGTCCTGTAGGTTTCCATAAGTGCCCGCAGAGGTCTGAATGGGCCCGTACTGTTCCGTAAGGATCCATAGGGCTCCGTAGAGCTTCGTAGGTTCCCTAGAGGCCTGTGGAGTACCGCAGGAGCCAGTAGTGTTCTGTAGGGGCCCGTAGGGTTCCTTCCATAGGGGCTGGCAGTGTTCCGTAGGGGCCTGTAGGGTTGTTTAAGTGCCCGCAGAAGTCTGTAGGAGTCTGTGGGATTCTGTAAGGTTCCGGAGGGTTCTGCAGGGTTCCGTAGGGGCCCGTAGAGTTCCGTAGTGGCTGGTAAAGTTCCGTAGGGCCCTGTGGGGTTCTGTATGGACCTCTAGGGTTCCGTAGGGGCCTGCAGTGTTCTGTAAGTGCCCATAGGTGTCTGTAGGGTTCCGTAGGCACCTGCAGTATTCTGTAGGAGCCCATAGGGTTTTAGTGAGGTTCCGTTGTGTTGCTAAGGGTCTTGTAGAGTGCTGTCGGGTCCTGGAGTATTCTGTAGGGTTCCAGAGGGGCTGGTAGGGTTCCATCGAAATCCATAGGGTTCCCTAGGGGCCCGTAGAGTCCCATAGATTTCCGTAGGGGCCTGTAGGGTTGTGTAAGTGCCCGCAGGGGTTGGTAGGAGCTTGTAGGGTGCCATATGTTTCCGGAGGGTTGTGTAGGGTTCCGTAGGGGCCTGTGGTGTTCCCTAGGGGCCTGTAGAGTCTCGTACAGTTCCGTAGGGTCCTGTAGGTTTCCATAAGCGCCCGCAGAGGTCTAAAGGGGCCCGTACTGTGCCGTAAGGATCCATAGGGTTCCGTAGAGCTTCGTAGGTTCCCTAGAGGCCTCTGGAGTACCGCAGGAGCCAGTAGTGTTCTGTAGGGGCCCGTAGGGTTCCTTCCATAGGAGCTGGCAGTGTTCCGTAGGGTCCTCTAGGGTTGAGTAAGTGCCCGCAGGAGTCTGTAGGAATCCGTGGGATTCTGTAAGGTTCTGGAGGGTTCTGCAGGGTTCCGTAGGGGCCCGTAGAGTTCCGTAGTGGCTGGTAAAGTTCCCTAGGGCCCTGTACCGTTCCGTAACTGCCTGCAAGGGTCTTTAGGCTTCCGTAGGGGCTGGTAGGGTTCCATAAAGTTCCGTGGGTTCCTGCAGAGTTCTGCAAGTGCCCGCAAGGGCCTGTAGGGGCCCACAGTGTTTCTGCCAGGTTCCGTAGAGTTCCGTAGGGGCCATATTTTTCTGTAGTGGCTGGTAGTATTCTGTAGGGGTCTGTAGGTTTCCATAGGCGCCTACAGTGTTCTGTAGGAGCCCATAGGGTTTTAGTGAGGTTCCGTTGTGTTGCTAAGGGTCTTGTAGAGTGCTGTCGGGTCCTGGAGTATTCTGTAGGGTTCCAGAGGGGCTCGTAGGGTTCCGTCGAAATCTGTAGGGTTCCCTAGGGGCCCATAGAGTCCCGTAGATTGCCGTTGGGACCTGTAGGGTTGTGTAAGTGCTCGCAGGGGTTGGTAGGAGCTTGTAGGGTTCCATAAGTTTCCAGAGGGTTGTGTAGGGTTCCGTAGGGGCCTGTGGTGTTCCCTAGGGGCCTGTAGCGTCTCGTACGGTTCCGTAGGGGCCTGTGGTGTTCCCTAGGGGCCTGTAGAGTCTCGTACAGTTCCGTAGGGTCCTGTAGGTTTCCATAAGTGCCCGCAGAGGTCTGAAGGGGCCCGTACTGTTCCGTAAGGATCCACAGGGCTCCGTAGAGCTTCGTAGGTTCCCTAGAGGCCTGTGGAGTACCGCAGGAGCCAGTAGTGTTCTGTAGGGGCCCGTAGGGTTCCTTCCATAGGGGCTGGCAGTGTTCCGTAGGGGCCTGTAGGGTTGTGTAAGTGCCCGCAGAAGTCTGTAGGAGTCTGTGGGATTCTGTAAGGTTCCGGAGGGTTCTGCAGGGTTCCGTAGGGGCCCGTAGAGTTCCGTAGTGGCTGGTAAAGTTCCGTAGGGCCCTGTGGGGTTCTGTATGGACCCGTAGGGTTCCGTAGGGGCCTGCAGTGTTCTGTAAGTGCCCGTAGGTGTCTGTAGGGTTCCGTAGGCACCTGCAGTATTCTGTAGGAGCCCATAGGGTTTTAGTGAGGTTCCGTTGTGTTGCTAAGGGTCTTGTAGAGTGCTGTCGGGTCCTGGAGTATTCTGTAGGGTTCCAGAGGGGCTCGTAGGGTTCCGTCGAAATCTGAAGGGTTCCCTAGGGGCCCGTAGAGTCCCATAGATTTCCGTAGGGTCCTCTAGGGTTGTGTAAGTGCCCGCAGGGGTTGGTAGGAGCTTGTAGGGTGCCATATGTTTCCGGAGGGTTGTGTAGGGTTCCGTAGGGGCCTGTGGTGTTCCCTAGGGGCCTGTAGAGTCTCGTACAGTTCTGTAGGGTCCTGTAGGTTTCCATAAGCGCCCGTAGAGGTCTAAAGGGGCCCGTACTGTGCCGTAAGGATACATAGGGTTCCGTAGAGCTTCGTAGGTTCCCTAGAGGCCTCTGGAGTACCGCAGGAGCCAGTAGTGTTCTGTAGGGGCCCGTAGGGTTCCTTCCATAGGAGCTGGCAGTGTTCCGTAGGGTCCTCTAGGGTTGAGTAAGTGCCCGCAGGAGTCTGTAGGAATCCGTGGGATTCTGTAAGGTTCTGGAGGGTTCTGCAGGGTTCCGTAGGGGCCCGTAGAGTTCCGTAGTGGCTGGTAAAGTTCCCTAGGGCCCTGTACCGTTCCGTAACTGCCTGCAAGGGTCTTTAGGCTTCCGTAGGGGCTGGTAGGGTTCCATAAAGTTCTGTGGGTTCCTGCAGAGTTCTGCAAGTGCCCGCAAGGGCCTGTAGGGGCCCACAGTGTTTCTGCCAGGTTCCGTAGAGTTCCGTAGGGGCCATATTTTTCTGTAGTGGCTGGTAGTATTCTGTAGGGGTCTGTAGGTTTCCATAGGCGCCTACAGTGTTCTGTAGGAGCCCATAGGGTTTTAGTGAGGTTCCGTTGTGTTGCTAAGGGTCTTGTAGAGTGCTGTCGGGTCCTGGAGTATTCTGTAGGGTTCCAGAGGGGTTCGTAGGGTTCCATCGAAATCTATAGGGTTCCCTAGGGGCCCATAGAGTCCCGTAGATTTCCGTAGGGACCTGTAGGGTTGTGTAAGTGCCCGCAGAAGTCTGTAGGAGTCTGTGGGATTCTGTAAGGTTCTGGAGGGTTCTGCAGGGTTCCGTAGGGGCCCGTAGAGTTCCGTAGTGGCTGGTAAAGTTCCGTAGGGCCCTGTGGGGTTCTGTATGGACCTGTAGGGTTCCGTAGGGGCCTGCAGGGTTCCGTAAGTGCCCGCAGGTGTCTGTAGGGTTCCGTAGGGGTCTCTAGGGTTCCGTAGGCACCTGCAGTGTTCTGTAGGAGCCCATAGGGTTTTAGTGAGGTTCCGTTGTGTTGCTAAGGGTCTTGTAGAGTGCTGTCGGGTCCTGGATTATTCTGTAGGGTTCCAGAGGGGCTCGTAGGGTTCCGTCGAAATCTGTAGGGTTCCCTAGGGGCCCATAGAGTCCCGTAGATTGCCGTTGGGACCTGTAGGGTTGTGTAAGTGCTCGCAGGGGTTGGTAGGAGCTTGTAGGGTTCCATAAGTTTCCAGAGGGTTGTGTAGGGTTCCGTAGGGGCCTGTGGTGTTCCCTAAGGGCCTGTAGAGTCTCATACGGTTCCGTAGGGGCCTGTGGTGTTCCCTAGGGGCCTGTAGAGTCTCGTACAGTTCCGTAGGGTCCTGTAGGTTTCCATAAGTGCCCGCAGAAGTCTGAATGGGCCCGTACTGTTCCGTAAGGATCCATAGGGCTCCGTAGAGCTTCGTAGGTTCCCTAGAGGCCTCTGGAGTACCGCAGGAGCCAGTAGTGTTCTGTAGGGGCCCGTAGGGTTCCTTCCATAGGGGCTGGCAGTGTTCCGTAGGGGCCTGTAGGGTTGTTTAAGTGCCCGCAGAAGTCTGTAGGAGTCTGTGGGATTCTGTAAGGTTCCGGAGGGTTCTGCAGGGTTCCGTAGGGGCCCGTAGAGTTCCATAGTGGCTGGTAAAGTTCCCTAGGGCCCTGTACCGTTCCGTAACTGCCTGCAAGGGTCTTTAGGCTTCCGTAGGGGCTGGTAGGGTTCCATAAAGTTCCGTGGGTTCCTGCAGAGTTCTGCAAGTGCCCGCAAGGGCCTGTAGGGGCCCACAGTGTTTCTGCCAGGTTCCGTAGAGTTCCGTAGGGGCCATATTTTTCTGTAGTGGCTGGTAGTATTCTGTAGGGGTCTGTAGGTTTCCGTAGGCGCCTACAGTGTTCTGTAGGAGCCCATAGGGTTTTAGTGAGGTTCCGTTGTGTTGCTAAGGGTCTTGTAGAGTGCTGTCGGGTCCTGGAGTATTCTGTAGGGTTCCAGAGGGGCTCGTAGGGTTCCATCGAAATCTATAGGGTTCCCTAGGGGCCCATAGAGTCCCGTAGATTTCCGTAGGGACCTGTAGGGTTGTGTAAGTGCCCGCAGAAGTCTGTAGGAGTCTGTGGGATTCTGTAAGGTTCCGGAGGGTTCTGCAGGGTTCCGTAGGGGCCCGTAGAGTTCCGTAGTGGCTGGTAAAGTTCCGTAGGGCCCTGTGGGGTTCTGTATGGACCTGTAGGGTTCCGTAGGGGCCTGCAGGGTTCCGTAAGTGCCCGCAGGTGTCTGTAGGGTTCCGTAGGGGTCTGTAGGGTTCCGTAGGCACCTGCAGTGTTCTGTAGGAGCCCATAGGGTTTTAGTGAGGTTCCGTTGTGTTGCTAAGGGTCTTGTAGAGTGCTGTCGGGTCCTGGAGTATTCTGTAGGGTTCCAGAGGGGCTCGTAGGGTTCCGTCGAAATCTGTAGGGTTCCCTAGGGGCCCATAGAGTCCCGTAGATTGCCGTAGGGACCTGTAGGGTTGTGTAAGTGCTCGCAGGGGTTGGTAGGAGCTTGTAGGGTTCCATAAGTTTCCAGAGGGTTGTGTAGGGTTCCGTAGGGGCCTGTGGTGTTCCCTAGGGGCCTGTAGAGTCTCGTACAGTTCCGTAGGGTCCTGTAGGTTTCCATAAGTGCCCGCAGAGGTCTGAATGGGCCCGTACTGTTCCGTAAGGATCCATAGGATTCCGTAGAGCTTCGTAGGTTCCCTAGAGGCCTGTGGAGTACCGCAGGAGCCAGTAGTGTTCTGTAGGGGCCCGTAGGGTTCCTTCCATAGGGGCTGGCAGTGTTCCGTAGGGGCCTGTAGGGTTGTTTAAGTGCCCGCAGAAGTCTGTAGGAGTCTGTGGGATTCTGTAAGGTTCTGGAGGGTTCTGCAGGGTTCCGTAGGGGCCCGTAGAGTTCCATAGTGGCTGGTAAAGTTCTGTAGGGCCCTGTGGGGTTCTGTATGGACCTGTAGGGTTCCGTAGGGGCCTGCAGTGTTCTGTAAGTGCCCGTAGGTGTCTGTACGGGTCTGTAGGGTTCCGTAGGCACCTGCAGTATTCTGTAGGAGCCCATAGGGTTTTAGTGAGGTTCCGTTGTGTTGCTAAGGGTCTTGTAGAGTGCTGTCGGGTCCTGGAGTATTCTGTAGGGTTCCAGAGGGGCTGGTAGGGTTCCATCGAAATCCATAGGGTTCCCTAGGGGCCCGTAGAGTCCCATAGATTTCCGTAGGGGCCTGTAGGGTTGTGTAAGTGCCCGCAGGGGTTGGTAGGAGCTTGTAGGGTGCCATATGTTTCCGGAGGGTTGTGTAGGGTTCCGTAGGGGCCTGTGGTGTTCCCTAGGGGCCTGTAGAGTCTCGTACAGTTCCGTAGGGTCCTGTAGGTTTCCATAAGCGCCCGCAGAGGTCTAAAGGGGCCCGTACTGTGCCGTAAGGATCCATAGGGTTCCGTAGAGCTTCGTAGGTTCCCTAGAGGCCTCTGGAGTACCGCAGGAGCCAGTAGTGTTCTGTAGGGGCCCGTAGGGTTCCTTCCATAGGAGCTGGCAGTGTTCCGTAGGGTCCTCTAGGGTTGAGTAAGTGCCCGCAGGAGTCTGTAGGAATCCGTGGGATTCTGTAAGGTTCTGGAGGGTTCTGCAGGGTTCCGTAGGGGCCCGTAGAGTTCCGTAGTGGCTGGTAAAGTTCCCTAGGGCCCTGTACCGTTCCGTAACTGCCTGCAAGGGTCTTTAGGCTTCCGTAGGGGCTGGTAGGGTTCCATAAAGTTCTGTGGGTTCCTGCAGAGTTCTGCAAGTGCCCGCAAGGGCCTGTAGGGGCCCACAGTGTTTCTGCCAGGTTCCGTAGAGTTCCGTAGGGGCCATATTTTTCTGTAGTGGCTGGTAGTATTCTGTAGGGGTCTGTAGGTTTCCATAGGCGCCTACAGTGTTCTGTAGGAGCCCATAGGGTTTTAGTGAGGTTCCGTTGTGTTGCTAAGGGTCTTGTAGAGTGCTGTCGGGTCCTGGAGTATTCTGTAGGGTTCCAGAGGGGTTCGTAGGGTTCCATCGAAATCTATAGGGTTCCCTAGGGGCCCATAGAGTCCCGTAGATTTCCGTAGGGACCTGTAGGGTTGTGTAAGTGCCCGCAGAAGTCTGTAGGAGTCTGTGGGATTCTGTAAGGTTCTGGAGGGTTCTGCAGGGTTCCGTAGGGGCCCGTAGAGTTCCGTAGTGGCTGGTAAAGTTCCGTAGGGCCCTGTGGGGTTCTGTATGGACCTGTAGGGTTCCGTAGGGGCCTGCAGGGTTCCGTAAGTGCCCGCAGGTGTCTGTAGGGTTCCGTAGGGGTCTGTAGGGTTCCGTAGGCACCTGCAGTGTTCTGTAGGAGCCCATAGGGTTTTAGTGAGGTTCCGTTGTGTTGCTAAGGGTCTTGTAGAGTGCTGTCGGGTCCTGGATTATTCTGTAGGGTTCCAGAGGGGCTCGTAGGGTTCCGTCGAAATCTGTAGGGTTCCCTAGGGGCCCATAGAGTCCCGTAGATTGCCGTTGGGACCTGTAGGGTTGTGTAAGTGCTCGCAGGGGTTGGTAGGAGCTTGTAGGGTTCCATAAGTTTCCAGAGGGTTGTGTAGGGTTCCGTAGGGGCCTGTGGTGTTCCCTAAGGGCCTGTAGAGTCTCATACGGTTCCGTAGGGGCCTGTGGTGTTCCCTAGGGGCCTGTAGAGTCTCGTACAGTTCCGTAGGGTCCTGTAGGTTTCCATAAGTGCCCGCAGAAGTCTGAATGGGCCCGTACTGTTCCGTAAGGATCCATAGGGCTCCGTAGAGCTTCGTAGGTTCCCTAGAGGCCTCTGGAGTACCGCAGGAGCCAGTAGTGTTCTGTAGGGGCCCGTAGGGTTCCTTCCATAGGGGCTGGCAGTGTTCCGTAGGGGCCTGTAGGGTTGTTTAAGTGCCCGCAGAAGTCTGTAGGAGTCTGTGGGATTCTGTAAGGTTCTGGAGGGTTCTGCAGGGTTCCGTAGGGGCCCGTAGAGTTCCATAGTGGCTGGTAAAGTTCCCTAGGGCCCTGTACCGTTCCGTAACTGCCTGCAAGGGTCTTTAGGCTTCCGTAGGGGCTGGTAGGGTTCCATAAAGTTCCGTGGGTTCCTGCAGAGTTCTGCAAGTGCCCGCAAGGGCCTGTAGGGGCCCACAGTGTTTCTGCCAGGTTCCGTAGAGTTCCGTAGGGGCCATATTTTTCTGTAGTGGCTGGTAGTATTCTGTAGGGGTCTGTAGGGTTCCGTAGGCGCCTACAGTGTTCTGTAGGAGCCCATAGGGTTTTAGTGAGGTTCCGTTGTGTTGCTAAGGGTCTTGTAGAGTGCTGTCGGGTCCTGGAGTATTCTGTAGGGTTCCAGAGGGGCTCGTAGGGTTCCATCGAAATCTATAGGGTTCCCTAGGGGCCCATAGAGTCCCGTAGATTTCCGTAGGGACCTGTAGGGTTGTGTAAGTGCCCGCAGAAGTCTGTAGGAGTCTGTGGGATTCTGTAAGGTTCCGGAGGGTTCTGCAGGGTTCCGTAGGGGCCCGTAGAGTTCCGTAGTGGCTGGTAAAGTTCCGTAGGGCCCTGTGGGGTTCTGTATGGACCTGTAGGGTTCCGTAGGGGCCTGCAGGGTTCCGTAAGTGCCCGCAGGTGTCTGTAGGGTTCCGTAGGGGTCTGTAGGGTTCCGTAGGCACCTGCAGTGTTCTGTAGGAGCCCATAGGGTTTTAGTGAGGTTCCGTTGTGTTGCTAAGGGTCTTGTAGAGTGCTGTCGGGTCCTGGAGTATTCTGTAGGGTTCCAGAGGGGCTCGTAGGGTTCCGTCGAAATCTGTAGGGTTCCCTAGGGGCCCATAGAGTCCCGTAGATTGCCGTAGGGACCTGTAGGGTTGTGTAAGTGCTCGCAGGGGTTGGTAGGAGCTTGTAGGGTTCCATAAGTTTCCAGAGGGTTGTGTAGGGTTCCGTAGGGGCCTGTGGTGTTCCCTAGGGGCCTGTAGAGTCTCGTACAGTTCCGTAGGGTCCTGTAGGTTTCCATAAGTGCCCGCAGAGGTCTGAATGGGCCCGTACTGTTCCGTAAGGATCCATAGGATTCCGTAGAGCTTCGTAGGTTCCCTAGAGGCCTGTGGAGTACCGCAGGAGCCAGTAGTGTTCTGTAGGGGCCCGTAGGGTTCCTTCCATAGGGGCTGGCAGTGTTCCTTAGGGGCCTGTAGGGTTGTTTAAGTGCCCGCAGAAGTCTGTAGGAGTCTGTGGGATTCTGTAAGGTTCTGGAGGGTTCTGCAGGGTTCCGTAGGGGCCCGTAGAGTTCCATAGTGGCTGGTAAAGTTCCGTAGGGCCCTGTGGGGTTCTGTATGGACCTGTAGGGTTCCGTAGGGGCCTGCAGTGTTCTGTAAGTGCCCGTAGGTGTCTGTACGGGTCTGTAGGGTTCCGTAGGCACCTGCAGTATTCTGTAGGAGCCCATAGGGTTTTAGTGAGGTTCCGTTGTGTTGCTAAGGGTCTTGTAGAGTGCTGTCGGGTCCTGGAGTATTCTGTAGGGTTCCAGAGGGGCTGGTAGGGTTCCATCGAAATCCATAGGGTTCCCTAGGGGCCCGTAGAGTCCCATAGATTTCCGTAGGGGCCTGTAGGGTTGTGTAAGTGCCCGCAGGGGTTGGTAGGAGCTTGTAGGGTGCCATATGTTTCCGGAGGGTTGTGTAGGGTTCCGTAGGGGCCTGTGGTGTTCCCTAGGGGCCTGTAGAGTCTCGTACAGTTCCGTAGGGTCCTGTAGGTTTCCATAAGCGCCCGCAGAGGTCTAAAGGGGCCCGTACTGTGCCGTAAGGATCCATAGGGTTCCGTAGAGCTTCGTAGGTTCCCTAGAGGCCTCTGGAGTACCGCAGGAGCCAGTAGTGTTCTGTAGGGGCCCGTAGGGTTCCTTCCATAGGAGCTGGCAGTGTTCCGTAGGGTCCTCTAGGGTTGAGTAAGTGCCCGCAGGAGTCTGTAGGAATCCGTGGGATTCTGTAAGGTTCTGGAGGGTTCTGCAGGGTTCCGTAGGGGCCCGTAGAGTTCCGTAGTGGCTGGTAAAGTTCCCTAGGGCCCTGTACCGTTCCGTAACTGCCTGCAAGGGTCTTTAGGCTTCCGTAGGGGCTGGTAGGGTTCCATAAAGTTCCGTGGGTTCCTGCAGAGTTCTGCAAGTGCCCGCAAGGGCCTGTAGGGGCCCACAGTGTTTCTGCCAGGTTCCGTAGAGTTCCGTAGGGGCCATATTTTTCTGTAGTGGCTGGTAGTATTCTGTAGGGGTCTGTAGGTTTCCATAGGCGCCTACAGTGTTCTGTAGGAGCCCATAGGGTTTTAGTGAGGTTCCGTTGTGTTGCTAAGGGTCTTGTAGAGTGCTGTCGGGTCCTGGAGTATTCTGTAGGGTTCCAGAGGGGCTCGTAGGGTTCCGTCGAAATCTGTAGGGTTCCCTAGGGGCCCATAGAGTCCCGTAGATTGCCGTTGGGACCTGTAGGGTTGTGTAAGTGCTCGCAGGGGTTGGTAGGAGCTTGTAGGGTTCCATAAGTTTCCAGAGGGTTGTGTAGGGTTCCGTAGGGGCCTGTGGTGTTCCCTAGGGGCCTGTAGCGTCTCGTACGGTTCCGTAGGGGCCTGTGGTGTTCCCTAGGGGCCTGTAGAGTCTCGTACAGTTCCGTAGGGTCCTGTAGGTTTCCATAAGTGCCCGCAGAGGTCTGAAGGGGCCCGTACTGTTCCGTAAGGATCCACAGGGCTCCGTAGAGCTTCGTAGGTTCCCTAGAGGCCTGTGGAGTACCGCAGGAGCCAGTAGTGTTCTGTAGGGGCCCGTAGGGTTCCTTCCATAGGGGCTGGCAGTGTTCCGTAGGGGCCTGTAGGGTTGTGTAAGTGCCCGCAGAAGTCTGTAGGAGTCTGTGGGATTCTGTAAGGTTCCGGAGGGTTCTGCAGGGTTCCGTAGGGGCCCGTAGAGTTCCG
Source organism: Numenius arquata (assembly GCF_964106895.1). Lineage (NCBI taxonomy): Eukaryota > Metazoa > Chordata > Aves > Charadriiformes > Scolopacidae > Numenius > Numenius arquata. Next base: position 171,379 of record NW_027414869.1, read on the forward strand.
TAGTGGCTGGTAAAGTTCCGTAGGGCCCTGTGGGGTTCTGTATGGACCCGTAGGGTTCCGTAGGGGCCTGCAGTGTTCTGTAAGTGCCCGTAGGTGTCTGTAGGGTTCCGTAGGCACCTGCAGTATTCTGTAGGAGCCCATAGGGTTTTAGTGAGGTTCCGTTGTGTTGCTAAGGGTCTTGTAGAGTGCTGTCGGGTCCTGGAGTATTCTGTAGGGTTCCAGAGGGGCTGGTAGGGTTCCGTCGAAATCTGAAGGGTTCCCTAGGGGCCCGTAGAGTCCCATAGATTTCCGTAGGGTCCTCTAGGGTTGTGTAAGTGCCCGCAGGGGTTGGTAGGAGCTTGTAGGGTGCCATATGTTTCCGGAGGGTTGTGTAGGGTTCCGTAGGGGCCTGTGGTGTTCCCTAGGGGCCTGTAGAGTCTCGTACAGTTCTGTAGGGTCCTGTAGGTTTCCATAAGCGCCCGCAGAGGTCTAAAGGGGCCCGTACTGTGCCGTAAGGATCCATAGGGTTCCGTAGAGCTTCGTAGGTTCCCTAGAGGCCTCTGGAGTACCGCAGGAGCCAGTAGTGTTCTGTAGGGGCCCGTAGGGTTCCTTCCATAGGAGCTGGCAGTGTTCCGTAGGGTCCTCTAGGGTTGAGTAAGTGCCCGCAGGAGTCTGTAGGAATCCGTGGGATTCTGTAAGGTTCTGGAGGGTTCTGCAGGGTTCCGTAGGGGCCCGTAGAGTTCCGTAGTGGCTGGTAAAGTTCCCTAGGGCCCTGTACCGTTCCGTAACTGCCTGCAAGGGTCTTTAGGCTTCCGTAGGGGCTGGTAGGGTTCCATAAAGTTCTGTGGGTTCCTGCAGAGTTCTGCAAGTGCCCGCAAGGGCCTGTAGGGGCCCACAGTGTTTCTGCCAGGTTCCGTAGAGTTCCGTAGGGGCCATATTTTTCTGTAGTGGCTGGTAGTATTCTGTAGGGGTCTGTAGGTTTCCATAGGCGCCTACAGTGTTCTGTAGGAGCCCATAGGGTTTTAGTGAGGTTCCGTTGTGTTGCTAAGGGTCTTGTAGAGTGCTGTCGGGTCCTGGAGTATTCTGTAGGGTTCCAGAGGGGTTCGTAGGGTTCCATCGAAATCTATAGGGTTCCCTAGGGGCCCATAGAGTCCCGTAGATTTCCGTAGGGACCTGTAGGGTTGTGTAAGTGCCCGCAGAAGTCTGTAGGAGTCTGTGGGATTCTGTAAGGTTCTGGAGGGTTCTGCAGGGTTCCGTAGGGGCCCGTAGAGTTCCGTAGTGGCTGGTAAAGTTCCGTAGGGCCCTGTGGGGTTCTGTATGGACCTGTAGGGTTCCGTAGGGGCCTGCAGGGTTCCGTAAGTGCCCGCAGGTGTCTGTAGGGTTCCGTAGGGGTCTGTAGGGTTCCGTAGGCACCTGCAGTGTTCTGTAGGAGCCCATAGGGTTTTAGTGAGGTTCCGTTGTGTTGCTAAGGGTCTTGTAGAGTGCTGTCGGGTCCTGGATTATTCTGTAGGGTTCCAGAGGGGCTCGTAGGGTTCCGTCGAAATCTGTAGGGTTCCCTAGGGGCCCATAGAGTCCCGTAGATTGCCGTTGGGACCTGTAGGGTTGTGTAAGTGCTCGCAGGGGTTGGTAGGAGCTTGTAGGGTTCCATAAGTTTCCAGAGGGTTGTGTAGGGTTCCGTAGGGGCCTGTGGTGTTCCCTAAGGGCCTGTAGAGTCTCATACGGTTCCGTAGGGGCCTGTGGTGTTCCCTAGGGGCCTGTAGAGTCTCGTACAGTTCCGTAGGGTCCTGTAGGTTTCCATAAGTGCCCGCAGAAGTCTGAATGGGCCCGTACTGTTCCGTAAGGATCCATAGGGCTCCGTAGAGCTTCGTAGGTTCCCTAGAGGCCTCTGGAGTACCGCAGGAGCCAGTAGTGTTCTGTAGGGGCCCGTAGGGTTCCTTCCATAGGGGCTGGCAGTGTTCCGTAGGGGCCTGTAGGGTTGTTTAAGTGCCCGCAGAAGTCTGTAGGAGTCTGTGGGATTCTGTAAGGTTCCGGAGGGTTCTGCAGGGTTCCGTAGGGGCCCGTAGAGTTCCATAGTGGCTGGTAAAGTTCCCTAGGGCCCTGTACCGTTCCGTAACTGCCTGCAAGGGTCTTTAGGCTTCCGTAGGGGCTGGTAGGGTTCCATAAAGTTCCGTGGGTTCCTGCAGAGTTCTGCAAGTGCCCGCAAGGGCCTCTAGGGGCCCACAGTGTTTCTGCCAGGTTCCGTAGAGTTCCGTAGGGGCCATATTTTTCTGTAGTGGCTGGTAGTATTCTGTAGGGGTCTGTAGGGTTCCGTAGGCGCCTGCAGTGTTCTGTAGGAGCCCATAGGGTTTTAGTGAGGTTCCGTTGTGTTGCTAAGGGTCTTGTAGAGTGCTGTCGGGTCCTGGAGTATTCTGTAGGGTTCCAGAGGGGCTCGTAGGGTTCCATCGAAATCTATAGGGTTCCCTAGGGGCCCATAGAGTCCCGTAGATTTCCGTAGGGACCTGTAGGGTTGTGTAAGTGCCCGCAGAAGTCTGTAGGAGTCTGTGGGATTCTGTAAGGTTCCGGAGGGTTCTGCAGGGTTCCGTAGGGGCCCGTAGAGTTCCGTAGTGGCTGGTAAAGTTCCCTAGGGCCCTGTACCGTTCCGTAACTGCCTGCAAGGGTCTTTAGGCTTCCGTAGGGGCTGGTAGGGTTCCATAAAGTTCCGTGGGTTCCTGCAGAGTTCTGCAAGTGCCCGCAAGGGCCTGTAGGGGCCCACAGTGTTTCTGCCAGGTTCCGTAGAGTTCCGTAGGGGCCATATTTTTCTGTAGTGGCTGGTAGTATTCTGTAGGGGTCTGTAGGGTTCCGTAGGCGCCTACAGTGTTCTGTAGGAGCCCATAGGGTTTTAGTGAGGTTCCGTTGTGTTGCTAAGGGTCTTGTAGAGTGCTGTCGGGTCCTGGAGTATTCTGTAGGGTTCCAGAGGGGCTCGTAGGGTTCCATCGAAATCTATAGGGTTCCCTAGGGGCCCATAGAGTCCCGTAGATTTCCGTAGGGACCTGTAGGGTTGTGTAAGTGCCCGCAGAAGTCTGTAGGAGTCTGTGGGATTCTGTAAGGTTCCGGAGGGTTCTGCAGGGTTCCGTAGGGGCCCGTAGAGTTCCGTAGTGGCTGGTAAAGTTCCGTAGGGCCCTGTGGGGTTCTGTATGGACCTGTAGGGTTCCGTAGGGGCCTGCAGGGTTCCGTAAGTGCCCGCAGGTGTCTGTAGGGTTCCGTAGGGGTCTCTAGGGTTCCGTAGGCACCTGCAGTGTTCTGTAGGAGCCCATAGGGTTTTAGTGAGGTTCCGTTGTGTTGCTAAGGGTCTTGTAGAGTGCTGTCGGGTCCTGGAGTATTCTGTAGGGTTCCAGAGGGGCTCGTAGGGTTCCGTCGAAATCTGTAGGGTTCCCTAGGGGCCCATAGAGTCCCGTAGATTGCCGTTGGGACCTGTAGGGTTGTGTAAGTGCTCGCAGGGGTTGGTAGGAGCTTGTAGGGTTCCATAAGTTTCCAGAGGGTTGTGTAGGGTTCCGTAGGGGCCTGTGGTGTTCCCTAAGGGCCTGTAGAGTCTCGTACGGTTCCGTAGGGGCCTGTGGTGTTCCCTAGGGGCCTGTAGAGTCTCGTACAGTTCCGTAGGGTCCTGTAGGTTTCCATAAGTGCCCGCAGAGGTCTGAAGGGGCCCGTACTGTTCCGTAAGGATCCATAGGGCTCCGTAGAGCTTCGTAGGTTCCCTAGAGGCCTGTGGAGTACCGCAGGAGCCAGTAGTGTTCTGTAGGGGCCCGTAGGGTTCCTTCCATAGGGGCTGGCAGTGTTCCGTAGGGGCCTGTAGGGTTGTTTAAGTGCCCGCAGAAGTCTGTAGGAGTCTGTGGGATTCTGTAAGGTTCCGGAGGGTTCTGCAGGGTTCCGTAGGGGCCCGTAGAGTTCCGTAGTGGCTGGTAAAGTTCCGTAGGGCCCTGTGGGGTTCTGTATGGACCTGTAGGGTTCCGTAGGGGCCTGCAGTGTTCTGTAAGTGCCCGTAGGTGTCTGTAGGGTTCTGTAGGCACCTGCAGTATTCTGTAGGAGCCCGTAGGGTTTTAGTGAGGTTCCGTTGTGTTGCTAAGGGTCTTGTAGAGTGCTGTCGGGTCCTGGAGTATTCTGTAGGGTTCCAGAGGGGCTGGTAGGGTTCCATCGAAATCCATAGGGTTCCCTAGGGGCCCGTAGAGTCCCATAGATTTCCGTAGGGGCCTGTAGGGTTGTGTAAGTGCCCGCAGGGGTTGGTAGGAGCTTGTAGGGTGCCATATGTTTCCGGAGGGTTGTGTAGGGTTCCGTAGGGGCCTGTGGTGTTCCCTAGGGTCCTGTAGAGTCTCGTACAGTTCCGTAGGGTCCTGTAGGTTTCCATAAGCGCCCGCAGAGGTCTGAAGGGGCCCGTAGTGTTCCGTAAGGATCCATAGGGCTCCGTAGAGCTTCGTAGGTTCCCTAGAGGCCTGTGGAGTACCGCAGGAGCCAGTAGTGTTCTGTAGGGGCCCGTAGGGTTCCTTCCATAGGGGCTGGCAGTGTTCCGTAGGGGCCTGTAGGGTTGTTTAAGTGCCCGCAGAAGTCTGTAGGAGTCTGTGGGATTCTGTAAGGTTCCGGAGGGTTCTGCAGGGTTCCGTAGGGGCCCGTAGAGTTCCGTAGTGGCTGGTAAAGTTCCCTAGGGCCCTGTACCGTTCCGTAACTGCCTGCAAGGGTCTTTAGGCTTCCGTAGGGGCTGGTAGGGTTCCATAAAGTTCCGTGGGTTCCTGCAGAGTTCTGCAAGTGCCCGCAAGGGCCTGTAGGGGCCCACAGTGTTTCTGCCAGGTTCCGTAGAGTTCCGTAGGGGCCATATTTTTCTGTAGTGGCTGGTAGTATTCTGTAGGGGTCTGTAGGTTTCCGTAGGCGCCTACAGTGTTCTGTAGGAGCCCATAGGGTTTTAGTGAGGTTCCGTTGTGTTGCTAAGGGTCTTGTAGAGTGCTGTCGGGTCCTGGAGTATTCTGTAGGGTTCCAGAGGGGCTCGTAGGGTTCCATCGAAATCTATAGGGTTCCCTAGGGGCCCATAGAGTCCCGTAGATTTCCGTAGGGACCTGTAGGGTTGTGTAAGTGCCCGCAGAAGTCTGTAGGAGTCTGTGGGATTCTGTAAGGTTCCGGAGGGTTCTGCAGGGTTCCGTAGGGGCCCGTAGAGTTCCGTAGTGGCTGGTAAAGTTCCGTAGGGCCCTGTGGGGTTCTGTATGGACCTGTAGGGTTCCGTAGGGGCCTGCAGGGTTCCGTAAGTGCCCGCAGGTGTCTGTAGGGTTCCGTAGGGGTCTGTAGGGTTCCGTAGGCACCTGCAGTGTTCTGTAGGAGCCCATAGGGTTTTAGTGAGGTTCCGTTGTGTTGCTAAGGGTCTTGTAGAGTGCTGTCGGGTCCTGGAGTATTCTGTAGGGTTCCAGAGGGGCTCGTAGGGTTCCGTCGAAATCTGAAGGGTTCCCTAGGGGCCCATAGAGTCCCGTAGATTGCCGTTGGGACCTGTAGGGTTGTGTAAGTGCTCGCAGGCCTTGGTAGGAGCTTGTAGGGTTCCATAAGTTTCCAGAGGGTTGTGTAGGGTTCCGTAGGGGCCTGTGGTGTTCCCTAGGGGCCTGTAGAGTCTCGTACGGTTCCGTAGGGGCCTGTGGTGTTCCCTAGGGGCCTGTAGAGTCTCGTACAGTTCCGTAGGGTCCTGTAGGTTTCCATAAGTGCCCGCAGAGGTCTGAATGGGCCCGTACTGTTCCGTAAGGATCCATAGGGCTCCGTAGAGCTTCGTAGGTTCCCTAGAGGCCTGTGGAGTACCGCAGGAGCCAGTAGTGTTCTGTAGGGGCCCGTAGGGTTCCTTCCATAGGGGCTGGCAGTGTTCCGTAGGGGCCTGTAGGGTTGTGTAAGTGCCCGCAGAAGTCTGTAGGAGTCTGTGGGATTCTGTAAGGTTCCGGAGGGTTCTGCAGGGTTCCGTAGGGGCCCGTAGAGTTCCGTAGTGGCTGGTAAAGTTCCCTAGGGCCCTGTACCGTTCCGTAACTGCCTGCAAGGGTCTTTAGGCTTCCGTAGGGGCTGGTAGGGTTCCATAAAGTTCCGTGGGTTCCTGCAGAGTTCTGCAAGTGCCCGCAAGGGCCTCTAGGGGCCCACAGTGTTTCTGCCAGGTTCCGTAGAGTTCCGTAGGGGCCATATTTTTCTGTAGTGGCTGGTAGTATTCTGTAGGGGTCTGTAGGGTTCCGTAGGCGCCTGCAGTGTTCTGTAGGAGCCCATAGGGTTTTAGTGAGGTTCCGTTGTGTTGCTAAGGGTCTTGTAGAGTGCTGTCGGGTCCTGGAGTATTCTGTAGGGTTCCAGAGGGGCTCGTAGGGTTCCATCGAAATCTATAGGGTTCCCTAGGGGCCCATAGAGTCCCGTAGATTTCCGTAGGGACCTGTAGGGTTGTGTAAGTGCCCGCAGAAGTCTGTAGGAGTCTGTGGGATTCTGTAAGGTTCTGGAGGGTTCTGCAGGGTTCCGTAGGGGCCCGTAGAGTTCCGTAGTGGCTGGTAAAGTTCCCTAGGGCCCTGTACCGTTCCGTAACTGCCTGCAAGGGTCTTTAGGCTTCCGTAGGGGCTGGTAGGGTTCCATAAAGTTCCGTGGGTTCCTGCAGAGTTCTGCAAGTGCCCGCAAGGGCCTGTAGGGGCCCACAGTGTTTCTGCCAGGTTCCGTAGAGTTCCGTAGGGGCCATATTTTTCTGTAGTGGCTGGTAGTATTCTGTAGGGGTCTGTAGGGTTCCGTAGGCGCCTACAGTGTTCTGTAGGAGCCCATAGGGTTTTAGTGAGGTTCCGTTGTGTTGCTAAGGGTCTTGTAGAGTGCTGTCGGGTCCTGGAGTATTCTGTAGGGTTCCAGAGGGGCTCGTAGGGTTCCATCGAAATCTATAGGGTTCCCTAGGGGCCCATAGAGTCCCGTAGATTTCCGTAGGGACCTGTAGGGTTGTGTAAGTGCCCGCAGAAGTCTGTAGGAGTCTGTGGGATTCTGTAAGGTTCCGGAGGGTTCTGCAGGGTTCCGTAGGGGCCCGTAGAGTTCCGTAGTGGCTGGTAAAGTTCCGTAGGGCCCTGTGGGGTTCTGTATGGACCTGTAGGGTTCCGTAGGGGCCTGCAGGGTTCCGTAAGTGCCCGCAGGTGTCTGTAGGGTTCCGTAGGGGTCTCTAGGGTTCCGTAGGCACCTGCAGTGTTCTGTAGGAGCCCATAGGGTTTTAGTGAGGTTCCGTTGTGTTGCTAAGGGTCTTGTAGAGTGCTGTCGGGTCCTGGAGTATTCTGTAGGGTTCCAGAGGGGCTCGTAGGGTTCCGTCGAAATCTGAAGGGTTCCCTAGGGGCCCATAGAGTCCCGTAGATTGCCGTTGGGACCTGTAGGGTTGTGTAAGTGCTCGCAGGCCTTGGTAGGAGCTTGTAGGGTTCCATAAGTTTCCAGAGGGTTGTGTAGGGTTCCGTAGGGGCCTGTGGTGTTCCCTAAGGGCCTGTAGAGTCTCGTACGGTTCCGTAGGGGCCTGTGGTGTTCCCTAGGGGCCTGTAGAGTCTCGTACAGTTCCGTAGGGTCCTGTAGGTTTCCATAAGTGCCCGCAGAGGTCTGAAGGGGCCCGTACTGTTCCGTAAGGATCCATAGGGCTCCGTAGAGCTTCGTAGGTTCCCTAGAGGCCTGTGGAGTACCGCAGGAGCCAGTAGTGTTCTGTAGGGGCCCGTAGGGTTCCTTCCATAGGGGCTGGCAGTGTTCCGTAGGGGCCTGTAGGGTTGTGTAAGTGCCCGCAGAAGTCTGTAGGAGTCTGTGGGATTCTGTAAGGTTCCGGAGGGTTCTGCAGGGTTCCGTAGGGGCCCGTAGAGTTCCGTAGTGGCTGGTAAAGTTCCCTAGGGCCCTGTACCGTTCCGTAACTGCCTGCAAGGGTCTTTAGGCTTCCGTAGGGGCTGGTAGGGTTCCATAAAGTTCCGTGGGTTCCTGCAGAGTTCTGCAAGTGCCCGCAAGGGCCTCTAGGGGCCCACAGTGTTTCTGCCAGGTTCCGTAGAGTTCCGTAGGGGCCATATTTTTCTGTAGTGGCTGGTAGTATTCTGTAGGGGTCTGTAGGTTTCCGTAGGCGCCTGCAGTGTTCTGTAGGAGCCCATAGGGTTTTAGTGAGGTTCCGTTGTGTTGCTAAGGGTCTTGTAGAGTGCTGTCGGGTCCTGGAGTATTCTGTAGGGTTCCAGAGGGGCTCGTAGGGTTCCATCGAAATCTATAGGGTTCCCTAGGGGCCCATAGAGTCCCGTAGATTTCCGTAGGGACCTGTAGGGTTGTGTAAGTGCCCGCAGAAGTCTGTAGGAGTCTGTGGGATTCTGTAAGGTTCTGGAGGGTTCTGCAGGGTTCCGTAGGGGCCCGTAGAGTTCCGTAGTGGCTGGTAAAGTTCCCTAGGGCCCTGTACCGTTCCGTAACTGCCTGCAAGGGTCTTTAGGCTTCCGTAGGGGCTGGTAGGGTTCCATAAAGTTCCGTGGGTTCCTGCAGAGTTCTGCAAGTGCCCGCAAGGGCCTGTAGGGGCCCACAGTGTTTCTGCCAGGTTCCGTAGAGTTCCGTAGGGGCCATATTTTTCTGTAGTGGCTGGTAGTATTCTGTAGGGGTCTGTAGGGTTCCGTAGGCGCCTACAGTGTTCTGTAGGAGCCCATAGGGTTTTAGTGAGGTTCCGTTGTGTTGCTAAGGGTCTTGTAGAGTGCTGTCGGGTCCTGGAGTATTCTGTAGGGTTCCAGAGGGGCTCGTAGGGTTCCATCGAAATCTATAGGGTTCCCTAGGGGCCCATAGAGTCCCGTAGATTTCCGTAGGGACCTGTAGGGTTGTGTAAGTGCCCGCAGAAGTCTGTAGGAGTCTGTGGGATTCTGTAAGGTTCCGGAGGGTTCTGCAGGGTTCCGTAGGGGCCCGTAGAGTTCCGTAGTGGCTGGTAAAGTTCCGTAGGGCCCTGTGGGGTTCTGTATGGACCTGTAGGGTTCCGTAGGGGCCTGCAGGGTTCCGTAAGTGCCCGCAGGTGTCTGTAGGGTTCCGTAGGGGTCTCTAGGGTTCCGTAGGCACCTGCAGTGTTCTGTAGGAGCCCATAGGGTTTTAGTGAGGTTCCGTTGTGTTGCTAAGGGTCTTGTAGAGTGCTGTCGGGTCCTGGAGTATTCTGTAGGGTTCCAGAGGGGCTCGTAGGGTTCCGTCGAAATCTGTAGGGTTCCCTAGGGGCCCATAGAGTCCCGTAGATTGCCGTTGGGACCTGTAGGGTTGTGTAAGTGCTCGCAGGGGTTGGTAGGAGCTTGTAGGGTTCCATAAGTTTCCAGAGGGTTGTGTAGGGTTCCGTAGGGGCCTGTGGTGTTCCCTAGGGGCCTGTAGAGTCTCGTACAGTTCCGTAGGGTCCTGTAGGTTTCCATAAGTGCCCGCAGAGGTCTGAAGGGGCCCGTACTGTTCCGTAAGGATCCATAGGATTCCGTAGAGCTTCGTAGGTTCCCTAGAGGCCTGTGGAGTACCGCAGGAGCCAGTAGTGTTCTGTAGGGGCCCGTAGGGTTCCTTCCATAGGGGCTGGCAGTGTTCCGTAGGGGCCTGTAGGGTTGTTTAAGTGCCCGCAGAAGTCTGTAGGAGTCTGTGGGATTCTGTAAGGTTCTGGAGGGTTCTGCAGGGTTCCGTAGGGGCCCGTAGAGTTCCGTAGTGGCTGGTAAAGTTCCGTAGGGCCCTGTGGGGTTCTGTATGGACCTGTAGGGTTCCGTAGGGGCCTGCAGTGTTCTGTAAGTGCCCGTAGGTGTCTGTACGGGTCTGTAGGGTTCCGTAGGCACCTGCAGTATTCTGTAGGAGCCCATAGGGTTTTAGTGAGGTTCCGTTGTGTTGCTAAGGGTCTTGTAGAGTGCTGTCGGGTCCTGGAGTATTCTGTAGGGTTCCAGAGGGGCTGGTAGGGTTCCATCGAAATCCATAGGGTTCCCTAGGGGCCCGTAGAGTCCCATAGATTTCCGTAGGGGCCTGTAGGGTTGTGTAAGTGCCCGCAGGGGTTGGTAGGAGCTTGTAGGGTGCCATATGTTTCCGGAGGGTTGTGTAGGGTTCCGTAGGGGCCTGTGGTGTTCCCTAGGGGCCTGTAGAGTCTCGTACAGTTCTGTAGGGTCCTGTAGGTTTCCATAAGCGCCCGCAGAGGTCTGAAGGGGCCCGTACTGTGCCGTAAGGATCCATAGGATTCCGTAGAGCTTCGTAGGTTCCCTAGAGGCCTCTGGAGTACCGCAGGAGCCAGTAGTGTTCTGTAGGGGCCCGTAGGGTTCCTTCCATAGGAGCTGGCAGTGTTCCGTAGGGTCCTCTAGGGTTGAGTAAGTGCCCGCAGGAGTCTGTAGGAATCCGTGGGATTCTGTAAGGTTCTGGAGGGTTCTGCAGGGTTCCGTAGGGGCCCGTAGAGTTCCGTAGTGGCTGGTAAAGTTCCCTAGGGCCCTGTACCGTTCCGTAACTGCCTGCAAGGGTCTTTAGGCTTCCGTAGGGGCTGGCAGGATTCCATAAAGTTCCGTGGGTTCCTGCAGAGTTCTGCAAGTGCCCGCAAGGGCCTGTAGGGGCCCACAGTGTTTCTGCCAGGTTCCGTAGAGTTCCGTAGGGGCCATATTTTTCTGTAGTGGCTGGTAGTATTCTGTAGGGGTCTGTAGGGTTCCGTAGGCACCTACAATGTTCTGTAGGAGCCCATAGGGTTTTAGTGAGGTTCCGTTGTGTTGCTAAGGGTCTTGTAGAGTGCTGTCGGGTCCTGGAGTATTCTGTAGGGTTCCAGAGGGGCTCGTAGGGTTCCGTCGAAATCTGTAGGGTTCCCTAGGGGCCCATAGAGTCCCGTAGATTGCCGTTGGGACCTGTAGGGTTGTGTAAGTGCTCGCAGGGGTTGGTAGGAGCTTGTAGGGTTCCATAAGTTTCCAGAGGGTTGTGTAGGGTTCCGTAGGGGCCTGTGGTGTTCCCTAAGGGCCTGTAGAGTCTCGTACGGTTCCGTAGGGGCCTGTGGTGTTCCCTAGGGGCCTGTAGAGTCTCGTACAGTTCCGTAGGGTCCTGTAGGTTTCCATAAGTGCCCGCAGAGGTCTGAAGGGGCCCGTACTGTTCCGTAAGGATCCATAGGGCTCCGTAGAGCTTCGTAGGTTCCCTAGAGGCCTGTGGAGTACCGCAGGAGCCAGTAGTGTTCTGTAGGGGCCCGTAGGGTTCCTTCCATAGGGGCTGGCAGTGTTCCGTAGGGGCCTGTAGGGTTGTTTAAGTGCCCGCAGAAGTCTGTAGGAGTCTGTGGGATTCTGTAAGGTTCCGGAGGGTTCTGCAGGGTTCCGTAGGGGCCCGTAGAGTTCCGTAGTGGCTGGTAAAGTTCCGTAGGGCCCTGTGGGGTTCTGTATGGACCTGTAGGGTTCCGTAGGGGCCTGCAGTGTTCTGTAAGTGCCCGTAGGTGTCTGTAGGGTTCTGTAGGCACCTGCAGTATTCTGTAGGAGCCCGTAGGGTTTTAGTGAGGTTCCGTTGTGTTGCTAAGGGTCTTGTAGAGTGCTGTCGGGTCCTGGAGTATTCTGTAGGGTTCCAGAGGGGCTGGTAGGGTTCCATCGAAATCCATAGGGTTCCCTAGGGGCCCGTAGAGTCCCATAGATTTCCGTAGGGGCCTGTAGGGTTGTGTAAGTGCCCGCAGGGGTTGGTAGGAGCTTGTAGGGTGCCATATGTTTCCGGAGGGTTGTGTAGGGTTCCGTAGGGGCCTGTGGTGTTCCCTAGGGTCCTGTAGAGTCTCGTACAGTTCCGTAGGGTCCTGTAGGTTTCCATAAGTGCCCGCAGAGGTCTGAAGGGGCCCGTAGTGTTCCGTAAGGATCCATAGGGCTCCGTAGAGCTTCGTAGGTTCCCTAGAGGCCTGTGGAGTACCGCAGGAGCCAGTAGTGTTCTGTAGGGGCCCGTAGGGTTCCTTCCATAGGGGCTGGCAGTGTTCCGTAGGGGCCTGTAGGGTTGTTTAAGTGCCCGCAGAAGTCTGTAGGAGTCTGTGGGATTCTGTAAGGTTCCGGAGGGTTCTGCAGGGTTCCGTAGGGGCCCGTAGAGTTCCGTAGTGGCTGGTAAAGTTCCCTAGGGCCCTGTACCGTTCCGTAACTGCCTGCAAGGGTCTTTAGGCTTCCGTAGGGGCTGGTAGGGTTCCATAAAGTTCCGTGGGTTCCTGCAGAGTTCTGCAAGTGCCCGCAAGGGCCTGTAGGGGCCCACAGTGTTTCTGCCAGGTTCCGTAGAGTTCCGTAGGGGCCATATTTTTCTGTAGTGGCTGGTAGTATTCTGTAGGGGTCTGTAGGTTTCCGTAGGCGCCTACAGTGTTCTGTAGGAGCCCATAGGGTTTTAGTGAGGTTCCGTTGTGTTGCTAAGGGTCTTGTAGAGTGCTGTCGGGTCCTGGAGTATTCTGTAGGGTTCCAGAGGGGCTCGTAGGGTTCCATCGAAATCTATAGGGTTCCCTAGGGGCCCATAGAGTCCCGTAGATTTCCGTAGGGACCTGTAGGGTTGTGTAAGTGCCCGCAGAAGTCTGTAGGAGTCTGTGGGATTCTGTAAGGTTCTGGAGGGTTCTGCAGGGTTCCGTAGGGGCCCGTAGAGTTCCGTAGTGGCTGGTAAAGTTCCGTAGGGCCCTGTGGGGTTCTGTATGGACCTGTAGGGTTCCGTAGGGGCCTGCAGTGTTCTGTAAGTGCCCGCAGGTGTCTGTAGGGTTCCGTAGGGGTCTGTAGGGTTCCGTAGGCACCTGCAGTGTTCTGTAGGAGCCCATAGGGTTTTAGTGAGGTTCCGTTGTGTTGCTAAGGGTCTTGTAGAGTGCTGTCGGGTCCTGGAGTATTCTGTAGGGTTCCAGAGGGGCTGGTAGGGTTCCATCGAAATCCATAGGGTTCCCTAGGGGCCCGTAGAGTCCCATAGATTTCCGTAGGGGCCTATAGGGTTGTGTAAGTGCCCGCAGGGGTTGGTAGGAGCTTGTAGGGTGCCATATGTTTCCGGAGGGTTGTGTAGGGTTCCGTAGGGGCCTGTGGTGTTCCCTAGGGGCCTGTAGAGTCTCGTACAGTTCCGTAGGGTCCTGTAGGTTTCCATAAGCGCCCGCAGAGGTCTAAAGGGGCCCGTACTGTGCCGTAAGGATCCATAGGGTTCCGTAGAGCTTCGTAGGTTCCCTAGAGGCCTCTGGAGTACCGCAGGAGCCAGTAGTGTTCTGTAGGGGCCCGTAGGGTTCCTTCCATAGGAGCTGGCAGTGTTCCGTAGGGTCCTCTAGGGTTGAGTAAGTGCCCGCAGGAGTCTGTAGGAATCCGTGGGATTCTGTAAGGTTCTGGAGGGTTCTGCAGGGTTCCGTAGGGGCCCGTAGAGTTCCGTAGTGGCTGGTAAAGTTCCCTAGGGCCCTGTACCGTTCCGTAACTGCCTGCAAGGGTCTTTAGGCTTCCGTAGGGGCTGGTAGGGTTCCATAAAGTTCTGTGGGTTCCTGCAGAGTTCTGCAAGTGCCCGCAAGGGCCTGTAGGGGCCCACAGTGTTTCTGCCAGGTTCCGTAGAGTTCCGTAGGGGCCATATTTTTCTGTAGTGGCTGGTAGTATTCTGTAGGGGTCTGTAGGTTTCCATAGGCGCCTACAGTGTTCTGTAGGAGCCCATAGGGTTTTAGTGAGGTTCCGTTGTGTTGCTAAGGGTCTTGTAGAGTGCTGTCGGGTCCTGGAGTATTCTGTAGGGTTCCAGAGGGGTTCGTAGGGTTCCATTGAAATCTATAGGGTTCCCTAGGGGCCCATAGAGTCCCGTAGATTTCCGTAGGGACCTGTAGGGTTGTGTAAGTGCCCACAGAAGTCTGTAGGAGTCTGTGGGATTCTGTAAGGTTCCGGAGGGTTCTGCAGGGTTCCGTAGGGGCCCGTAGAGTTCCGTAGTGGCTGGTAAAGTTCCCTAGGGCCCTGTGGGGTTCTGTATGGACCTGTAGGGTTCCGTAGGGGCCTGCAGGGTTCCGTAAGTGCCCGCAGGTGTCTGTAGGGTTCCGTAGGGGTCTCTAGGGTTCCGTAGGCACCTGCAGTGTTCTGTAGGAGCCCATATGGTTTTAGTGAGGTTCCGTTGTGTTGCTAAGGGTCTTGTAGAGTGCTGTCGGGTCCTGGAGTATTCTGTAGGGTTCCAGAGGGGCTCGTAGGGTTCCGTCGAAATCTGAAGGGTTCCCTAGGGGCCCATAGAGTCCCGTAGATTGCCGTTGGGACCTGTAGGGTTGTGTAAGTGCTCGCAGGGGTTGGTAGGAGCTTGTAGGGTTCCATAAGTTTCCAGAGGGTTGTGTAGGGTTCCGTAGGGGCCTGTGGTGTTCCCTAAGGGCCTGTAGAGTCTCGTACGGTTCCGTAGGGGCCTGTGGTGTTCCCTAGGGGCCTGTAGAGTCTCGTACAGTTCCGTAGGGTCCTGTAGGTTTCCATAAGTGCCCGCAGAGGTCTGAAGGGGCCCGTACTGTTCCGTAAGGATCCATAGGGCTCCGTAGAGCTTCGTAGGTTCCCTAGAGGCCTGTGGAGTACCGCAGGAGCCAGTAGTGTTCTGTAGGGGCCCGTAGGGTTCCTTCCATAGGGGCTGGCAGTGTTCCGTAGGGGCCTGTAGGGTTGTGTAAGTGCCCGCAGAAGTCTGTAGGAGTCTGTGGGATTCTGTAAGGTTCCGGAGGGTTCTGCAGGGTTCCGTAGGGGCCCGTAGAGTTCCGTAGTGGCTGGTAAAGTTCCGTAGGGCCCTGTGGGGTTCTGTATGGACCTGTAGGGTTCCGTAGGGGCCTGCAGTGTTCTGTAAGTGCCCGTAGGTGTCTGTAGGGTTCCGTAGGCACCTGCAGTATTCTGTAGGAGCCCGTAGGGTTTTAGTGAGGTTCCGTTGTGTTGCTAAGGGTCTTGTAGAGTGCTGTCGGGTCCTGGAGTATTCTGTAGGGTTCCAGAGGGGCTGGTAGGGTTCCATCGAAATCCATAGGGTTCCCTAGGGGCCCGTAGAGTCCCATAGATTTCCGTAGGGGCCTGTAGGGTTGTGTAAGTGCCCGCAGGGGTTGGTAGGAGCTTGTAGGGTGCCATATGTTTCCGGAGGGTTGTGTAGGGTTCCGTAGGGGCCTGTGGTGTTCCCTAGGGTCCTGTAGAGTCTCGTACAGTTCCGTAGGGTCCTGTAGGTTTCCATAAGTGCCCGCAGAGGTCTGAATGGGCCCGTACTGTTCCGTAAGGATCCATAGGGCTCCGTAGAGCTTCGTAGGTTCCCTAGAGGCCTCTGGAGTACCGCAGGAGCCAGTAGTGTTCTGTAGGGGCCCGTAGGGTTCCTTCCATAGGGGCTGGCAGTGTTCCGTAGGGGCCTGTAGGGTTGTTTAAGTGCCCGCAGAAGTCTGTGGGATTCTGTAAGGTTCCGGAGGGTTCTGCAGGGTTCCGTAGGGGCCCGTAGAGTTCCGTAGTGGCTGGTAAAGTTCCCTAGGGCCCTGTACCGTTCCGTAACTGCCTGCAAGGGTCTTTAGGCTTCCGTAGGGGCTGGTAGGGTTCCATAAAGTTCCGTGGGTTCCTGCAGAGTTCTGCAAGTGCCCGCAAGGGCCTGTAGGGGCCCACAGTGTTTCTGCCAGGTTCCGTAGAGTTCCGTAGGGGCCATATTTTTCTGTAGTGGCTGGTAGTATTCTGTAGGGGTCTGTAGGGTTCCGTAGGCGCCTGCAGTGTTCTGTAGGAGCCCATAGGGTTTTAGTGAGGTTCCGTTGTGTTGCTAAGGGTCTTGTAGAGTGCTGTCGGGTCCTGGAGTATTCTGTAGGGTTCCAGAGGGGCTCGTAGGGTTCCATCGAAATCTATAGGGTTCCCTAGGGGCCCATAGAGTCCCGTAGATTTCCGTAGGGACCTGTAGGGTTGTGTAAGTGCCCGCAGAAGTCTGTAGGAGTCTGTGGGATTCTGTAAGGTTCTGGAGGGTTCTGCAGGGTTCCGTAGGGGCCCGTAGAGTTCCGTAGTGGCTGGTAAAGTTCCGTAGGGCCCTGTGGGGTTCTGTATGGACCTGTAGGGTTCCGTAGGGGCCTGCAGTGTTCTGTAAGTGCCCGTAGGTGTCTGTAGGGTTCCGTAGGGGTCTGTAGGGTTCCGTAGGCACCTGCAGTGTTCTGTAGGAGCCCATAGGGTTTTAGTGAGGTTCCGTTGTGTTGCTAAGGGTCTTGTAGAGTGCTGTCGGGTCCTGGAGTATTCTGTAGGGTTCCAGAGGGGCTCGTAGGGTTCCGTCGAAATCTGAAGGGTTCCCTAGGGGCCCATAGAGTCCCGTAGATTGCCGTAGGGGCCTGTAGGGTTGTGTAAGTGCCCGCAGGGGTTGGTAGGAGCTTGTAGGGTGCCATATGTTTCCGGAGGGTTGTGTAGGGTTCCGTAGGGGCCTGTGGTGTTCCCTAGGGGCCTGTAGAGTCTCGTACAGTTCTGTAGGGTCCTGTAGGTTTCCATAAGCGCCCGCAGAGGTCTGAAGGGGCCCGTACTGTGCCGTAAGGATCCATAGGGCTCCGTAGAGCTTCGTAGGTTCCCTAGAGGCCTCTGGAGTACCGCAGGAGCCAGTAGTGTTCTCTAGGGGCCCGTAGGGTTCCTTCCATAGGAGCTGGCAGTGTTCCGTAGGGTCCTCTAGGGTTGAGTAAGTGCCCGCAGGAGTCTGTAGGAATCCGTGGGATTCTGTAAGGTTCCGGAGGGTTCTGCAGGGTTCCGTAGGGGCCCGTAGAGTTCCGTAGTGGCTGGTAAAGTTCCCTAGGGCCCTGTACCGTTCCGTAACTGCCTGCAAGGGTCTTTAGGCTTCCGTAGGGGCTGGTAGGGTTCCATAAAGTTCCGTGGGTTCCTGCAGAGTTCTGCAAGTGCCCGCAAGGGCCTGTAGGGGCCCACAGTGTTTCTGCCAGGTTCCGTAGAGTTCCGTAGGGGCCATATTTTTCTGTAGTGGCTGGTAGTATTCTGTAGGGGTCTGTAGGGTTCCGTAGGCGCCTGCAGTGTTCTGTAGGAGCCCATAGGGTTTTAGTGAGGTTCCGTTGTGTTGCTAAGGGTCTTGTAGAGTGCTGTCGGGTCCTGGAGTATTCTGTAGGGTTCCAGAGGGGCTCGTAGGGTTCCATCGAAATCTATAGGGTTCCCTAGGGGCCCATAGACTCCCGTAGATTGCCGTAGGGACCTGTAGGGTTGTGTAAGTGCCCGCAGAAGTCTGTAGGAGTCTGTGGGATTCTGTAAGGTTCTGGAGGGTTCTGCAGGGTTCCGTAGGGGCCCGTAGAGTTCCGTAGTGGCTGGTAAAGTTCCGTAGGGCCCTGTGGGGTTCTGTATGGACCTGTAGGGTTCCGTAGGGGCCTGCAGGGTTCCGTAAGTGCCCGCAGGTGTCTGTAGGGTTCCGTAGGGGTCTGTAGGGTTCCGTAGGCACCTGCAGTGTTCTGTAGGAGCCCATAGGGTTTTAGTGAGGTTCCGTTGTGTTGCTAAGGGTCTTGTAGAGTGCTGTCGGGTCCTGGAGTATTCTGTAGGGTTCCAGAGGGGCTCGTAGGGTTCCGTCGAAATCTGAAGGGTTCCCTAGGGGCCCATAGAGTCCCGTAGATTGCCGTAGGGGCCTGTAGGGTTGTGTAAGTGCCCGCAGGGGTTGGTAGGAGCTTGTAGGGTGCCATATGTTTCCGGAGGGTTGTGTAGGGTTCCGTAGGGGCCTGTGGTGTTCCCTAGGGGCCTGTAGAGTCTCGTACAGTTCTGTAGGGTCCTGTAGGTTTCCATAAGCGCCCGCAGAGGTCTGAAGGGGCCCGTACTGTGCCGTAAGGATCCATAGGGCTCCGTAGAGCTTCGTAGGTTCCCTAGAGGCCTCTGGAGTACCGCAGGAGCCAGTAGTGTTCTCTAGGGGCCCGTAGGGTTCCTTCCATAGGAGCTGGCAGTGTTCCGTAGGGTCCTCTAGGGTTGAGTAAGTGCCCGCAGGAGTCTGTAGGAATCCGTGGGATTCTGTAAGGTTCCGGAGGGTTCTGCAGGGTTCCGTAGGGGCCCGTAGAGTTCCGTAGTGGCTGGTAAAGTTCCCTAGGGCCCTGTACCGTTCCGTAACTGCCTGCAAGGGTCTTTAGGCTTCCGTAGGGGCTGGTAGGGTTCCATAAAGTTCCGTGGGTTCCTGCAGAGTTCTGCAAGTGCCCGCAAGGGCCTGTAGGGGCCCACAGTGTTTCTGCCAGGTTCCGTAGAGTTCCGTAGGGGCCATATTTTTCTGTAGTGGCTGGTAGTATTCTGTAGGGGTCTGTAGGGTTCCGTAGGCGCCTACAGTGTTCTGTAGGAGCCCATAGGGTTTTAGTGAGGTTCCGTTGTGTTGCTAAGGGTCTTGTAGAGTGCTGTCGGGTCCTGGAGTATTCTGTAGGGTTCCAGAGGGGCTCGTAGGGTTCCATCGAAATCTATAGGGTTCCCTAGGGGCCCATAGAGTCCCGTAGATTTCCGTAGGGACCTGTAGGGTTGTGTAAGTGCCCGCAGAAGTCTGTAGGAGTCTGTGGGATTCTGTAAGGTTCCGGAGGGTTCTGCAGGGTTCCGTAGGGGCCCGTAGAGTTCCGTAGTGGCTGGTAAAGTTCCGTAGGGCCCTGTGGGGTTCTGTATGGACCTGTAGGGTTCCGTAGGGGCCTGCAGGGTTCTGTAAGTGCCCGCAGGTGTCTGTAGGGTTCCGTAGGGGTCTGTAGGGTTCCGTAGGCACCTGCAGTGTTCTGTAGGAGCCCATAGGGTTTTAGTGAGGTTCCGTTGTGTTGCTAAGGGTCTTGTAGAGTGCTGTCGGGTCCTGGAGTATTCTGTAGGGTTCCAGAGGGGCTCGTAGGGTTCCGTCGAAATCTGTAGGGTTCCCTAGGGGCCCATAGAGTCCCGTAGATTGCCGTTGGGACCTGTAGGGTTGTGTAAGTGCTCGCAGGGGTTGGTAGGAGCTTGTAGGGTTCCATAAGTTTCCAGAGGGTTGTGTAGGGTTCCGTAGGGGCCTGTGGTGTTCCCTAGGGGCCTGTAGAGTCTCGTACGGTTCCGTAGGGGCCTGTGGTGTTCCCTAGGGGCCTGTAGAGTCTCGTACAGTTCCGTAGGGTCCTGTAGGTTTCCATAAGTGCCCGCAGAGGTCTGAATGGGCCCGTACTGTTCCGTAAGGATCCATAGGGCTCCGTAGAGCTTCGTAGGTTCCCTAGAGGCCTGTGGAGTACCGCAGGAGCCAGTAGTGTTCTGTAGGGGCCCATAGGGTTCCTTCCATAGGGGCTGGCAGTGTTCCGTAGGGGCCTGTAGGGTTGTGTAAGTGCCCGCAGAAGTCTGTAGGAGTCTGTGGGATTCTGTAAGGTTCCGGAGGGTTCTGCAGGGTTCCGTAGGGGCCCGTAGAGTTCCGTAGTGGCTGGTAAAGTTCCGTAGGGCCCTGTGGGGTTCTGTATGGACCTGTAGGGTTCCGTAGGGGCCTGCAGTGTTCTGTAAGTGCCCGTAGGTGTCTGTAGGGTTCCGTTGGCACCTGCAGTATTCTGTAGGAGCCCATAGGGTTTTAGTGAGGTTCCGTTGTGTTGCTAAGGGTCTTGTAGAGTGCTGTCGGGTCCTGGAGTATTCTGTAGGGTTCCAGAGGGGCTGGTAGGGTTCCATTGAAATCCATAGGGTTCCCTAGGGGCCCGTAGAGTCCCATAGATTTCCGTAGGGGCCTCTAGGGTTGTGTAAGTGCCCGCAGGGGTTGGTAGGAGCTTGTAGGGTGCCATATGTTTCCGGAGGGTTGTGTAGGGTTCCGTAGGGGCCTGTGGTGTTCCCTAGGGGCCTGTAGAGTCTCGTACAGTTCCGTAGGGGCCTGTAGTGTTCCCTAGGGGCCTGTAGAGTCTCGTACAGTTCCGTAGGGTCCTGTAGGTTTCCATAAGCACCCGCAGAGGTCTGAAGGGGCCCGTACTGTTCCGTAAGGATCCATAGGGTTCCGTAGAGCTTCGTAGGTTCCCTAGAGGCCTGTGGAGTACCGCAGGAGCCAGTAGTGTTCTGTAGGGGCCCGTAGGGTTCCTTCCATAGGAGCTGGCAGTGTTCCGTAGGGTCCTCTAGGGTTGAGTAAGTGCCCGCAGGAGTCTGTAGGAATCCGTGGGATTCTGTAAGGTTCTGGAGGGTTCTGCAGGGTTCCGTAGGGGCCCGTAGAGTTCCGTAGTGGCTGGTAAAGTTCCCTAGGGCCCTGTACCGTTCCGTAACTGCCTGCAAGGGTCTTTAGGCTTCCGTAGGGGCTGGTAGGGTTCCATAAAGTTCCGTGGGTTCCTGCAGAGTTCTGCAAGTGCCCGCAAGGGCCTCTAGGGGCCCACAGTGTTTCTGCCAGGTTCCGTAGAGTTCCGTAGGGGCCATATTTTTCTGTAGTGGCTGGTAGTATTCTGTAGGGGTCTGTAGGTTTCCATAGGCGCCTACAGTGTTCTGTAGGAGCCCATAGGGTTTTAGTGAGGTTCCGTTGTGTTGCTAAGGGTCTTGTAGAGTGCTGTCGGGTCCTGGAGTATTCTGTAGGGTTCCAGAGGGGCTCGTAGGGTTCCATCGAAATCTATAGGGTTCCCTAGGGGCCCATAGAGTCCCGTAGATTTCCGTAGGGACCTGTAGGGTTGTGTAAGTGCCCGCAGAAGTCTGTAGGAGTCTGTGGGATTCTGTAAGGTTCCGGAGGGTTCTGCAGGGTTCCGTAGGGGCCCGTAGAGTTCCGTAGTGGCTGGTAAAGTTCCGTAGGGCCCTGTGGGGTTCTGTATGGACCTGTAGGGTTCCGTAGGGGCCTGCAGGGTTCCGTAAGTGCCCGCAGGTGTCTGTAGGGTTCCGTAGGGGTCTGTAGGGTTCCGTAGGCACCTGCAGTGTTCTGTAGGAGCCCATAGGGTTTTAGTGAGGTTCCGTTGTGTTGCTAAGGGTCTTGTAGAGTGCTGTCGGGTCCTGGAGTATTCTGTAGGGTTCCAGAGGGGCTCGTAGGGTTCCGTCGAAATCTGTAGGGTTCCCTAGGGGCCCATAGAGTCCCGTAGATTGCCGTTGGGACCTGTAGGGTTGTGTAAGTGCTCGCAGGGGTTGGTAGGAGCTTGTAGGGTTCCATAAGTTTCCAGAGGGTTGTGTAGGGTTCCGTAGGGGCCTGTGGTGTTCCCTAGGGGCCTGTAGAGTCTCGTACAGTTCCGTAGGGTCCTGTAGGTTTCCATAAGTGCCCGCAGAGGTCTGAATGGGCCCGTACTGTTCCGTAAGGATCCATAGGGCTCCGTAGAGCTTCGTAGGTTCCCTAGAGGCCTGTGGAGTACCGCAGGAGCCAGTAGTGTTCTGTAGGGGCCCGTAGGGTTCCTTCCATAGGGGCTGGCAGTGTTCCGTAGGGGCCTGTAGGGTTGTTTAAGTGCCCGCAGAAGTCTGTAGGAGTCTGTGGGATTCTGTAAGGTTCCGGAGGGTTCTGCAGGGTTCCGTAGGGGCCCGTAGAGTTCCGTAGTGGCTGGTAAAGTTCCGTAGGGCCCTGTGGGGTTCTGTATGGACCTGTAGGGTTCCGTAGGGGCCTGCAGGGTTCTGTAAGTGCCCGTAGGTGTCTGTACGGGTCTGTAGGGTTCCGTAGGCACCTGAAGTATTCTGTAGGAGCCCATAGGGTTTTAGTGAGGTTCCGTTGTGTTGCTAAGGGTCTTGTAGAGTGCTGTCGGGTCCTGGAGTATTCTGTAGGGTTCCAGAGGGGCTCGTAGGGTTCCGTCGAAATCTGAAGGGTTCCCTAGGGGCCCATAGAGTCCCGTAGATTGCCGTAGGGGCCTGTAGGGTTGTGTAAGTGCCCGCAGGGGTTGGTAGGAGCTTGTAGGGTTCCATATGTTTCCGGAGGGTTGTGTAGGGTTCCGTAGGGGCCTGTGGTGTTCCCTAAGGGCCTGTAGAGTCTCGTACAGTTCCGTAGGGTCCTGTAGGTTTCCATAAGCGCCCGCAGAGGTCTAAAGGGGCCCGTACTGTGCCGTAAGGATCCATAGGGCTCCGTAGAGCTTCGTAGGTTCCCTAGAGGCCTCTGGAGTACCGCAGGAGCCAGTAGTGTTCTGTAGGGGCCCGTAGGGTTCCTTCCATAGGAGCTGGCAGTGTTCCGTAGGGTCCTCTAGGGTTGAGTAAGTGCCCGCAGGAGTCTGTAGGAATCCGTGGGATTCTGTAAGGTTCTGGAGGGTTCTGCAGGGTTCCGTAGGGGCCCGTAGAGTTCCGTAGTGGCTGGTAAAGTTCCCTAGGGCCCTGTACCGTTCCGTAACTGCCTGCAAGGGTCTTTACGCTTCCGTAGGGGCTGGTAGGGTTCCATAAAGTTCCGTGGGTTCCTGCAGAGTTCTGCAAGTGCCCGCAAGGGCCTGTAGGGGCCCACAGTGTTTCTGCCAGGTTCCGTAGAGTTCCGTAGGGGCCATATTTTTCTGTAGTGGCTGGTAGTATTCTGTAGGGGTCTGTAGGGTTCCGTAGGCGCCTACAGTGTTCTGTAGGAGCCCATAGGGTTTTAGTGAGGTTCCGTTGTGTTGCTAAGGGTCTTGTAGAGTGCTGTCGGGTCCTGGAGTATTCTGTAGGGTTCCAGAGGGGCTCGTAGGGTTCCATCGAAATCTATAGGGTTCCCTAGGGGCCCATAGAGTCCCGTAGATTTCCGTAGGGACCTGTAGGGTTGTGTAAGTGCCCGCAGAAGTCTGTAGGAGTCTGTGGGATTCTGTAAGGTTCCGGAGGGTTCTGCAGGGTTCCGTAGGGGCCCGTAGAGTTCCGTAGTGGCTGGTAAAGTTCCGTAGGGCCCTGTGGGGTTCTGTATGGACCTGTAGGGTTCCGTAGGGGCCTGCAGGGTTCTGTAAGTGCCCGCAGGTGTCTGTAGGGTTCCGTAGGGGTCTGTAGGGTTCCGTAGGCACCTGCAGTGTTCTGTAGGAGCCCATAGGGTTTTAGTGAGGTTCCGTTGTGTTGCTAAGGGTCTTGTAGAGTGCTGTCGGGTCCTGGAGTATTCTGTAGGGTTCCAGAGGGGCTCGTAGGGTTCCGTCGAAATCTGTAGGGTTCCCTAGGGGCCCATAGAGTCCCGTAGATTGCCGTTGGGACCTGTAGGGTTGTGTAAGTGCTCGCAGGGGTTGGTAGGAGCTTGTAGGGTTCCATAAGTTTCCAGAGGGTTGTGTAGGGTTCCGTAGGGGCCTGTGGTGTTCCCTAGGGGCCTGTAGAGTCTCGTACGGTTCCGTAGGGGCCTGTGGTGTTCCCTAGGGGCCTGTAGAGTCTCGTACAGTTCCGTAGGGTCCTGTAGGTTTCCATAAGTGCCCGCAGAGGTCTGAAGGGGCCCGTACTGTTCCGTAAGGATCCATAGGGCTCCGTAGAGCTTCGTAGGTTCCCTAGAGGCCTGTGGAGTACCGCAGGAGCCAGTAGTGTTCTGTAGGGGCCCGTAGGGTTCCTTCCATAGGGGCTGGCAGTGTTCCGTAGGGGCCTGTAGGGTTGTGTAAGTGCCCGCAGAAGTCTGTAGGAGTCTGTGGGATTCTGTAAGGTTCCGGAGGGTTCTGCAGGGTTCCGTAGGGGCCCGTAGAGTTCCGTAGTGGCTGGTAAAGTTCCCTAGGGCCCTGTGGGGTTCTGTATGGACCTGTAGGGTTCCGTAGGGGCCTGCAGTGTTCTGTAAGTGCCCGTAGGTGTCTGTAGGGTTCCGTTGGCACCTGCAGTATTCTGTAGGAGCCCATAGGGTTTTAGTGAGGTTCCGTTGTGTTGCTAAGGGTCTTGTAGAGTGCTGTCGGGTCCTGGAGTATTCTGTAGGGTTCCAGAGGGGCTGGTAGGGTTCCATTGAAATCCATAGGGTTCCCTAGGGGCCCGTAGAGTCCCATAGATTTCCGTAGGGGCCTGTAGGGTTGTGTAAGTGCCCGCAGGGGTTGGTAGGAGCTTGTAGGGTGCCATATGTTTCCGGAGGGTTGTGTAGGGTTCCGTAGGGGCCTGTGGTGTTCCCTAGGGGCCTGTAGAGTCTCGTACAGTTCCGTAGGGGCCTGTAGTGTTCCCTAGGGGCCTGTAGAGTCTCGTACAGTTCCGTAGGGTCCTGTAGGTTTCCATAAGCGCCCGCAGAGGTCTGAAGGGGCCCGTACTGTTCCGTAAGGATCCATAGGGTTCCGTAGAGCTTCGTAGGTTCCCTAGAGGCCTGTGGAGTACCGCAGGAGCCAGTAGTGTTCTGTAGGGGCCCGTAGGGTTCCTTCCATAGGAGCTGGCAGTGTTCCGTAGGGTCCTCTAGGGTTGTGTAAGTGCCCGCAGGAGTCTGTAGGAATCCGTGGGATTCTGTAAGGTTCTGGAGGGTTCTGCAGGGTTCCGTAGGGGCCCGTAGAGTTCCGTAGTGGCTGGTAAAGTTCCCTAGGGCCCTGTACCGTTCCGTAACTGCCTGCAAGGGTCTTTAGGCTTCCGTAGGGGCTGGTAGGGTTCCATAAAGTTCCGTGGGTTCCTGCAGAGTTCTGCAAGTGCCCGCAAGGGCCTGTAGGGGCCCACAGTGTTTCTGCCAGGTTCCGTAGAGTTCCGTAGGGGCCATATCTTTCTGTAGTGGCTGGTAGTATTCTGTAGGGGTCTGTAGGTTTCCATAGGCGCCTACAGTGTTCTGTAGGAGCCCATAGGGTTTTAGTGAGGTTCCGTTGTGTTGCTAAGGGTCTTGTAGAGTGCTGTCGGGTCCTGGAGTATTCTGTAGGGTTCCAGAGGGGCTCGTAGGGTTCCATCGAAATCTATAGGGTTCCCTAGGGGCCCATAGAGTCCCGTAGATTTCCGTAGGGACCTGTAGGGTTGTGTAAGTGCCCGCAGAAGTCTGTAGGAGTCTGTGGGATTCTGTAAGGTTCCGGAGGGTTCTGCAGGGTTCCGTAGGGGCCCGTAGAGTTCCGTAGTGGCTGGTAAAGTTCCGTAGGGCCCTGTGGGGTTCTGTATGGACCTGTAGGGTTCCGTAGGGGCCTGCAGGGTTCCGTAAGTGCCCGCAGGTGTCTGTAGGGTTCCGTAGGGGTCTGTAGGGTTCCGTAGGCACCTGCAGTGTTCTGTAGGAGCCCATAGGGTTTTAGTGAGGTTCCGTTGTGTTGCTAAGGGTCTTGTAGAGTGCTGTCGGGTCCTGGAGTATTCTGTAGGGTTCCAGAGGGGCTCGTAGGGTTCCGTCGAAATCTGTAGGGTTCCCTAGGGGCCCATAGAGTCCCGTAGATTGCCGTTGGGACCTGTAGGGTTGTGTAAGTGCTCGCAGGGGTTGGTAGGAGCTTGTAGGGTTCCATAAGTTTCCAGAGGGTTGTGTAGGGTTCCGTAGGGGCCTGTGGTGTTCCCTAGGGGCCTGTAGAGTCTCGTACGGTTCCGTAGGGGCCTGTGGTGTTCCCTAGGGGCCTGTAGAGTCTCGTACAGTTCCGTAGGGTCCTGTAGGTTTCCATAAGTGCCCGCAGAGGTCTGAATGGGCCCGTACTGTTCCGTAAGGATCCATAGGGCTCCGTAGAGCTTCGTAGGTTCCCTAGAGGCCTGTGGAGTACCGCAGGAGCCAGTAGTGTTCTGTAGGGGCCCGTAGGGTTCCTTCCATAGGGGCTGGCAGTGTTCCGTAGGGGCCTGTAGGGTTGTGTAAGTGCCCGCAGAAGTCTGTAGGAGTCTGTGGGATTCTGTAAGGTTCCGGAGGGTTCTGCAGGGTTCCGTAGGGGCCCGTAGAGTTCCGTAGTGGCTGGTAAAGTTCCGTAGGGCCCTGTGGGGTTCTGTATGGACCTGTAGGGTTCCGTAGGGGCCTGCAGTGTTCTGTAAGTGCCCGCAGGTGTCTGTAGGGTTCCGTTGGCACCTGCAGTATTCTGTAGGAGCCCATAGGGTTTTAGTGAGGTTCCGTTGTGTTGCTAAGGGTCTTGTAGAGTGCTGTCGGGTCCTGGAGTATTCTGTAGGGTTCCAGAGGGGCTGGTAGGGTTCCATTGAAATCCATAGGGTTCCCTAGGGGCCCGTAGAGTCCCATAGATTTCCGTAGGGGCCTCTAGGGTTGTGTAAGTGCCCGCAGGGGTTGGTAGGAGCTTGTAGGGTGCCATATGTTTCCGGAGGGTTGTGTAGGGTTCCGTAGGGGCCTGTGGTGTTCCCTAGGGGCCTGTAGAGTCTCGTACAGTTCCGTAGGGGCCTGTAGTGTTCCCTAGGGGCCTGTAGAGTCTCGTACAGTTCCGTAGGGTCCTGTAGGTTTCCATAAGCGCCCGCAGAGGTCTGAAGGGGCCCGTACTGTTCCGTAAGGATCCATAGGGTTCCGTAGAGCTTCGTAGGTTCCCTAGAGGCCTGTGGAGTACCGCAGGAGCCAGTAGTGTTCTGTAGGGGCCCGTAGGGTTCCTTCCATAGGAGCTGGCAGTGTTCCGTAGGGTCCTCTAGGGTTGAGTAAGTGCCCGCAGGAGTCTGTAGGAATCCGTGGGATTCTGTAAGGTTCTGGAGGGTTCTGCAGGGTTCCGTAGGGGCCCGTAGAGTTCCGTAGTGGCTGGTAAAGTTCCCTAGGGCCCTGTACCGTTCCGTAACTGCCTGCAAGGGTCTTTAGGCTTCCGTAGGGGCTGGTAGGGTTCCATAAAGTTCCGTGGGTTCCTGCAGAGTTCTGCAAGTGCCCGCAAGGGCCTGTAGGGGCCCACAGTGTTTCTGCCAGGTTCCGTAGAGTTCCGTAGGGGCCATATTTTTCTGTAGTGGCTGGTAGTATTCTGTAGGGGTCTGTAGGGTTCCGTAGGCGCCTACAGTGTTCTGTAGGAGCCCATAGGGTTTTAGTGAGGTTCCGTTGTGTTGCTAAGGGTCTTGTAGAGTGCTGTCGGGTCCTGGAGTATTCTGTAGGGTTCCAGAGGGGCTCGTAGGGTTCCATCGAAATCTATAGGGTTCCCTAGGGGCCCATAGAGTCCCGTAGATTTCCGTAGGGACCTGTAGGGTTGTGTAAGTGCCCGCAGAAGTCTGTAGGAGTCTGTGGGATTCTGTAAGGTTCCGGAGGGTTCTGCAGGGTTCCGTAGGGGCCCGTAGAGTTCCGTAGTGGCTGGTAAAGTTCCGTAGGGCCCTGTGGGGTTCTGTATGGACCTGTAGGGTTCCGTAGGGGCCTGCAGGGTTCTGTAAGTGCCCGCAGGTGTCTGTAGGGTTCCGTAGGGGTCTGTAGGGTTCCGTAGGCACCTGCAGTGTTCTGTAGGAGCCCATAGGGTTTTAGTGAGGTTCCGTTGTGTTGCTAAGGGTCTTGTAGAGTGCTGTCGGGTCCTGGAGTATTCTGTAGGGTTCCAGAGGGGCTCGTAGGGTTCCGTCGAAATCTGTAGGGTTCCCTAGGGGCCCATAGAGTCCCGTAGATTGCCGTTGGGACCTGTAGGGTTGTGTAAGTGCTCGCAGGGGTTGGTAGGAGCTTGTAGGGTTCCATAAGTTTCCAGAGGGTTGTGTAGGGTTCCGTAGGGGCCTGTGGTGTTCCCTAGGGGCCTGTAGAGTCTCGTACGGTTCCGTAGGGGCCTGTGGTGTTCCCTAGGGGCCTGTAGAGTCTCGTACAGTTCCGTAGGGTCCTGTAGGTTTCCATAAGTGCCCGCAGAGGTCTGAATGGGCCCGTACTGTTCCGTAAGGATCCATAGGGCTCCGTAGAGCTTCGTAGGTTCCCTAGAGGCCTGTGGAGTACCGCAGGAGCCAGTAGTGTTCTGTAGGGGCCCGTAGGGTTCCTTCCATAGGGGCTGGCAGTGTTCCGTAGGGGCCTGTAGGGTTGTGTAAGTGCCCGCAGAAGTCTGTAGGAGTCTGTGGGATTCTGTAAGGTTCCGGAGGGTTCTGCAGGGTTCCGTAGGGGCCCGTAGAGTTCCGTAGTGGCTGGTAAAGTTCCGTAGGGCCCTGTGGGGTTCTGTATGGACCTGTAGGGTTCCGTAGGGGCCTGCAGTGTTCTGTAAGTGCCCGTAGGTGTCTGTAGGGTTCCGTTGGCACCTGCAGTATTCTGTAGGAGCCCATAGGGTTTTAGTGAGGTTCCGTTGTGTTGCTAAGGGTCTTGTAGAGTGCTGTCGGGTCCTGGAGTATTCTGTAGGGTTCCAGAGGGGCTCGTAGGGTTCCATTGAAATCCATAGGGTTCCCTAGGGGCCCGTAGAGTCCCATAGATTTCCGTAGGGGCCTCTAGGGTTGTGTAAGTGCCCGCAGGGGTTGGTAGGAGCTTGTAGGGTGCCATATGTTTCCGGAGGGTTGTGTAGGGTTCCGTAGGGGCCTGTGGTGTTCCCTAGGGGCCTGTAGAGTCTCGTACAGTTCCGTAGGGGCCTGTAGTGTTCCCTAGGGGCCTGTAGAGTCTCGTACAGTTCCGTAGGGTCCTGTAGGTTTCCATAAGCGCCCGCAGAGGTCTGAAGGGGCCCGTACTGTTCCGTAAGGATCCATAGGGTTCCGTAGAGCTTCGTAGGTTCCCTAGAGGCCTGTGGAGTACCGCAGGAGCCAGTAGTGTTCTGTAGGGGCCCGTAGGGTTCCTTCCATAGGAGCTGGCAGTGTTCCGTAGGGTCCTCTAGGGTTGAGTAAGTGCCCGCAGGAGTCTGTAGGAATCCGTGGGATTCTGTAAGGTTCTGCAGGGTTCTGCAGGGTTCCGTAGGGGCCCGTAGAGTTCCGTAGTGGCTGGTAAAGTTCCCTAGGGCCCTGTACCGTTCCGTAACTGCCTGCAAGGGTCTTTAGGCTTCCGTAGGGGCTGGTAGGGTTCCATAAAGTTCCGTGGGTTCCTGCAGAGTTCTGCAAGTGCCCGCAAGGGCCTGTAGGGGCCCACAGTGTTTCTGCCAGGTTCCGTAGAGTTCCGTAGGGGCCATATCTTTCTGTAGTGGCTGGTAGTATTCTG
Organism: Numenius arquata; assembly: GCF_964106895.1. Lineage (NCBI taxonomy): Eukaryota > Metazoa > Chordata > Aves > Charadriiformes > Scolopacidae > Numenius > Numenius arquata. The sequence goes on from NW_027414869.1 coordinate 199,846, forward strand.
TAGGGGTCTGTAGGTTTCCATAGGCGCCTACAGTGTTCTGTAGGAGCCCATAGGGTTTTAGTGAGGTTCCGTTGTGTTGCTAAGGGTCTTGTAGAGTGCTGTCGGGTCCTGGAGTATTCTGTAGGGTTCCAGAGGGGCTCGTAGGGTTCCATCGAAATCTATAGGGTTCCCTAGGGGCCCATAGAGTCCCGTAGATTTCCGTAGGGACCTGTAGGGTTGTGTAAGTGCCCACAGAAGTCTGTAGGAGTCTGTGGGATTCTGTAAGGTTCCGGAGGGTTCTGCAGGGTTCCGTAGGGGCCCGTAGAGTTCCGTAGTGGCTGGTAAAGTTCCGTAGGGCCCTGTGGGGTTCTGTATGGACCTGTAGGGTTCCGTAGGGGCCTGCAGGGTTCCGTAAGTGCCCGCAGGTGTCTGTAGGGTTCCGTAGGGGTCTGTAGGGTTCCGTAGGCACCTGCAGTGTTCTGTAGGAGCCCATAGGGTTTTAGTGAGGTTCCGTTGTGTTGCTAAGGGTCTTGTAGAGTGCTGTCGGGTCCTGGAGTATTCTGTAGGGTTCCAGAGGGGCTCGTAGGGTTCCGTCGAAATCTGTAGGGTTCCCTAGGGGCCCATAGAGTCCCGTAGATTGCCGTTGGGACCTGTAGGGTTGTGTAAGTGCTCGCAGGGGTTGGTAGGAGCTTGTAGGGTTCCATAAGTTTCCAGAGGGTTGTGTAGGGTTCCGTAGGGGCCTGTGGTGTTCCCTAAGGGCCTGTAGAGTCTCGTACGGTTCCGTAGGGGCCTGTGGTGTTCCCTAGGGGCCTGTAGAGTCTCGTACAGTTCCGTAGGGTCCTGTAGGTTTCCATAAGTGCCCGCAGAGGTCTGAATGGGCCCGTACTGTTCCGTAAGGATCCATAGGGCTCCGTAGAGCTTCGTAGGTTCCCTAGAGGCCTGTGGAGTACCGCAGGAGCCAGTAGTGTTCTGTAGGGGCCCGTAGGGTTCCTTCCATAGGGGCTGGCAGTGTTCCGTAGGGGCCTGTAGGGTTGTTTAAGTGCCCGCAGAAGTCTGTAGGAGTCTGTGGGATTCTGTAAGGTTCCGGAGGGTTCTGCAGGGTTCCGTAGGGGCCCGTAGAGTTCCGTAGTGGCTGGTAAAGTTCCGTAGGGCCCTGTGGGGTTCTGTATGGACCTGTAGGGTTCCGTAGGGGCCTGCAGTGTTCTGTAAGTGCCCGTAGGTGTCTGTAGGGTTCCGTAGGCACCTGCAGTATTCTGTAGGAGCCCATAGGGTTTTAGTGAGGTTCCGTTGTGTTGCTAAGGGTCTTGTAGAGTGCTGTCGGGTCCTGGAGTATTCTGTAGGGTTCCAGAGGGGCTGGTAGGGTTCCATCGAAATCCATAGGGTTCCCTAGGGGCCCGTAGAGTCCCATAGATTTCCGTAGGGGCCTGTAGCTTTGTGTAAGTGCCCGCAGGGGTTGGTAGGAGCTTGTAGGGTGCCATATGTTTCCGGAGGGTTGTGTAGGGTTCCGTAGGGGCCTGTGGTGTTCCCTAGGGTCCTGTAGAGTCTCGTACAGTTCCGTAGGGTCCTGTAGGTTTCCATAAGCACCCGCAGAGGTCTAAAGGGGCCCGTACTGTTCCGTAAGGATCCATAGGGTTCCGTAGAGCTTCGTAGGTTCCCTAGAGGCCTGTGGAGTACCGCAGGAGCCAGTAGTGTTCTGTAGGGGCCCGTAGGGTTCCTTCCATAGGAGCTGGCAGTGTTCCGTAGGGTCCTCTAGGGTTGAGTAAGTGCCCGCAGGAGTCTGTAGGAATCCGTGGGATTCTGTAAGGTTCTGCAGGGTTCTGCAGGGTTCCGTAGGGGCCCGTAGAGTTCCGTAGTGGCTGGTAAAGTTCCCTAGGGCCCTGTACCGTTCCGTAACTGCCTGCAAGGGTCTTTAGGCTTCCGTAGGGGCTGGTAGGGTTCCATAAAGTTCCGTGGGTTCCTGCAGAGTTCTGCAAGTGCCCGCAAGGGCCTGTAGGGGCCCACAGTGTTTCTGCCAGGTTCCGTAGAGTTCCGTAGGGGCCATATTTTTCTGTAGTGGCTGGTAGTATTCTGTAGGGGTCTGTAGGTTTCCGTAGGCGCCTACAGTGTTCTGTAGGAGCCCATAGGGTTTTAGTGAGGTTCCGTTGTGTTGCTAAGGGTCTTGTAGAGTGCTGTCGGGTCCTGGAGTATTCTGTAGGGTTCCAGAGGGCCTCATAGGGTTCCATCGAAATCTATAGGGTTCCCTAGGGGCCCATAGAGTCCCATAGATTTCCGTAGGGACCTGTAGGGTTGTGTAAGTGCCCGCAGAAGTCTGTAGGAGTCTGTGGGATTCTGTAAGTTTCCGGAGGGTTCTGCAGGGTTCCGTAGGGGCCCGTAGAGTTCCGTAGTGGCTGGTAAAGTTCCGTAGGGCCCTGTGGGGTTCTGTATGGACCTGTAGGGTTCCGTAGGGGCCTGCAGTGTTCTGTAAGTGCCCGTAGGTGTCTGTAGGGTTCCGTAGGCACCTGCAGTATTCTGTAGGAGCCCGTAGGGTTTTAGTGAGGTTCCGTTGTGTTGCTAAGGGTCTTGTAGAGTGCTGTCGGGTCCTGGAGTATTCTGTAGGGTTCCAGAGGGGCTGGTAGGGTTCCATCGAAATCCATAGGGTTCCCTAGGGGCCCGTAGAGTCCCATAGATTTCCGTAGGGGCCTGTAGGGTTGTGTAAGTGCCCGCAGGGGTTGGTAGGAGCTTGTAGGGTGCCATATGTTTCTGGAGGGTTGTGTAGGGTTCCGTAGGGGCCTGTGGTGTTCCCTAGGGTCCTGTAGAGTCTCGTACAGTTTCGGTAGGGTCCTGTAGGTTTCCATAAGCGCCCGCAGAGGTCTGAAGGGACCCGTACTGTGCAGTAAGGATCCATAGGGTTCCGTAGAGCTTCGTAGGTTCCCTAGAGGCCTCTGGAGTACCGCAGGAGCCAGTAGTTTTCCGTAGGGTCCTCTAGGGTTGAGTAAGTGCCCGCAGGAGTCTGTAGGAATCCGTGGGATTCTGTAAGGTTCTGGAGGGTTCTGCAGGGTTCCGTAGGGGCCCGTAGAGTTCCGTAGTGGCTGGTAAAGTTCCCTAGGGCCCTGTACCGTTCCGTAACTGCCTGCAAGGGTCTTTAGGCTTCCGTAGGGGCTGGTAGGGTTCCATAAAGTTCCGTGGGTTCCTGCAGAGTTCTGCAAGTGCCCGCAAGGGCCTGTAGGGGCCCACAGTGTTTCTGCCAGGTTCCGTAGAGTTCCGTAGGGGCCATATTTTTCTGTAGTGGCTGGTAGTATTCTGTAGGGGTCTGTAGGTTTCCATAGGCGCCTACAGTGTTCTGTAGGAGCCCATAGGGTTTTAGTGAGGTTCCGTTGTGTTGCTAAGGGTCTTGTAGAGTGCTGTCGGGTCCTGGAGTATTCTGTAGGGTTCCAGAGGGGCTCGTAGGGTTCCATCGAAATCTATAGGGTTCCCTAGGGGCCCATAGAGTCCCGTAGATTTCCGTAGGGACCTGTAGGGTTGTGTAAGTGCCCGCAGAAGTCTGTAGGAGTCTGTGGGATTCTGTAAGGTTCCGGAGGGTTCTGCAGGGTTCCGTAGGGGCCCGTAGAGTTCCGTAGTGGCTGGTAAAGTTCCGTAGGGCCCTGTGGGGTTCTGTATGGACCTGTAGGGTTCCGTAGGGGCCTGCAGGGTTCTGTAAGTGCCCGCAGGTGTCTGTAGGGTTCCGTAGGGGTCTGTAGGGTTCCGTAGGCACCTGCAGTGTTCTGTAGGAGCCCATAGGGTTTTAGTGAGGTTCCGTTGTGTTGCTAAGGGTCTTGTAGAGTGCTGTCGGGTCCTGGAGTATTCTGTAGGGTTCCAGAGGGGCTCGTAGGGTTCCGTCGAAATCTGTAGGGTTCCCTAGGGGCCCATAGAGTCCCGTAGATTGCCGTTGGGACCTGTAGGGTTGTGTAAGTGCTCGCAGGGGTTGGTAGGAGCTTGTAGGGTTCCATAAGTTTCCAGAGGGTTGTGTAGGGTTCCGTAGGGGCCTGTGGTGTTCCCTAGGGGCCTGTAGAGTCTCGTACGGTTCCGTAGGGGCCTGTGGTGTTCCCTAGGGGCCTGTAGAGTCTCGTACAGTTCCGTAGGGTCCTGTAGGTTTCCATAAGTGCCCGCAGAGGTCTGAATGGGCCCGTACTGTTCCGTAAGGATCCATAGGGCTCCGTAGAGCTTCGTAGGTTCCCTAGAGGCCTCTGGAGTACCGCAGGAGCCAGTAGTGTTCTGTAGGGGCCCGTAGGGTTCCTTCCATAGGGGCTGGCAGTGTTCCGTAGGGGCCTGTAGGGTTGTGTAAGTGCCCGCAGAAGTCTGTAGGAGTCTGTGGGATTCTGTAAGGTTCCGGAGGGTTCTGCAGGGTTCCGTAGGGGCCCGTAGAGTTCCGTAGTGGCTGGTAAAGTTCCGTAGGGCCCTGTGGGGTTCTGTATGGACCTGTAGGGTTCCGTAGGGGCCTGCAGTGTTCTGTAAGTGCCCGTAGGTGTCTGTAGGGTTCCGTTGGCACCTGCAGTATTCTGTAGGAGCCCATAGGGTTTTAGTGAGGTTCCGTTGTGTTGCTAAGGGTCTTGTAGAGTGCTGTCGGGTCCTGGAGTATTCTGTAGGGTTCCAGAGGGGCTGGTAGGGTTCCATTGAAATCCATAGGGTTCCCTAGGGGCCCGTAGAGTCCCATAGATTTCCGTAGGGGCCTCTAGGGTTGTGTAAGTGCCCGCAGGGGTTGGTAGGAGCTTGTAGGGTGCCATATGTTTCCGGAGGGTTGTGTAGGGTTCCGTAGGGGCCTGTGGTGTTCCCTAGGGGCCTGTAGAGTCTCGTACAGTTCCGTAGGGGCCTGTAGTGTTCCCTAGGGGCCTGTAGAGTCTCGTACAGTTCCGTAGGGTCCTGTAGGTTTCCATAAGCGCCCGCAGAGGTCTGAAGGGGCCCGTACTGTTCCGTAAGGATCCATAGGGTTCCGTAGAGCTTCGTAGGTTCCCTAGAGGCCTGTGGAGTACCGCAGGAGCCAGTAGTGTTCTGTAGGGGCCCGTAGGGTTCCTTCCATAGGAGCTGGCAGTGTTCCGTAGGGTCCTCTAGGGTTGAGTAAGTGCCCGCAGGAGTCTGTAGGAATCCGTGGGATTCTGTAAGGTTCTGCAGGGTTCTGCAGGGTTCCGTAGGGGCCCGTAGAGTTCCGTAGTGGCTGGTAAAGTTCCCTAGGGCCCTGTACCGTTCCGTAACTGCCTGCAAGGGTCTTTAGGCTTCCGTAGGGGCTGGTAGGGTTCCATAAAGTTCCGTGGGTTCCTGCAGAGTTCTGCAAGTGCCCGCAAGGGCCTGTAGGGGCCCACAGTGTTTCTGCCAGGTTCCGTAGAGTTCCGTAGGGGCCATATCTTTCTGTAGTGGCTGGTAGTATTCTGTAGGGGTCTGTAGGTTTCCATAGGCGCCTACAGTGTTCTGTAGGAGCCCATAGGGTTTTAGTGAGGTTCCGTTGTGTTGCTAAGGGTCTTGTAGAGTGCTGTCGGGTCCTGGAGTATTCTGTAGGGTTCCAGAGGGGCTCGTAGGGTTCCATCGAAATCTATAGGGTTCCCTAGGGGCCCATAGAGTCCCGTAGATTTCCGTAGGGACCTGTAGGGTTGTGTAAGTGCCCACAGAAGTCTGTAGGAGTCTGTGGGATTCTGTAAGGTTCCGGAGGGTTCTGCAGGGTTCCGTAGGGGCCCGTAGAGTTCCGTAGTGGCTGGTAAAGTTCCGTAGGGCCCTGTGGGGTTCTGTATGGACCTGTAGGGTTCCGTAGGGGCCTGCAGGGTTCCGTAAGTGCCCGCAGGTGTCTGTAGGGTTCCGTAGGGGTCTGTAGGGTTCCGTAGGCACCTGCAGTGTTCTGTAGGAGCCCATAGGGTTTTAGTGAGGTTCCGTTGTGTTGCTAAGGGTCTTGTAGAGTGCTGTCGGGTCCTGGAGTATTCTGTAGGGTTCCAGAGGGGCTCGTAGGGTTCCGTCGAAATCTGTAGGGTTCCCTAGGGGCCCATAGAGTCCCGTAGATTGCCGTTGGGACCTGTAGGGTTGTGTAAGTGCTCGCAGGGGTTGGTAGGAGCTTGTAGGGTTCCATAAGTTTCCAGAGGGTTGTGTAGGGTTCCGTAGGGGCCTGTGGTGTTCCCTAAGGGCCTGTAGAGTCTCGTACGGTTCCGTAGGGGCCTGTGGTGTTCCCTAGGGGCCTGTAGAGTCTCGTACAGTTCCGTAGGGTCCTGTAGGTTTCCATAAGTGCCCGCAGAGGTCTGAATGGGCCCGTACTGTTCCGTAAGGATCCATAGGGCTCCGTAGAGCTTCGTAGGTTCCCTAGAGGCCTGTGGAGTACCGCAGGAGCCAGTAGTGTTCTGTAGGGGCCCGTAGGGTTCCTTCCATAGGGGCTGGCAGTGTTCCGTAGGGGCCTGTAGGGTTGTTTAAGTGCCCGCAGAAGTCTGTAGGAGTCTGTGGGATTCTGTAAGGTTCCGGAGGGTTCTGCAGGGTTCCGTAGGGGCCCGTAGAGTTCCGTAGTGGCTGGTAAAGTTCCGTAGGGCCCTGTGGGGTTCTGTATGGACCTGTAGGGTTCCGTAGGGGCCTGCAGTGTTCTGTAAGTGCCCGTAGGTGTCTGTAGGGTTCCGTAGGCACCTGCAGTATTCTGTAGGAGCCCATAGGGTTTTAGTGAGGTTCCGTTGTGTTGCTAAGGGTCTTGTAGAGTGCTGTCGGGTCCTGGAGTATTCTGTAGGGTTCCAGAGGGGCTGGTAGGGTTCCATCGAAATCCATAGGGTTCCCTAGGGGCCCGTAGAGTCCCATAGATTTCCGTAGGGGCCTGTAGCTTTGTGTAAGTGCCCGCAGGGGTTGGTAGGAGCTTGTAGGGTGCCATATGTTTCCGGAGGGTTGTGTAGGGTTCCGTAGGGGCCTGTGGTGTTCCCTAGGGTCCTGTAGAGTCTCGTACAGTTCCGTAGGGTCCTGTAGGTTTCCATAAGCACCCGCAGAGGTCTAAAGGGGCCCGTACTGTTCCGTAAGGATCCATAGGGTTCCGTAGAGCTTCGTAGGTTCCCTAGAGGCCTGTGGAGTACCGCAGGAGCCAGTAGTGTTCTGTAGGGGCCCGTAGGGTTCCTTCCATAGGAGCTGGCAGTGTTCCGTAGGGTCCTCTAGGGTTGAGTAAGTGCCCGCAGGAGTCTGTAGGAATCCGTGGGATTCTGTAAGGTTCTGCAGGGTTCTGCAGGGTTCCGTAGGGGCCCGTAGAGTTCCGTAGTGGCTGGTAAAGTTCCCTAGGGCCCTGTACCGTTCCGTAACTGCCTGCAAGGGTCTTTAGGCTTCCGTAGGGGCTGGTAGGGTTCCATAAAGTTCCGTGGGTTCCTGCAGAGTTCTGCAAGTGCCCGCAAGGGCCTGTAGGGGCCCACAGTGTTTCTGCCAGGTTCCGTAGAGTTCCGTAGGGGCCATATTTTTCTGTAGTGGCTGGTAGTATTCTGTAGGGGTCTGTAGGTTTCCGTAGGCGCCTACAGTGTTCTGTAGGAGCCCATAGGGTTTTAGTGAGGTTCCGTTGTGTTGCTAAGGGTCTTGTAGAGTGCTGTCGGGTCCTGGAGTATTCTGTAGGGTTCCAGAGGGCCTCATAGGGTTCCATCGAAATCTATAGGGTTCCCTAGGGGCCCATAGAGTCCCATAGATTTCCGTAGGGACCTGTAGGGTTGTGTAAGTGCCCGCAGAAGTCTGTAGGAGTCTGTGGGATTCTGTAAGTTTCCGGAGGGTTCTGCAGGGTTCCGTAGGGGCCCGTAGAGTTCCGTAGTGGCTGGTAAAGTTCCGTAGGGCCCTGTGGGGTTCTGTATGGACCTGTAGGGTTCCGTAGGGGCCTGCAGTGTTCTGTAAGTGCCCGTAGGTGTCTGTAGGGTTCCGTAGGCACCTGCAGTATTCTGTAGGAGCCCGTAGGGTTTTAGTGAGGTTCCGTTGTGTTGCTAAGGGTCTTGTAGAGTGCTGTCGGGTCCTGGAGTATTCTGTAGGGTTCCAGAGGGGCTGGTAGGGTTCCATCGAAATCCATAGGGTTCCCTAGGGGCCCGTAGAGTCCCATAGATTTCCGTAGGGGCCTGTAGGGTTGTGTAAGTGCCCGCAGGGGTTGGTAGGAGCTTGTAGGGTGCCATATGTTTCTGGAGGGTTGTGTAGGGTTCCGTAGGGGCCTGTGGTGTTCCCTAGGGTCCTGTAGAGTCTCGTACAGTTTCGGTAGGGTCCTGTAGGTTTCCATAAGCGCCCGCAGAGGTCTGAAGGGACCCGTACTGTGCAGTAAGGATCCATAGGGTTCCGTAGAGCTTCGTAGGTTCCCTAGAGGCCTCTGGAGTACCGCAGGAGCCAGTAGTTTTCCGTAGGGTCCTCTAGGGTTGAGTAAGTGCCCGCAGGAGTCTGTAGGAATCCGTGGGATTCTGTAAGGTTCTGGAGGGTTCTGCAGGGTTCCGTAGGGGCCCGTAGAGTTCCGTAGTGGCTGGTAAAGTTCCCTAGGGCCCTGTACCGTTCCGTAACTGCCTGCAAGGGTCTTTAGGCTTCCGTAGGGGCTGGTAGGGTTCCATAAAGTTCCGTGGGTTCCTGCAGAGTTCTGCAAGTGCCCGCAAGGGCCTGTAGGGGCCCACAGTGTTTCTGCCAGGTTCCGTAGAGTTCCGTAGGGGCCATATTTTTCTGTAGTGGCTGGTAGTATTCTGTAGGGGTCTGTAGGTTTCCATAGGCGCCTACAGTGTTCTGTAGGAGCCCATAGGGTTTTAGTGAGGTTCCGTTGTGTTGCTAAGGGTCTTGTAGAGTGCTGTCGGGTCCTGGAGTATTCTGTAGGGTTCCAGAGGGGCTCGTAGGGTTCCGTCGAAATCTATAGGGTTCCCTAGGGGCCCATAGAGTCCCGTAGATTTCCGTAGGGACCTGTAGGGTTGTGTAAGTGCCCGCAGAAGTCTGTAGGAGTCTGTGGGATTCTGTAAGGTTCCGGAGGGTTCTGCAGGGTTCCGTAGGGGCCCATAGAGTTCCGTAGTGGCTGGTAAAGTTCCGTAGGGCCCTGTGGGGTTCTGTATGGACCTGTAGGGTTCCGTAGGTGCCTGCAGGGTACCGTAAGTGCCCGCAGGTGTCTGTAGGGTTCCGTAGGGGTCTGTAGGGTTCCGTAGGCACCTGCAGTGTTCTGTAGGAGCCCATAGGGTTTTAGTGAGGTTCCGTTGTGTTGCTAAGGGTCTTGTAGAGTGCTGTCGGGTCCTGGAGTATTCTGTAGGGTTCCAGAGGGCCTCATAGGGTTCCATCGAAATCTATAGGGTTCCCTAGGGGCCCATAGAGTCCCATAGATTTCCGTAGGGACCTGTAGGGTTGTGTAAGTGCCCGCAGAAGTCTGTAGGAGTCTGTGGGATTCTGTAAGTTTCCGGAGGGTTCTGCAGGGTTCCGTAGGGGCCCGTAGAGTTCCGTAGTGGCTGGTAAAGTTCCGTAGGGCCCTGTGGGGTTCTGTATGGACCTGTAGGGTTCCGTAGGGGCCTGCAGTGTTCTGTAAGTGCCCGTAGGTGTCTGTAGGGTTCCGTAGGCACCTGCAGTATTCTGTAGGAGCCCGTAGGGTTTTAGTGAGGTTCCGTTGTGTTGCTAAGGGTCTTGTAGAGTGCTGTCGGGTCCTGGAGTATTCTGTAGGGTTCCAGAGGGGCTGGTAGGGTTCCATCGAAATCCATAGGGTTCCCTAGGGGCCCGTAGAGTCCCATAGATTTCCGTAGGGGCCTGTAGGGTTGTGTAAGTGCCCGCAGGGGTTGGTAGGAGCTTGTAGGGTGCCATATGTTTCTGGAGGGTTGTGTAGGGTTCCGTAGGGGCCTGTGGTGTTCCCTAGGGTCCTGTAGAGTCTCGTACAGTTTCGGTAGGGTCCTGTAGGTTTCCATAAGCGCCCGCAGAGGTCTGAAGGGACCCGTACTGTGCAGTAAGGATCCATAGGGTTCCGTAGAGCTTCGTAGGTTCCCTAGAGGCCTCTGGAGTACCGCAGGAGCCAGTAGTTTTCCGTAGGGTCCTCTAGGGTTGAGTAAGTGCCCGCAGGAGTCTGTAGGAATCCGTGGGATTCTGTAAGGTTCTGGAGGGTTCTGCAGGGTTCCGTAGGGGCCCGTAGAGTTCCGTAGTGGCTGGTAAAGTTCCCTAGGGCCCTGTACCGTTCCGTAACTGCCTGCAAGGGTCTTTAGGCTTCCGTAGGGGCTGGTAGGGTTCCATAAAGTTCCGTGGGTTCCTGCAGAGTTCTGCAAGTGCCCGCAAGGGCCTGTAGGGGCCCACAGTGTTTCTGCCAGGTTCCGTAGAGTTCCGTAGGGGCCATATTTTTCTGTAGTGGCTGGTAGTATTCTGTAGGGGTCTGTAGGTTTCCATAGGCGCCTACAGTGTTCTGTAGGAGCCCATAGGGTTTTAGTGAGGTTCCGTTGTGTTGCTAAGGGTCTTGTAGAGTGCTGTCGGGTCCTGGAGTATTCTGTAGGGTTCCAGAGGGGCTCGTAGGGTTCCGTCGAAATCTATAGGGTTCCCTAGGGGCCCATAGAGTCCCGTAGATTTCCGTAGGGACCTGTAGGGTTGTGTAAGTGCCCGCAGAAGTCTGTAGGAGTCTGTGGGATTCTGTAAGGTTCCGGAGGGTTCTGCAGGGTTCCGTAGGGGCCCATAGAGTTCCGTAGTGGCTGGTAAAGTTCCGTAGGGCCCTGTGGGGTTCTGTATGGACCTGTAGGGTTCCGTAGGTGCCTGCAGGGTACCGTAAGTGCCCGCAGGTGTCTGTAGGGTTCCGTAGGGGTCTGTAGGGTTCCGTAGGCACCTGCAGTGTTCTGTAGGAGCCCATAGGGTTTTAGTGAGGTTCCGTTGTGTTGCTAAGGGTCTTGTAGAGTGCTGTCGGGTCCTGGAGTATTCTGTAGGGTTCCAGAGGGCCTCATAGGGTTCCATCGAAATCTATAGGGTTCCCTAGGGGCCCATAGAGTCCCATAGATTTCCGTAGGGACCTGTAGGGTTGTGTAAGTGCCCGCAGAAGTCTGTAGGAGTCTGTGGGATTCTGTAAGTTTCCGGAGGGTTCTGCAGGGTTCCGTAGGGGCCCGTAGAGTTCCGTAGTGGCTGGTAAAGTTCCGTAGGGCCCTGTGGGGTTCTGTATGGACCTGTAGGGTTCCGTAGGGGCCTGCAGTGTTCTGTAAGTGCCCGTAGGTGTCTGTAGGGTTCCGTAGGCACCTGCAGTATTCTGTAGGAGCCCGTAGGGTTTTAGTGAGGTTCCGTTGTGTTGCTAAGGGTCTTGTAGAGTGCTGTCGGGTCCTGGAGTATTCTGTAGGGTTCCAGAGGGGCTGGTAGGGTTCCATCGAAATCCATAGGGTTCCCTAGGGGCCCGTAGAGTCCCATAGATTTCCGTAGGGGCCTGTAGGGTTGTGTAAGTGCCCGCAGGGGTTGGTAGGAGCTTGTAGGGTGCCATATGTTTCTGGAGGGTTGTGTAGGGTTCCGTAGGGGCCTGTGGTGTTCCCTAGGGTCCTGTAGAGTCTCGTACAGTTTCGGTAGGGTCCTGTAGGTTTCCATAAGCGCCCGCAGAGGTCTGAAGGGACCCGTACTGTGCAGTAAGGATCCATAGGGTTCCGTAGAGCTTCGTAGGTTCCCTAGAGGCCTCTGGAGTACCGCAGGAGCCAGTAGTTTTCCGTAGGGTCCTCTAGGGTTGAGTAAGTGCCCGCAGGAGTCTGTAGGAATCCGTGGGATTCTGTAAGGTTCTGGAGGGTTCTGCAGGGTTCCGTAGGGGCCCGTAGAGTTCCGTAGTGGCTGGTAAAGTTCCCTAGGGCCCTGTACCGTTCCGTAACTGCCTGCAAGGGTCTTTAGGCTTCCGTAGGGGCTGGTAGGGTTCCATAAAGTTCCGTGGGTTCCTGCAGAGTTCTGCAAGTGCCCGCAAGGGCCTGTAGGGGCCCACAGTGTTTCTGCCAGGTTCCGTAGAGTTCCGTAGGGGCCATATTTTTCTGTAGTGGCTGGTAGTATTCTGTAGGGGTCTGTAGGTTTCCATAGGCGCCTACAGTGTTCTGTAGGAGCCCATAGGGTTTTAGTGAGGTTCCGTTGTGTTGCTAAGGGTCTTGTAGAGTGCTGTCGGGTCCTGGAGTATTCTGTAGGGTTCCAGAGGGGCTCGTAGGGTTCCATCGAAATCTATAGGGTTCCCTAGGGGCCCATAGAGTCCCGTAGATTTCCGTAGGGACCTGTAGGGTTGTGTAAGTGCCCGCAGAAGTCTGTAGGAGTCTGTGGGATTCTGTAAGGTTCCGGAGGGTTCTGCAGGGTTCCGTAGGGGCCCGTAGAGTTCCGTAGTGGCTGGTAAAGTTCCGTAGGGCCCTGTGGGGTTCTGTATGGACCTGTAGGGTTCCGTAGGGGCCTGCAGGGTTCTGTAAGTGCCCGCAGGTGTCTGTAGGGTTCCGTAGGGGTCTGTAGGGTTCCGTAGGCACCTGCAGTGTTCTGTAGGAGCCCATAGGGTTTTAGTGAGGTTCCGTTGTGTTGCTAAGGGTCTTGTAGAGTGCTGTCGGGTCCTGGAGTATTCTGTAGGGTTCCAGAGGGGCTCGTAGGGTTCCGTCGAAATCTGTAGGGTTCCCTAGGGGCCCATAGAGTCCCGTAGATTGCCGTTGGGACCTGTAGGGTTGTGTAAGTGCTCGCAGGGGTTGGTAGGAGCTTGTAGGGTTCCATAAGTTTCCAGAGGGTTGTGTAGGGTTCCGTAGGGGCCTGTGGTGTTCCCTAGGGGCCTGTAGAGTCTCGTACGGTTCCGTAGGGGCCTGTGGTGTTCCCTAGGGGCCTGTAGAGTCTCGTACAGTTCCGTAGGGTCCTGTAGGTTTCCATAAGTGCCCGCAGAGGTCTGAATGGGCCCGTACTGTTCCGTAAGGATCCATAGGGCTCCGTAGAGCTTCGTAGGTTCCCTAGAGGCCTCTGGAGTACCGCAGGAGCCAGTAGTGTTCTGTAGGGGCCCGTAGGGTTCCTTCCATAGGGGCTGGCAGTGTTCCGTAGGGGCCTGTAGGGTTGTGTAAGTGCCCGCAGAAGTCTGTAGGAGTCTGTGGGATTCTGTAAGGTTCCGGAGGGTTCTGCAGGGTTCCGTAGGGGCCCGTAGAGTTCCGTAGTGGCTGGTAAAGTTCCGTAGGGCCCTGTGGGGTTCTGTATGGACCTGTAGGGTTCCGTAGGGGCCTGCAGTGTTCTGTAAGTGCCCGTAGGTGTCTGTAGGGTTCCGTTGGCACCTGCAGTATTCTGTAGGAGCCCATAGGGTTTTAGTGAGGTTCCGTTGTGTTGCTAAGGGTCTTGTAGAGTGCTGTCGGGTCCTGGAGTATTCTGTAGGGTTCCAGAGGGGCTGGTAGGGTTCCATTGAAATCCATAGGGTTCCCTAGGGGCCCGTAGAGTCCCATAGATTTCCGTAGGGGCCTCTAGGGTTGTGTAAGTGCCCGCAGGGGTTGGTAGGAGCTTGTAGGGTGCCATATGTTTCCGGAGGGTTGTGTAGGGTTCCGTAGGGGCCTGTGGTGTTCCCTAGGGGCCTGTAGAGTCTCGTACAGTTCCGTAGGGGCCTGTAGTGTTCCCTAGGGGCCTGTAGAGTCTCGTACAGTTCCGTAGGGTCCTGTAGGTTTCCATAAGCGCCCGCAGAGGTCTGAAGGGGCCCGTACTGTTCCGTAAGGATCCATAGGGTTCCGTAGAGCTTCGTAGGTTCCCTAGAGGCCTGTGGAGTACCGCAGGAGCCAGTAGTGTTCTGTAGGGGCCCGTAGGGTTCCTTCCATAGGAGCTGGCAGTGTTCCGTAGGGTCCTCTAGGGTTGAGTAAGTGCCCGCAGGAGTCTGTAGGAATCCGTGGGATTCTGTAAGGTTCTGCAGGGTTCTGCAGGGTTCCGTAGGGGCCCGTAGAGTTCCGTAGTGGCTGGTAAAGTTCCCTAGGGCCCTGTACCGTTCCGTAACTGCCTGCAAGGGTCTTTAGGCTTCCGTAGGGGCTGGTAGGGTTCCATAAAGTTCCGTGGGTTCCTGCAGAGTTCTGCAAGTGCCCGCAAGGGCCTGTAGGGGCCCACAGTGTTTCTGCCAGGTTCCGTAGAGTTCCGTAGGGGCCATATCTTTCTGTAGTGGCTGGTAGTATTCTGTAGGGGTCTGTAGGTTTCCATAGGCGCCTACAGTGTTCTGTAGGAGCCCATAGGGTTTTAGTGAGGTTCCGTTGTGTTGCTAAGGGTCTTGTAGAGTGCTGTCGGGTCCTGGAGTATTCTGTAGGGTTCCAGAGGGGCTCGTAGGGTTCCATCGAAATCTATAGGGTTCCCTAGGGGCCCATAGAGTCCCGTAGATTTCCGTAGGGACCTGTAGGGTTGTGTAAGTGCCCACAGAAGTCTGTAGGAGTCTGTGGGATTCTGTAAGGTTCCGGAGGGTTCTGCAGGGTTCCGTAGGGGCCCGTAGAGTTCCGTAGTGGCTGGTAAAGTTCCGTAGGGCCCTGTGGGGTTCTGTATGGACCTGTAGGGTTCCGTAGGGGCCTGCAGGGTTCCGTAAGTGCCCGCAGGTGTCTGTAGGGTTCCGTAGGGGTCTGTAGGGTTCCGTAGGCACCTGCAGTGTTCTGTAGGAGCCCATAGGGTTTTAGTGAGGTTCCGTTGTGTTGCTAAGGGTCTTGTAGAGTGCTGTCGGGTCCTGGAGTATTCTGTAGGGTTCCAGAGGGGCTCGTAGGGTTCCGTCGAAATCTGTAGGGTTCCCTAGGGGCCCATAGAGTCCCGTAGATTGCCGTTGGGACCTGTAGGGTTGTGTAAGTGCTCGCAGGGGTTGGTAGGAGCTTGTAGGGTTCCATAAGTTTCCAGAGGGTTGTGTAGGGTTCCGTAGGGGCCTGTGGTGTTCCCTAAGGGCCTGTAGAGTCTCGTACGGTTCCGTAGGGGCCTGTGGTGTTCCCTAGGGGCCTGTAGAGTCTCGTACAGTTCCGTAGGGTCCTGTAGGTTTCCATAAGTGCCCGCAGAGGTCTGAATGGGCCCGTACTGTTCCGTAAGGATCCATAGGGCTCCGTAGAGCTTCGTAGGTTCCCTAGAGGCCTGTGGAGTACCGCAGGAGCCAGTAGTGTTCTGTAGGGGCCCGTAGGGTTCCTTCCATAGGGGCTGGCAGTGTTCCGTAGGGGCCTGTAGGGTTGTTTAAGTGCCCGCAGAAGTCTGTAGGAGTCTGTGGGATTCTGTAAGGTTCCGGAGGGTTCTGCAGGGTTCCGTAGGGGCCCGTAGAGTTCCGTAGTGGCTGGTAAAGTTCCGTAGGGCCCTGTGGGGTTCTGTATGGACCTGTAGGGTTCCGTAGGGGCCTGCAGTGTTCTGTAAGTGCCCGTAGGTGTCTGTAGGGTTCCGTAGGCACCTGCAGTATTCTGTAGGAGCCCATAGGGTTTTAGTGAGGTTCCGTTGTGTTGCTAAGGGTCTTGTAGAGTGCTGTCGGGTCCTGGAGTATTCTGTAGGGTTCCAGAGGGGCTGGTAGGGTTCCATCGAAATCCATAGGGTTCCCTAGGGGCCCGTAGAGTCCCATAGATTTCCGTAGGGGCCTGTAGCTTTGTGTAAGTGCCCGCAGGGGTTGGTAGGAGCTTGTAGGGTGCCATATGTTTCCGGAGGGTTGTGTAGGGTTCCGTAGGGGCCTGTGGTGTTCCCTAGGGTCCTGTAGAGTCTCGTACAGTTCCGTAGGGTCCTGTAGGTTTCCATAAGCACCCGCAGAGGTCTAAAGGGGCCCGTACTGTTCCGTAAGGATCCATAGGGTTCCGTAGAGCTTCGTAGGTTCCCTAGAGGCCTGTGGAGTACCGCAGGAGCCAGTAGTGTTCTGTAGGGGCCCGTAGGGTTCCTTCCATAGGAGCTGGCAGTGTTCCGTAGGGTCCTCTAGGGTTGAGTAAGTGCCCGCAGGAGTCTGTAGGAATCCGTGGGATTCTGTAAGGTTCTGCAGGGTTCTGCAGGGTTCCGTAGGGGCCCGTAGAGTTCCGTAGTGGCTGGTAAAGTTCCCTAGGGCCCTGTACCGTTCCGTAACTGCCTGCAAGGGTCTTTAGGCTTCCGTAGGGGCTGGTAGGGTTCCATAAAGTTCCGTGGGTTCCTGCAGAGTTCTGCAAGTGCCCGCAAGGGCCTGTAGGGGCCCACAGTGTTTCTGCCAGGTTCCGTAGAGTTCCGTAGGGGCCATATTTTTCTGTAGTGGCTGGTAGTATTCTGTAGGGGTCTGTAGGTTTCCGTAGGCGCCTACAGTGTTCTGTAGGAGCCCATAGGGTTTTAGTGAGGTTCCGTTGTGTTGCTAAGGGTCTTGTAGAGTGCTGTCGGGTCCTGGAGTATTCTGTAGGGTTCCAGAGGGCCTCATAGGGTTCCATCGAAATCTATAGGGTTCCCTAGGGGCCCATAGAGTCCCATAGATTTCCGTAGGGACCTGTAGGGTTGTGTAAGTGCCCGCAGAAGTCTGTAGGAGTCTGTGGGATTCTGTAAGTTTCCGGAGGGTTCTGCAGGGTTCCGTAGGGGCCCGTAGAGTTCCGTAGTGGCTGGTAAAGTTCCGTAGGGCCCTGTGGGGTTCTGTATGGACCTGTAGGGTTCCGTAGGGGCCTGCAGTGTTCTGTAAGTGCCCGTAGGTGTCTGTAGGGTTCCGTAGGCACCTGCAGTATTCTGTAGGAGCCCGTAGGGTTTTAGTGAGGTTCCGTTGTGTTGCTAAGGGTCTTGTAGAGTGCTGTCGGGTCCTGGAGTATTCTGTAGGGTTCCAGAGGGGCTGGTAGGGTTCCATCGAAATCCATAGGGTTCCCTAGGGGCCCGTAGAGTCCCATAGATTTCCGTAGGGGCCTGTAGGGTTGTGTAAGTGCCCGCAGGGGTTGGTAGGAGCTTGTAGGGTGCCATATGTTTCTGGAGGGTTGTGTAGGGTTCCGTAGGGGCCTGTGGTGTTCCCTAGGGTCCTGTAGAGTCTCGTACAGTTTCGGTAGGGTCCTGTAGGTTTCCATAAGCGCCCGCAGAGGTCTGAAGGGACCCGTACTGTGCAGTAAGGATCCATAGGGTTCCGTAGAGCTTCGTAGGTTCCCTAGAGGCCTCTGGAGTACCGCAGGAGCCAGTAGTTTTCCGTAGGGTCCTCTAGGGTTGAGTAAGTGCCCGCAGGAGTCTGTAGGAATCCGTGGGATTCTGTAAGGTTCTGGAGGGTTCTGCAGGGTTCCGTAGGGGCCCGTAGAGTTCCGTAGTGGCTGGTAAAGTTCCCTAGGGCCCTGTACCGTTCCGTAACTGCCTGCAAGGGTCTTTAGGCTTCCGTAGGGGCTGGTAGGGTTCCATAAAGTTCCGTGGGTTCCTGCAGAGTTCTGCAAGTGCCCGCAAGGGCCTGTAGGGGCCCACAGTGTTTCTGCCAGGTTCCGTAGAGTTCCGTAGGGGCCATATTTTTCTGTAGTGGCTGGTAGTATTCTGTAGGGGTCTGTAGGTTTCCATAGGCGCCTACAGTGTTCTGTAGGAGCCCATAGGGTTTTAGTGAGGTTCCGTTGTGTTGCTAAGGGTCTTGTAGAGTGCTGTCGGGTCCTGGAGTATTCTGTAGGGTTCCAGAGGGGCTCGTAGGGTTCCGTCGAAATCTATAGGGTTCCCTAGGGGCCCATAGAGTCCCGTAGATTTCCGTAGGGACCTGTAGGGTTGTGTAAGTGCCCGCAGAAGTCTGTAGGAGTCTGTGGGATTCTGTAAGGTTCCGGAGGGTTCTGCAGGGTTCCGTAGGGGCCCATAGAGTTCCGTAGTGGCTGGTAAAGTTCCGTAGGGCCCTGTGGGGTTCTGTATGGACCTGTAGGGTTCCGTAGGTGCCTGCAGGGTACCGTAAGTGCCCGCAGGTGTCTGTAGGGTTCCGTAGGGGTCTGTAGGGTTCCGTAGGCACCTGCAGTGTTCTGTAGGAGCCCATAGGGTTTTAGTGAGGTTCCGTTGTGTTGCTAAGGGTCTTGTAGAGTGCTGTCGGGTCCTGGAGTATTCTGTAGGGTTCCAGAGGGGCTCGTAGGGTTCCGTCGAAATCTGTAGGGTTCCCTAGGGGCCCATAGAGTCCCGTAGATTTCCGTAGGGACCTGTAGGGTTGTGTAAGTGCCCGCAGAAGTCTGTAGGAGTCTGTGGGATTCTGTAAGGTTCCGGAGGGTTCTGCAGGGTTCCGTAGGGGCCCGTAGAGTTCCGTAGTGGCTGGTAAAGTTCCGTAGGGCCCTGTGGGGTTCTGTATGGACCTGTAGGGTTCCGTAGGGGCCTGCAGGGTTCCGTAAGTGCCCGCAGGTGTCTGTAGGGTTCCGTAGGGGTCTGTAGGGTTCCGTAGGCACCTGCAGTGTTCTGTAGGAGCCCATAGGGTTTTAGTGAGGTTCCGTTGTGTTGCTAAGGGTCTTGTAGAGTGCTGTCGGGTCCTGGAGTATTCTGTAGGGTTCCAGAGGGGCTCGTAGGGTTCCGTCGAAATCTGAAGGGTTCCCTAGGGGCCCATAGAGTCCCGTAGATTGCCGTTGGGACCTGTAGGGTTGTGTAAGTGCTCGCAGGCCTTGGTAGGAGCTTGTAGGGTTCCATAATTTCCAGAGGGTTGTGTAGGGTTCCGTAGGGGCCTGTGGTGTTCCCTAAGGGCCTGTAGAGTCTTGTACGGTTCCGTAGGGGCCTGTGGTGTTCCCTAGGGGCCTGTAGAGTCTCGTACAGTTCCGTAGGGTCCTGTAGGTTTCCATAAGTGCCCGCAGAGGTCTGAAGGGGCCCGTACTGTGCCGTAAGGATCCATAGGGCTCCGTAGAGCTTCGTAGGTTCCCTAGAGGCCTGTGGAGTACCGCAGGAGCCAGTAGTGTTCTGTAGGGGCCCGTAGGGTTCCTTCCATAGGGGCTGGCAGTGTTCCGTAGGGGCCTGTAGGGTTGTGTAAGTGCCCGCAGAAGTCTGTAGGAGTCTGTGGGATTCTGTAAGGTTCCGGAGGGTTCTGCAGGGTTCCGTAGGGGCCCGTAGAGTTCCGTAGTGGCTGGTAAAGTTCCGTAGGGCCCTGTGGGGTTCTGTATGGACCTGTAGGGTTCCGTAGGGGCCTGCAGTGTTCTGTAAGTGCCCGTAGGTGTCTGTAGGGTTCCGTAGGCACCTGCAGTATTCTGTAGGAGCCCGTAGGGTTTTAGTGAGGTTCCGTTGTGTTGCTAAGGGTCTTGTAGAGTGCTGTCGGGTCCTGGAGTATTCTGTAGGGTTCCAGAGGGGCTGGTAGGGTTCCATCGAAATCCATAGGGTTCCCTAGGGGCCCGTAGAGTCCCATAGATTTCCGTAGGGGCCTGTAGGGTTGTGTAAGTGCCCGCAGGGGTTGGTAGGAGCTTGTAGGGTGCCATATGTTTCCGGAGGGTTGTGTAGGGTTCCGTAGGGGCCTGTGGTGTTCCCTAGGGGCCTGTAGAGTCTCGTACAGTTCCGTAGGGTCCTGTAGGTTTCCATAAGTGCCCGCAGAGGTCTGAAGGGGCCCGTACTGTTCCGTAAGGATCCATAGGGCTCCGTAGAGCTTCGTAGGTTCCCTAGAGGCTTGTGGAGTACCGCAGGAGCCAGTAGTGTTCTGTAGGGGCCCGTAGGGTTCCTTCCATAGGGGCTGGCAGTGTTCCGTAGGGGCCTGTAGGGTTGTTTAAGTGCCCGCAGAAGTCTGTGGGATTCTGTAAGGTTCCGGAGGGTTCTGCAGGGTTCCGTAGGGGCCCGTAGAGTTCCGTAGTGGCTGGTAAAGTTCCCTAGGGCCCTGTACCGTTCCGTAACTGCCTGCAAGGGTCTTTAGGCTTCCGTAGGGGCTGGTAGGGTTCCATAAAGTTCCGTGGGTTCCTGCAGAGTTCTGCAAGTGCCCGCAAGGGCCTCTAGGGGCCCACAGTGTTTCTGCCAGGTTCCGTAGAGTTCCGTAGGGGCCATATTTTTCTGTAGTGGCTGGTAGTATTCTGTAGGGGTCTGTAGGGTTCCGTAGGCGCCTACAGTGTTCTGTAGGAGCCCATAGGGTTTTAGTGAGGTTCCGTTGTGTTGCTAAGGGTCTTGTAGAGTGCTGTCGGGTCCTGGAGTATTCTGTAGGGTTCCAGAGGGGCTCGTAGGGTTCCGTCGAAATCTGTAGGGTTCCCTAGGGGCCCATAGAGTCCCGTAGATTGCCGTAGGGGCCTGTAGGGTTGTGTAAGTGCCCGCAGGGGTTGGTAGGAGCTTGTAGGGTGCCATATGTTTCCGGAGGGTTGTGTAGGGTTCCGTAGGGGCCTGTGGTGTTCCCTAGGGGCCTGTAGAGTCTCGTACAGTTCTGTAGGGTCCTGTAGGTTTCCATAAGCGCCCGCAGAGGTCTGAAGGGGCCCGTACTGTGCCGTAAGGATCCATAGGGCTCCGTAGAGCTTCGTAGGTTCCCTAGAGGCCTCTGGAGTACCGCAGGAGCCAGTAGTGTTCTCTAGGGGCCCGTAGGGTTCCTTCCATAGGAGCTGGCAGTGTTCCGTAGGGTCCTCTAGGGTTGAGTAAGTGCCCGCAGGAGTCTGTAGGAATCCGTGGGATTCTGTAAGGTTCTGGAGGGTTCTGCAGGGTTCCGTAGGGGCCCGTAGAGTTCCGTAGTGGCTGGTAAAGTTCCCTAGGGCCCTGTACCGTTCCGTAACTGCCTGCAAGGGTCTTTAGGCTTCCGTAGGGGCTGGTAGGGTTCCATAAAGTTCCGTGGGTTCCTGCAGAGTTCTGCAAGTGCCCGCAAGGGCCTGTAGGGGCCCACAGTGTTTCTGCCAGGTTCCGTAGAGTTCCGTAGGGGCCATATTTTTCTGTAGTGGCTGGTAGTATTCTGTAGGGGTCTGTAGGGTTCCGTAGGCGCCTACAGTGTTCTGTAGGAGCCCATAGGGTTTTAGTGAGGTTCCGTTGTGTTGCTAAGGGTCTTGTAGAGTGCTGTCGGGTCCTGGAGTATTCTGTAGGGTTCCAGAGGGGCTCGTAGGGTTCCATCGAAATCTATAGGGTTCCCTAGGGGCCCATAGAGTCCTGTAGATTTCCGTAGGGACCTGTAGGGTTGTGTAAGTGCCCGCAGAAGTCTGTAGGAGTCTGTGGGATTCTGTAAGGTTCCGGAGGGTTCTGCAGGGTTCCGTAGGGGCCCGTAGAGTTCCGTAGTGGCTGGTAAAGTTCCGTAGGGCCCTGTGGGGTTCTGTATGGACCTGTAGGGTTCCAGAGGGGCTCGTAGGGTTCCGTCGAAATCTGTAGGGTTCCCTAGGGGCCCATAGAGTCCCGTAGATTGCCGTTGGGACCTGTAGGGTTGTGTAAGTGCTCGCAGGGGTTGGTAGGAGCTTGTAGGGTTCCATAAGTTTCCAGAGGGTTGTGTAGGGTTCCGTAGGGGCCTGTGGTGTTCCCTAGGGGCCTGTAGAGTCTCGTACGGTTCCGTAGGGTCCTGTGGTGTTCCCTAGGGGCCTGTAGAGTCTCGTACAGTTCCGTAGGGTCCTGTAGGTTTCCATAAGTGCCCGCAGAGGTCTGAATGGGCCCGTACTGTTCCGTAAGGATCCATAGGGCTCCGTAGAGCTTCGTAGGTTCCCTAGAGGCCTGTGGAGTACCGCAGGAGCCAGTAGTGTTCTGTAGGGGCCCGTAGGGTTCCTTCCATAGGGGCTGGCAGTGTTCCGTAGGGGCCTGTAGGGTTGTGTAAGTGCCCGCAGAAGTCTGTAGGAGTCTGTGGGATTCTGTAAGGTTCCGGAGGGTTCTGCAGGGTTCCGTAGTGGCCCGTAGAGTTCCGTAGTGGCTGGTAAAGTTCCGTAGGGCCCTGTGGGGTTCTGTATGGACCTGTAGGGTTCCGTAGGGGCCTGCAGTGTTCTGTAAGTGCCCGTAGGTGTCTGTAGGGTTCCGTTGGCACCTGCAGTATTCTGTAGGAGCCCATAGGGTTTTAGTGAGGTTCCGTTGTGTTGCTAAGGGTCTTGTAGAGTGCTGTCGGGTCCTGGAGTATTCTGTAGGGTTCCAGAGGGGCTGGTAGGGTTCCATTGAAATCCATAGGGTTCCCTAGGGGCCCGTAGAGTCCCATAGATTTCCGTAGGGGCCTGTAGGGTTGTGTAAGTGCCCGCAGGGGTTGGTAGGAGCTTGTAGGGTGCCATATGTTTCCGGAGGGTTGTGTAGGGTTCCGTAGGGGCCTGTGGTGTTCCCTAGGGGCCTGTAGAGTCTTGTACAGTTCCGTAGGGGCCTGTAGTGTTCCCTAGGGGCCTGTAGAGTCTCGTACAGTTCCGTAGGGTCCTGTAGGTTTCCATAAGCGCCCGCAGAGGTCTGAAGGGGCCCGTACTGTTCCGTAAGGATCCATAGGGTTCCGTAGAGCTTCGTAGGTTCCCTAGAGGCCTGTGGAGTACCGCAGGAGCCAGTAGTGTTCTGTAGGGGCCCGTAGGGTTCCTTCCATAGGAGCTGGCAGTGTTCCGTAGGGTCCTCTAGGGTTGAGTAAGTGCCCGCAGGAGTCTGTAGGAATCCGTGGGATTCTGTAAGGTTCTGGAGGGTTCTGCAGGGTTCCGTAGGGGCCCGTAGAGTTCCGTAGTGGCTGGTAAAGTTCCCTAGGGCCCTGTACCGTTCCGTAACTGCCTGCAAGGGTCTTTAGGCTTCCGTAGGGGCTGGTAGGGTTCCATAAAGTTCCGTGGGTTCCTGCAGAGTTCTGCAAGTGCCCGCAAGGGCCTCTAGGGGCCCACAGTGTTTCTGCCAGGTTCCGTAGAGTTCCGTAGGGGCCATATTTTTCTGTAGTGGCTGGTAGTATTCTGTAGGGGTCTGTAGGGTTCCGTAGGCGCCTACAGTGTTCTGTAGGAGCCCATAGGGTTTTAGTGAGGTTCCGTTGTGTTGCTAAGGGTCTTGTAGAGTGCTGTCGGGTCCTGGAGTATTCTGTAGGGTTCCAGAGGGGCTGGTAGGGTTCCATCGAAATCTATAGGGTTCCCTAGGGGCCCATAGAGTCCCGTAGATTGCCGTAGGGACCTGTAGGGTTGTGTAAGTGCCCGCAGAAGTCTGTAGGAGTCTGTGGGATTCTGTAAGGTTCCGGAGGGTTCTGCAGGGTTCCGTAGGGGCCCGTAGAGTTCCGTAGTGGCTGGTAAAGTTCCGTAGGGCCCTGTGGGGTTCTGTATGGACCTGTAGGGTTCTGTAGGGGCCTGCAGGGTTCCGTAAGTGCCCGCAGGTGTCTGTAGGGTTCCGTAGGGGTCTGTAGGGTTCCGTAGGCACCTGCAGTGTTCTGTAGGAGCCCATAGGGTTTTAGTGAGGTTCCGTTGTGTTGCTAAGGGTCTTGTAGAGTGCTGTCGGGTCCTGGAGTATTCTGTAGGGTTCCAGAGGGGCTCGTAGGGTTCCGTCGAAATCTGTAGGGTTCCCTAGGGGCCCATAGAGTCCCGTAGATTGCCGTAGGGGCCTGTAGGGTTGTGTAAGTGCCCGCAGGGGTTGGTAGGAGCTTGTAGGATGCCATATGTTTCCGGAGGGTTGTGTAGGGTTCCGTAGGGGCCTGTGGTGTTCCCTAGGGGCCTGTAGAGTCTCGTACAGTTCTGTAGGGTCCTGTAGGTTTCCATAAGCGCCCGCAGAGGTCTGAAGGGGCCCGTACTGTTCCGTAAGGATCCATAGGGCTCCGTAGAGCTTCGTAGGTTCCCTAGAGGCCTCTGGAGTACCGCAGGAGCCAGTAGTGTTCTGTAGGGGCCCGTAGGGTTCCTTCCATAGGAGCTGGCAGTGTTCCGTAGGGTCCTCTAGGGTTGAGTAAGTGCCCGCAGGAGTCTGTAGGAATCCGTGGGATTCTGTAAGGTTCTGGAGGGTTCTGCAGGGTTCCGTAGGGGCCCGTAGAGTTCCGTAGTGGCTGGTAAAGTTCCCTAGGGCCCTGTACCGTTCCGTAACTGCCTGCAAGGGTCTTTAGGCTTCCGTAGGGGCTGGTAGGGTTCCATAAAGTTCCGTGGGTTCCTGCAGAGTTCTGCAAGTGCCCGCAAGGGCCTGTAGGGGCCCACAGTGTTTCTGCCAGGTTCCGTAGAGTTCCGTAGGGGCCATATTTTTCTGTAGTGGCTGGTAGTATTCTGTAGGGGTCTGTAGGGTTCCGTAGGCGCCTACAGTGTTCTGTAGGAGCCCATAGGGTTTTAGTGAGGTTCCGTTGTGTTGCTAAGGGTCTTGTAGAGTGCTGTCGGGTCCTGGAGTATTCTGTAGGGTTCCAGAGGGGCTCGTAGGGTTCCATTGAAATCTATAGGGTTCCCTAGGGGCCCATAGAGTCCCGTAGATTTCCGTAGGGACCTGTAGGGTTGTGTAAGTGCCCGCAGAAGTCTGTAGGAGTCTGTGGGATTCTGTAAGGTTCCGGAGGGTTCTGCAGGGTTCCGTAGGGGCCCGTAGAGTTCCGTAGTGGCTGGTAAAGTTCCGTAGGGCCCTGTGGGGTTCTGTATGGACCTGTAGGGTTCCGTAGGGGCCTGCAGGGTTCCGTAAGTGCCCGCAGGTGTCTGTAGGGTTCCGTAGGGTTCCGTAGGCACCTGCAGTGTTCTGTAGGAGCCCATAGGGTTTTAGTGAGGTTCCGTTGTGTTGCTAAGGGTCTTGTAGAGTGCTGTCGGGTCCTGGAGTATTCTGTAGGGTTCCAGAGGGGCTCGTAGGGTTCCGTCGAAATCTGTAGGGTTCCCTAGGGGCCCATAGAGTCCCGTAGATTGCCGTTGGGACCTGTAGGGTTGTGTAAGTGCTCGCAGGGGTTGGTAGGAGCTTGTAGGGTTCCATAAGTTTCCAGAGGGTTGTGTAGGGTTCCGTAGGGGCCTGTGGTGTTCCCTAGGGGCCTGTAGAGTCTCGTACGGTTCCGTAGGGGCCTGTGGTGTTCCCTAGGGGCCTGTAGAGTCTCGTACAGTTCCGTAGGGTCCTGTAGGTTTCCATAAGTGCCCGCAGAGGTCTGAAGGGGCCCGTACTGTTCCGTAAGGATCCATAGGGCTCCGTAGAGCTTCGTAGGTTCCCTAGAGGCCTGTGGAGTACCGCAGGAGCCAGTAGTGTTCTGTAGGGGCCCGTAGGGTTCCTTCCATAGGGGCTGGCAGTGTTCCGTAGGGGCCTGTAGGGTTGTGTAAGTGCCCGCAGAAGTCTGTAGGAGTCTGTGGGATTCTGTAAGGTTCCGGAGGGTTCTGCAGGGTTCCGTAGGGGCCCGTAGAGTTCCGTAGTGGCTGGTAAAGTTCCGTAGGGCCCTGTGGGGTTCTGTATGGACCTGTAGGGTTCCGTAGGGGCCTGCAGTGTTCTGTAAGTGCCCGTAGGTGTCTGTAGGGTTCCGTTGGCACCTGCAGTATTCTGTAGGAGCCCATAGGGTTTTAGTGAGGTTCCGTTGTGTTGCTAAGGGTCTTGTAGAGTGCTGTCGGGTCCTGGAGTATTCTGTAGGGTTCCAGAGGGGCTGGTAGGGTTCCATTGAAATCCATAGGGTTCCCTAGGGGCCCGTAGAGTCCCATAGATTTCCGTAGGGGCCTCTAGGGTTGTGTAAGTGCCCGCAGGGGTTGGTAGGAGCTTGTAGGGTGCCATATGTTTCCGGAGGGTTGTGTAGGGTTCCGTAGGGGCCTGTGGTGTTCCCTAGGGGCCTGTAGAGTCTCGTACAGTTCCGTAGGGGCCTGTAGTGTTCCCTAGGGGCCTGTAGAGTCTCGTACAGTTCCGTAGGGTCCTGTAGGTTTCCATAAGCGCCCGCAGAGGTCTGAAGGGGCCCGTACTGTTCCGTAAGGATCCATAGGGTTCCGTAGAGCTTCGTAGGTTCCCTAGAGGCCTGTGGAGTACCGCAGGAGCCAGTAGTGTTCTGTAGGGGCCCGTAGGGTTCCTTCCATAGGAGCTGGCAGTGTTCCGTAGGGTCCTCTAGGGTTGAGTAAGTGCCCGCAGGAGTCTGTAGGAATCCGTGGGATTCTGTAAGGTTCTGCAGGGTTCTGCAGGGTTCCGTAGGGGCCCGTAGAGTTCCGTAGTGGCTGGTAAAGTTCCCTAGGGCCCTGTACCGTTCCGTAACTGCCTGCAAGGGTCTTTAGGCTTCCGTAGGGGCTGGTAGGGTTCCATAAAGTTCCGTGGGTTCCTGCAGAGTTCTGCAAGTGCCCGCAAGGGCCTGTAGGGGCCCACAGTGTTTCTGCCAGGTTCCGTAGAGTTCCGTAGGGGCCATATTTTTCTGTAGTGGCTGGTAGTATTCTGTAGGGGTCTGTAGGTTTCCATAGGCGCCTACAGTGTTCTGTAGGAGCCCATAGGGTTTTAGTGAGGTTCCGTTGTGTTGCTAAGGGTCTTGTAGAGTGCTGTCGGGTCCTGGAGTATTCTGTAGGGTTCCAGAGGGGCTCGTAGGGTTCCATCGAAATCTATAGGGTTCCCTAGGGGCCCATAGAGTCCCGTAGATTTCCGTAGGGACCTGTAGGGTTGTGTAAGTGCCCGCAGAAGTCTGTAGGAGTCTGTGGGATTCTGTA
The DNA here is from genome assembly GCF_964106895.1 of Numenius arquata. Classification (NCBI taxonomy): domain Eukaryota; kingdom Metazoa; phylum Chordata; class Aves; order Charadriiformes; family Scolopacidae; genus Numenius; species Numenius arquata. The sequence continues at coordinate 225,951 of NW_027414869.1, forward strand.
AGGTTCCGGAGGGTTCTGCAGGGTTCCGTAGGGGCCCGTAGAGTTCCGTAGTGGCTGGTAAAGTTCCGTAGGGCCCTGTGGGGTTCTGTATGGACCTGTAGGGTTCCGTAGGGGCCTGCAGGGTTCCGTAAGTGCCCGCAGGTGTCTGTAGGGTTCCGTAGGGGTCTGTAGGGTTCCGTAGGCACCTGCAGTGTTCTGTAGGAGCCCATAGGGTTTTAGTGAGGTTCCGTTGTGTTGCTAAGGGTCTTGTAGAGTGCTGTCGGGTCCTGGAGTATTCTGTAGGGTTCCAGAGGGGCTCGTAGGGTTCCGTCGAAATCTGTAGGGTTCCCTAGGGGCCCATAGAGTCCCGTAGATTGCCGTTGGGACCTGTAGGGTTGTGTAAGTGCTCGCAGGGGTTGGTAGGAGCTTGTAGGGTTCCATAAGTTTCCAGAGGGTTGTGTAGGGTTCCGTAGGGGCCTGTGGTGTTCCCTAAGGGCCTGTAGAGTCTCGTACGGTTCCGTAGGGGCCTGTGGTGTTCCCTAGGGGCCTGTAGAGTCTCGTACAGTTCCGTAGGGTCCTGTAGGTTTCCATAAGTGCCCGCAGAGGTCTGAATGGGCCCGTACTGTTCCGTAAGGATCCATAGGGCTCCGTAGAGCTTCGTAGGTTCCCTAGAGGCCTGTGGAGTACCGCAGGAGCCAGTAGTGTTCTGTAGGGGCCCGTAGGGTTCCTTCCATAGGGGCTGGCAGTGTTCCGTAGGGGCCTGTAGGGTTGTTTAAGTGCCCGCAGAAGTCTGTAGGAGTCTGTGGGATTCTGTAAGGTTCCGGAGGGTTCTGCAGGGTTCCGTAGGGGCCCGTAGAGTTCCGTAGTGGCTGGTAAAGTTCCGTAGGGCCCTGTGGGGTTCTGTATGGACCTGTAGGGTTCCGTAGGGGCCTGCAGTGTTCTGTAAGTGCCCGTAGGTGTCTGTAGGGTTCCGTAGGCACCTGCAGTATTCTGTAGGAGCCCATAGGGTTTTAGTGAGGTTCCGTTGTGTTGCTAAGGGTCTTGTAGAGTGCTGTCGGGTCCTGGAGTATTCTGTAGGGTTCCAGAGGGGCTGGTAGGGTTCCATCGAAATCCATAGGGTTCCCTAGGGGCCCGTAGAGTCCCATAGATTTCCGTAGGGGCCTGTAGCTTTGTGTAAGTGCCCGCAGGGGTTGGTAGGAGCTTGTAGGGTGCCATATGTTTCCGGAGGGTTGTGTAGGGTTCCGTAGGGGCCTGTGGTGTTCCCTAGGGTCCTGTAGAGTCTCGTACAGTTCCGTAGGGTCCTGTAGGTTTCCATAAGCACCCGCAGGGGTCTAAAGGGGCCCGTACTGTGCCGTAAGGATCCATAGGGTTCCGTAGAGCTTCGTAGGTTCCCTAGAGGCCTGTGGAGTACCGCAGGAGCCAGTAGTGTTCTGTAGGGGCCCGTAGGGTTCCTTCCATAGGAGCTGGCAGTGTTCCGTAGGGTCCTCTAGGGTTGAGTAAGTGCCCGCAGGAGTCTGTAGGAATCCGTGGGATTCTGTAAGGTTCTGCAGGGTTCCGTAGGGGCCCGTAGAGTTCCGTAGTGGCTGGTAAAGTTCCCTAGGGCCCTGTACCGTTCCGTAACTGCCTGCAAGGGTCTTTAGGCTTCCGTAGGGGCTGGTAGGGTTCCATAAAGTTCCGTGGGTTCCTGCAGAGTTCTGCAAGTGCCCGCAAGGGCCTGTAGGGGCCCACAGTGTTTCTGCCAGGTTCCGTAGAGTTCCGTAGGGGCCATATTTTTCTGTAGTGGCTGGTAGTATTCTGTAGGGGTCTGTAGGTTTCCGTAGGCGCCTACAGTGTTCTGTAGGAGCCCATAGGGTTTTAGTGAGGTTCCGTTGTGTTGCTAAGGGTCTTGTAGAGTGCTGTCGGGTCCTGGAGTATTCTGTAGGGTTCCAGAGGGCCTCATAGGGTTCCATCGAAATCTATAGGGTTCCCTAGGGGCCCATAGAGTCCCATAGATTTCCGTAGGGACCTGTAGGGTTGTGTAAGTGCCCGCAGAAGTCTGTAGGAGTCTGTGGGATTCTGTAAGTTTCCGGAGGGTTCTGCAGGGTTCCGTAGGGGCCCGTAGAGTTCCGTAGTGGCTGGTAAAGTTCCGTAGGGCCCTGTGGGGTTCTGTATGGACCTGTAGGGTTCCGTAGGGGCCTGCAGTGTTCTGTAAGTGCCCGTAGGTGTCTGTAGGGTTCCGTAGGCACCTGCAGTATTCTGTAGGAGCCCGTAGGGTTTTAGTGAGGTTCCGTTGTGTTGCTAAGGGTCTTGTAGAGTGCTGTCGGGTCCTGGAGTATTCTGTAGGGTTCCAGAGGGGCTGGTAGGGTTCCATCGAAATCCATAGGGTTCCCTAGGGTCCCATAGATTTCCGTAGGGGCCTGTAGGGTTATCTAAGTGCCCGCAGGGGTTGGTAGGAGCTTGTAGGGTGCCATATGTTTCTGGAGGGTTGTGTAGGGTTCCGTAGGGGCCTGTGGTGTTCCCTAGGGTCCTGTAGAGTCTCGTACAGTTTCGGTAGGGTCCTGTAGGTTTCCATAAGCGCCCGCAGAGGTCTGAAGGGACCCGTACTGTGCAGTAAGGATCCATAGGGTTCCGTAGAGCTTCGTAGGTTCCCTAGAGGCCTCTGGAGTACCGCAGGAGCCAGTAGTGTTCCGTAGGGTCCTCTAGGGTTGAGTAAGTGCCCGCAGGAGTCTGTAGGAATCCGTGGGATTCTGTAAGGTTCTGGAGGGTTCTGCAGGGTTCCGTAGGGGCCCGTAGAGTTCCGTAGTGGCTGGTAAAGTTCCCTAGGGCCCTGTACCGTTCCGTAACTGCCTGCAAGGGTCTTTAGGCTTCCGTAGGGGCTGGTAGGGTTCCATAAAGTTCCGTGGGTTCCTGCAGAGTTCTGCAAGTGCCCGCAAGGGCCTCTAGGGGCCCACAGTGTTTCTGCCAGGTTCCGTAGAGTTCCGTAGGGGCCATATTTTTCTGTAGTGGCTGGTAGTATTCTGTAGGGGTCTGTAGGTTTCCATAGGCGCCTACAGTGTTCTGTAGGAGCCCATAGGGTTTTAGTGAGGTTCCGTTGTGTTGCTAAGGGTCTTGTAGAGTGCTGTCGGGTCCTGGAGTATTCTGTAGGGTTCCAGAGGGGCTGGTAGGGTTCCATTGAAATCCATAGGGTTCCCTAGGGGCCCGTAGAGTCCCATAGATTTCCGTAGGGGCCTCTAGGGTTGTGTAAGTGCCCGCAGGGGTTGGTAGGAGCTTGTAGGGTGCCATATGTTTCCGGAGGGTTGTGTAGGGTTCCGTAGGGGCCTGTGGTGTTCCCTAGGGGCCTGTAGAGTCTCGTACAGTTCCGTAGGGGCCTGTAGTGTTCCCTAGGGGCCTGTAGAGTCTCGTACAGTTCCGTAGGGTCCTGTAGGTTTCCATAAGCGCCCGCAGAGGTCTGAAGGGGCCCGTACTGTTCCGTAAGGATCCATAGGGTTCCGTAGAGCTTCGTAGGTTCCCTAGAGGCCTGTGGAGTACCGCAGGAGCCAGTAGTGTTCTGTAGGGGCCCGTAGGGTTCCTTCCATAGGAGCTGGCAGTGTTCCGTAGGGTCCTCTAGGGTTGAGTAAGTGCCCGCAGGAGTCTGTAGGAATCCGTGGGATTCTGTAAGGTTCTGCAGGGTTCTGCAGGGTTCCGTAGGGGCCCGTAGAGTTCCGTAGTGGCTGGTAAAGTTCCCTAGGGCCCTGTACCGTTCCGTAACTGCCTGCAAGGGTCTTTAGGCTTCCGTAGGGGCTGGTAGGGTTCCATAAAGTTCCGTGGGTTCCTGCAGAGTTCTGCAAGTGCCCGCAAGGGCCTGTAGGGGCCCACAGTGTTTCTGCCAGGTTCCGTAGAGTTCCGTAGGGGCCATATTTTTCTGTAGTGGCTGGTAGTATTCTGTAGGGGTCTGTAGGTTTCCATAGGCGCCTACAGTGTTCTGTAGGAGCCCATAGGGTTTTAGTGAGGTTCCGTTGTGTTGCTAAGGGTCTTGTAGAGTGCTGTCGGGTCCTGGAGTATTCTGTAGGGTTCCAGAGGGGCTCGTAGGGTTCCATCGAAATCTATAGGGTTCCCTAGGGGCCCATAGAGTCCCGTAGATTTCCGTAGGGACCTGTAGGGTTGTGTAAGTGCCCGCAGAAGTCTGTAGGAGTCTGTGGGATTCTGTAAGGTTCCGGAGGGTTCTGCAGGGTTCCGTAGGGGCCCGTAGAGTTCCGTAGTGGCTGGTAAAGTTCCGTAGGGCCCTGTGGGGTTCTGTATGGACCTGTAGGGTTCCGTAGGGGCCTGCAGGGTTCCGTAAGTGCCCGCAGGTGTCTGTAGGGTTCCGTAGGGGTCTGTAGGGTTCCGTAGGCACCTGCAGTGTTCTGTAGGAGCCCATAGGGTTTTAGTGAGGTTCCGTTGTGTTGCTAAGGGTCTTGTAGAGTGCTGTCGGGTCCTGGAGTATTCTGTAGGGTTCCAGAGGGGCTCGTAGGGTTCCGTCGAAATCTGTAGGGTTCCCTAGGGGCCCATAGAGTCCCGTAGATTGCCGTTGGGACCTGTAGGGTTGTGTAAGTGCTCGCAGGGGTTGGTAGGAGCTTGTAGGGTTCCATAAGTTTCCAGAGGGTTGTGTAGGGTTCCGTAGGGGCCTGTGGTGTTCCCTAAGGGCCTGTAGAGTCTCGTACGGTTCCGTAGGGGCCTGTGGTGTTCCCTAGGGGCCTGTAGAGTCTCGTACAGTTCCGTAGGGTCCTGTAGGTTTCCATAAGTGCCCGCAGAGGTCTGAATGGGCCCGTACTGTTCCGTAAGGATCCATAGGGCTCCGTAGAGCTTCGTAGGTTCCCTAGAGGCCTGTGGAGTACCGCAGGAGCCAGTAGTGTTCTGTAGGGGCCCGTAGGGTTCCTTCCATAGGGGCTGGCAGTGTTCCGTAGGGGCCTGTAGGGTTGTTTAAGTGCCCGCAGAAGTCTGTAGGAGTCTGTGGGATTCTGTAAGGTTCCGGAGGGTTCTGCAGGGTTCCGTAGGGGCCCGTAGAGTTCCGTAGTGGCTGGTAAAGTTCCGTAGGGCCCTGTGGGGTTCTGTATGGACCTGTAGGGTTCCGTAGGGGCCTGCAGTGTTCTGTAAGTGCCCGTAGGTGTCTGTAGGGTTCCGTAGGCACCTGCAGTATTCTGTAGGAGCCCATAGGGTTTTAGTGAGGTTCCGTTGTGTTGCTAAGGGTCTTGTAGAGTGCTGTCGGGTCCTGGAGTATTCTGTAGGGTTCCAGAGGGGCTGGTAGGGTTCCATCGAAATCCATAGGGTTCCCTAGGGGCCCGTAGAGTCCCATAGATTTCCGTAGGGGCCTGTAGCTTTGTGTAAGTGCCCGCAGGGGTTGGTAGGAGCTTGTAGGGTGCCATATGTTTCCGGAGGGTTGTGTAGGGTTCCGTAGGGGCCTGTGGTGTTCCCTAGGGTCCTGTAGAGTCTCGTACAGTTCCGTAGGGTCCTGTAGGTTTCCATAAGCACCCGCAGGGGTCTAAAGGGGCCCGTACTGTGCCGTAAGGATCCATAGGGTTCCGTAGAGCTTCGTAGGTTCCCTAGAGGCCTGTGGAGTACCGCAGGAGCCAGTAGTGTTCTGTAGGGGCCCGTAGGGTTCCTTCCATAGGAGCTGGCAGTGTTCCGTAGGGTCCTCTAGGGTTGAGTAAGTGCCCGCAGGAGTCTGTAGGAATCCGTGGGATTCTGTAAGGTTCTGCAGGGTTCCGTAGGGGCCCGTAGAGTTCCGTAGTGGCTGGTAAAGTTCCCTAGGGCCCTGTACCGTTCCGTAACTGCCTGCAAGGGTCTTTAGGCTTCCGTAGGGGCTGGTAGGGTTCCATAAAGTTCCGTGGGTTCCTGCAGAGTTCTGCAAGTGCCCGCAAGGGCCTGTAGGGGCCCACAGTGTTTCTGCCAGGTTCCGTAGAGTTCCGTAGGGGCCATATTTTTCTGTAGTGGCTGGTAGTATTCTGTAGGGGTCTGTAGGTTTCCGTAGGCGCCTACAGTGTTCTGTAGGAGCCCATAGGGTTTTAGTGAGGTTCCGTTGTGTTGCTAAGGGTCTTGTAGAGTGCTGTCGGGTCCTGGAGTATTCTGTAGGGTTCCAGAGGGCCTCATAGGGTTCCATCGAAATCTATAGGGTTCCCTAGGGGCCCATAGAGTCCCATAGATTTCCGTAGGGACCTGTAGGGTTGTGTAAGTGCCCGCAGAAGTCTGTAGGAGTCTGTGGGATTCTGTAAGTTTCCGGAGGGTTCTGCAGGGTTCCGTAGGGGCCCGTAGAGTTCCGTAGTGGCTGGTAAAGTTCCGTAGGGCCCTGTGGGGTTCTGTATGGACCTGTAGGGTTCCGTAGGGGCCTGCAGTGTTCTGTAAGTGCCCGTAGGTGTCTGTAGGGTTCCGTAGGCACCTGCAGTATTCTGTAGGAGCCCGTAGGGTTTTAGTGAGGTTCCGTTGTGTTGCTAAGGGTCTTGTAGAGTGCTGTCGGGTCCTGGAGTATTCTGTAGGGTTCCAGAGGGGCTGGTAGGGTTCCATCGAAATCCATAGGGTTCCCTAGGGTCCCATAGATTTCCGTAGGGGCCTGTAGGGTTATCTAAGTGCCCGCAGGGGTTGGTAGGAGCTTGTAGGGTGCCATATGTTTCTGGAGGGTTGTGTAGGGTTCCGTAGGGGCCTGTGGTGTTCCCTAGGGTCCTGTAGAGTCTCGTACAGTTTCGGTAGGGTCCTGTAGGTTTCCATAAGCGCCCGCAGAGGTCTGAAGGGACCCGTACTGTGCAGTAAGGATCCATAGGGTTCCGTAGAGCTTCGTAGGTTCCCTAGAGGCCTCTGGAGTACCGCAGGAGCCAGTAGTGTTCCGTAGGGTCCTCTAGGGTTGAGTAAGTGCCCGCAGGAGTCTGTAGGAATCCGTGGGATTCTGTAAGGTTCTGGAGGGTTCTGCAGGGTTCCGTAGGGGCCCGTAGAGTTCCGTAGTGGCTGGTAAAGTTCCCTAGGGCCCTGTACCGTTCCGTAACTGCCTGCAAGGGTCTTTAGGCTTCCGTAGGGGCTGGTAGGGTTCCATAAAGTTCCGTGGGTTCCTGCAGAGTTCTGCAAGTGCCCGCAAGGGCCTCTAGGGGCCCACAGTGTTTCTGCCAGGTTCCGTAGAGTTCCGTAGGGGCCATATTTTTCTGTAGTGGCTGGTAGTATTCTGTAGGGGTCTGTAGGTTTCCATAGGCGCCTACAGTGTTCTGTAGGAGCCCATAGGGTTTTAGTGAGGTTCCGTTGTGTTGCTAAGGGTCTTGTAGAGTGCTGTCGGGTCCTGGAGTATTCTGTAGGGTTCCAGAGGGGCTCGTAGGGTTCCGTCGAAATCTATAGGGTTCCCTAGGGGCCCATAGAGTCCCGTAGATTTCCGTAGGGACCTGTAGGGTTGTGTAAGTGCCCGCAGAAGTCTGTAGGAGTCTGTGGGATTCTGTAAGGTTCCGGAGGGTTCTGCAGGGTTCCGTAGGGGCCCGTAGAGTTCCGTAGTGGCTGGTAAAGTTCCGTAGGGCCCTGTGGGGTTCTGTATGGACCTGTAGGGTTCCGTAGGGGCCTGCAGGGTTCCGTAAGTGCCCGCAGGTGTCTGTAGGGTTCCGTAGGGGTCTGTAGGGTTCCGTAGGCACCTGCAGTGTTCTGTAGGAGCCCATAGGGTTTTAGTGAGGTTCCGTTGTGTTGCTAAGGGTCTTGTAGAGTGCTGTCGGGTCCTGGATTATTCTGTAGGGTTCCAGAGGGGCTCGTAGGGTTCCGTCGAAATCTGTAGGGTTCCCTAGGGGCCCATAGAGTCCCGTAGATTGCCGTTGGGACCTGTAGGGTTGTGTAAGTGCTCGCAGGGGTTGGTAGGAGCTTGTAGGGTTCCATAAGTTTCCAGAGGGTTGTGTAGGGTTCCGTAGGGGCCTGTGGTGTTCCCTAAGGGCCTGTAGAGTCTCGTACGGTTCCGTAGGGGCCTGTGGTGTTCCCTAGGGGCCTGTAGAGTCTCGTACAGTTCCGTAGGGTCCTGTAGGTTTCCATAAGTGCCCGCAGAGGTCTGAAGGGGCCCGTACTGTTCCGTAAGGATCCATAGGGCTCCGTAGAGCTTCGTAGGTTCCCTAGAGGCCTGTGGAGTACCGCAGGAGCCAGTAGTGTTCTGTAGGGGCCCGTAGGGTTCCTTCCATAGGGGCTGGCAGTGTTCCGTAGGGGCCTGTAGGGTTGTTTAAGTGCCCGCAGAAGTCTGTAGGAGTCTGTGGGATTCTGTAAGGTTCCGGAGGGTTCTGCAGGGTTCCGTAGGGGCCCGTAGAGTTCCGTAGTGGCTGGTAAAGTTCCGTAGGGCCCTGTGGGGTTCTGTATGGACCTGTAGGGTTCCGTAGGGGCCTGCAGGGTTCTGTAAGTGCCCGCAGGTGTCTGTAGGGTTCCGTAGGGGTCTGTAGGGTTCCGTAGGCGCCTACACTGTTCTGTAGGAGCCCATAGGGTTTTATTGAGGTTCCGTTGTGTCGCTAAGGGTCTTGTAGAGTGCTGTCGGGTCCTGGAGTATTCTGTAGGGTTCCAGAGGGGCTGGTAGGGTTCCGTCGAAATCTGTAGGGTTCCCTAGGGGCCCATAGAGTCCCGTAGATTGCCGTTGGGACCTGTAGGGTTGTGTAAGTGCTCGCAGGGTTTGGTAGGAGCTTGTAGGGTTCCATAAGTTTCCAAAGGGTTGTGTAGGGTTCCGTAGGGGCCTGTGGTGTTCCCTAGGGTCCTGTAGATTCTCATACGGTTCCGTAGGGGCCTGTGGTTTTCCCTAGGGCCCTGCAGAGTCTGTAGAGTTCCCGGTGGCACTCGCCGGCGGTGGGTTTTAGCGCGTCGAGCTCGGGAGAGCGTCTGGCTGCAACCGTAGGCGCAGAGTCAACGAGTGGCGATACCGGGAGAGCGGTCGGCGGCACTAGGAGGCGCGCGGTGGTACTGCTGCGAGCGCGGCTGATCTCCCGGCGGCACCCCGAGCACCGTGGTGAAGGTGACGCGCGGAAACAAACATTACAACTCGCAGAGAGTTATAAAGCAGGTATGTTTATTGCAGTGCTGGGTGCAAGTTGGACTTCTCCGCCAAACTTGTACACCGGTTTGTGAAGCAAGCGTCCATTTATGGTGAAAAGCATACATATTCATTATGGTGGTCAGGTTGTTATAATTAAAGGCGTTACTATTCTAATTATTTCCAAGAACTCATTATCAAAAATCTCCTCCCCTGTCCTTACCAAATGGACACCTTTCCCAGACAGTTAGGTTCCTTCTCAGCACCTCCTTAGCATGCAGCTGCTCCCGCTATCTTATACACAAGGCCATTTCTTTATCTTGGAATGCTGGGGCCCCAAGATTTTGTTCTTTCCCAGACTGTAATACATCCGCACTAACACACTGTAACCTTCCGTTTTCTGAATCAAGTCCCCCCTTTTCTTTCAACTTTGTAAATTCTTTTACAATGACCTATAACACATTCTCTCTCCCCATCTTATTTCTAAAATACTTCCCAGATTCCACCCGTTCACGGAGCTGATGCTTTTTCCTTTGAATGTATTCTTCTTTGGCCCCCCGGTACAACACATAAGACATCTAATTAATGCACACACTAAAGTTCCTAACATAAGTATTGCTTTTAGAAGGATAAACATTCGCTTAAGCCAAGCAAAGTTAGGTAACCACGAGGTTAACTTTTCCCAAAGATCAGAAAACCCGAATGTGGTGTCATCTTGCGCAGTCAAATGCAAAATCTGAGTTTTAGCTATGAGATTTTTGTAAGTCTTTCTCTACTCTCCCATTCTGGTTTATATATGAACAACAGCTTTAATTAATCACTGCACATAAACCTCTTTCTTTCCAGGTTAATAAGTCTAATGCCATTCTGTTTTGTCCCACCACATTTGCTAATGACTGGACTTCTTGTTGAAGTTCTTGTATAGCATCGATTGTAGATTTCTCGAGCACTTCTATAGTGGCCGATATGTTCACAATGGCCTTTTCCAATTCACTGACGCCCAGGAACTGTATAAACCATCTTACAAAGCTGTGAAACCTTGTTCCCCTCTTCACTAGAGGGTTTTCCACTCCCCGAATTCTCCTCCAAGGTGTTCTCAGCATTCCTGAGGGGATTTCAGACTGATTAAACACCGTATCCTGGCTAGTTAGATAGCCTATCGTGCAAGTTGTCTTCCATCCTCCGGGCAGCTGTTTTCTACTATATCCATCTCCACACAACAACCAATACCCTTTAGGTATCTTACAGGGTCCAATAGTTGCCATCAAATTGTCACCTAAAAATTTCCCCGCCTGGTACCATCCATACTCCCAGGAATATCCTTCTCCTTCGGAAATACCACTACTTTTATATGCAACTACTTGTGTTTTGTCGCAAAAGTCAATATATGTTACCCTTATCCCTGTTAGATCCCAACTTCCCACATAACAGTTGTTTTATTAATCCAGTACTTGCTCCATCCCCAAGTTGTTGTCTTATTCACCTGCCCCCTGTGTCTATGTTCCCCGTGTTCCCATGCACAATTTTTATTGCTAATTAATACCACAAACTCTTCTTTCAACAGTTGTAGATCAAATCTGGGTCCTAAGGGGTAGATATTATCATCGTACTCACAATACCCATTCGACTCATCCCCCCCTTTTGCCCAAAATTTAGGCCAGGTTCCGTTGGCATTGTTCCAATTACTTGCTGCCACCCCACATAGAGGCAATTTCATTTCTCCTTTGGGTAGTGTAGTACATACCCAACAGTCTGACAGATTAGTAGCCCTTACCAATGTTTCCAGATTTCGTGAATATGTATTCACATCCCGTGTCCATCCCCCTGAAACACAAAGTCCTGGCATGTTGATGACTATTAATATCATTAATGTCCATCTTTTCGTTGGAGGCGATGTTTCAGGGGTCCGGCCTGCGTTGATGTCCATTGGGGTTCTGGAGCCCTCTTGACGCGAGTCCAATGGATCCAAGTGGCTTTTTCCTTGATCTTTATGGCTGTGTGAGTGGTTAGCAGTACCTGGAAGGGACCTTCCCCCTTTGGCTTCAGTGGTGAATCTGTAAAAGACTTAACATATACATAGTCCCCAGGTTCGATCTCGTGTACTGGTCCATCCAGTCCACGAGCTCTTGTTCCCAGAACCAGTTTTTCTACCTCTCGGAGCTGTTTTTGTAAATTTATCAGGTAATCTGTTAGTATTTCTTTCCCCAGCTCTGTGGATATTCCGTCTTGTACACTATATGGTCTCCCATACAGTATTTCAAAGGGGCTCAAACCTTCTTTGGTTCTGGGTTTTGTTCTACTCCCGAGAAGGGCTAAGGGTAGTGATTGAGGCCAGTCCAAGTTAGCTTCCTGGCCTAGTTTCACAATTTGCGTTTTGATCAAGTGATTCATCTTTTCTACTTGACCACTCGATCGTGGGTTGTATGGGGTGTGAAGTTGCCAGTCTATACCCAATAGTCTGCTTACTTTCGAAACAACCCTTGCAGTGAAATGAGATCCTCGGTCCGAGGAAATTACTGCGGGAACCCCGAACCTTGGTATAATTTCATGCAACAATGCTTTGACCACTTCTCTTGTTTTGTTGGTTCGACAGGGAAATGCCTCTGGCCATCCTGAAAAGGTATCAGTTAACACCAATAGGTATCGAAACCCCCTTTTCTTGGAAGTTCTGAAAAATCAATTTGCCATTGTTGTCCCGGATAGTTTCCCTTCCCTATCTGGCCAAATTGCACTCTGGGGCCTGTCTTAGGGTTGTTCTGTAAACATACCTCACACTGCTGAGTGACTTGTTTGACAGTTCAGGTATCTGTAAAGTGCCTCTGTTCCGCAATGGGATTTTCTATGTTCTGCCATGACCACTGCCCATAATAACGAAAAAGGTCACTTGCTGCTGGGCTATCTGTTCTTTCTGTGAAGAAACTTTATAGCCATTGTCACTTTGGCAGGCAGTAATACTGCATCTAAGAGTTTGAGAATTTCTTCAGCATATTTGATGTGCTTCCCTTGTGTAGATAAGAGTCCTCTTCCTCTCCAGACCGCCCCGTGAGCATGCACTACCGCAAAAGCATATTTAGAGTCTGTCCAGATACTTACCCGTTTTCCTTTGGCCAATTGCAGGCCTCGGTTTAGTGCTATATGCTCAGCCTTTTGGGCTGATGTATTTGGGGCCAGGGCCTTGGACTCTATTACCTTCTCTGTGGCGGTTACCGCATAGCCAGCTCTGCTTATCCCCTGTTGAATGAAGCCTCTCCCGTCTGTGAACCAGGAATCCTATGCATCCTCCAATGGTTCTTCTTTCAGATCTGGTCGGCTGGAGTACATCGCCTCGATTGTTTCCAAGCAGTCATGGGTCACTGATTCTCCTTCGGTTCCGCTGAGGAAAGAAGCTGGATTGACAATATTAGTTACCGTTATTTCTACATCATCTTGCTCTATCAGGATAGCCTGGTACTTAAGAAACCTCTGAGGTGAAAGCCAATGCCCCCCTTTTACTTCCAGTACTGCTGAGACTGTATGTGATACCATAACTGTGATTTTCTGGCCTAGGGTGAACTTACGGGCCTCTTGGATGTATATTACCACTGCTGCCACCGCTCGGAGGCAGCTAGGCCACCCTTTACTTACTTCGTCAAGCTGTTTTTGGAGAAGTATGCCACCGCCCTTCGATAGGGTCCCAAATTCTGGGCTAGGACTCCTAAGGCCATTCCTTGTTTTCATAGGAAAACAACCAGAAAGGTTTAGTAGTGCCAGGTAATCCCAGGCCAGGTGCTTCCATTAACCTCTTTTTTAATTGATGGAAGGCTTTGTCTGCCTCCCTATTCCATATAATATTCTTTGAGTCAGATTTTAATAACTCGTATAGAGGCTTTACCAAAAGTCCGTAGTTATATATCCAGAGACGACACCATCCTCTCATTCCTAGGAAGGTTCGAAGTTCCTTAGGCGTCTGTGGTCGAGGTGTCTGGCAGATGGCCTCTTTCCTCTCCTTCCCCAGTGTCCGTTGGCCTGCGGTTATTTCATATCCCAGATAGGTCACTTGCTGCTGGGCTATCTGTGCTTTCTGTGAAGAAACTGCATAGCCATTAAGTCCAAGAAAATTTAACAGGCTCACAGTCCATTTTATGCATGTTTCTCTGGTGTCAGTGGCGAGTAATATATCGTCCACATACTGCAAAACCACTCCTGACCCAAGCGGGCGCTTCCACTGTTCCAAGTCTTTAGCTAGCTGATTTCCAAAAAGTGTCGGGCTATTTTTGAAGCCCTGCGGTAGCACAGTCCATGTAAGCTGTGTTTTCCTCCCAGATTCTGGGTTTTCCCATTCGAATGCAAATAAAAGCTGGCTCTCTGGGCTCAAAGGCAAGCAGAAAAAGGCATCCTTTATGTTCAAAACGGTAAACCATGCCAATTCATATACCACTTTAGTTAGGAGAGTGTATGGATTTGCTACTACCGGATGCAAATCTTCAACAATTCTGTTGATAGCTCTGAGGTCCTGCACTATGCGATAGCTACCATCCTAATTACCATCTTAACTAATTAACATCTTAGCTACCATCCATTACCATCTTAACAGGTAATATTGGAGTGTTTTACTCTGATTCACATTCTTTCAGCAGCCCATACTCAATAAACCGATCTATAGTTGGTCGGATCCCCTCCCTGTCCTCTATTCTAAGGGGATACTGTTTAACTCTCACCGGTCGTGCTCCTTGTTGAGGCTTTATCACTATTGGGGAAGCATTTTTTGCTCTCCCCGGCACTCCCGAGGCCCAGACCCCCGGATAAATATGGGCTTTAATCTCCTCAGGCACTCTTGTAGAAAAGGGAGTTCCTAATAGGGCCAAACTTAGTATTTCTGTTAGTTGATCTTCTCTTATCAGGAGTTCCATTTTCCCTTTTTTGAATTTAATTTCTTCTCCCAATTGCTCTAATAAATCTCGCCCTAACAGGGGTCTCGGCGAATTTGGCAGATATAAAAATTTGTCTATCCCCAATTGTTTTCCCAATTTGAACTTAAGAGGTTTGAGAAAATATGCCTTTTCGCTCCGGCCAGTGGCTCCTGTTACTGTTATAAAATCAGTATCAATAGGGGTCAGAGCTTGATTTAAAACCGAATACGTTGCTCCTGTATCCACCAAAAATTCTATTTCTTGTGGCTTTTTCCGTAGCCTTAGGGTAACCAGTGGATCCGCTAGGGTAGATTCCCCCGGTCCCCGTCAATCTTCTTTATAATGGGCCTGAATTTTTTCTTTTCGTCTTTTTGGGCACTCATTCTTCCAGTGCCCTCTCTGCTTACACCATGCACATTGATCTCTTTCTAATGGTTTCCTAAAATTCCCTGCTTTCGTTTCCCCCTTGCATGTATTGCTACCACCAGTGCCCGTCTGTCCCTTTTCTTATCCTCCCGGTTGTTAAACACTCTCCATGCCTCATCTAACAGAGTCTCTAGATTTCTGCTGCCGGTTGTTCTCAGTTTTTGCAGCTTCCTCCGGATATCGTTGGCAGACTGCCCTAAAAAGAGAGACACTAACTGCTGGATTCCTATCTCTGATCCAGGGTCCGAGGGGGTGTAGCGTCTCATTGCATCTCGTAATTTATCCAGAAACTCCGAGGGACTCTCCTTCGGCCCTCGTCTTACAGCATACAGCATTGATCAGTTAATGGCTTTCGGGATAGCCCTCTCCATCCCTGTTATAATCCAATCTCTGTAAGTTTCTAGCGCCTCTGAGTGAATGCTCCTGTTTGGGTTCCAGTGAGGGTTCTGCAAGGGGAACTGTTCTTTAATGTTCCTTCCTGAATCTTTCAGTTGGTCCGTGGCTATATTGTGAGCAGTTTTTAAAATCAGTTGTTTCTCAGTTTCTGTTAGGTGATCTAATAATAAATGGATATCACTCCAGTCAGGATTGTGCTGCTTTACCAGAAACTGAAAATGTCTAGTAACCCCTACGGGATCATTCCAATAATTCTTTGCCACGCTTTTCCAGGTTTCTAAATCAAATGAGGAAAAAGGGACTTTTATCATTACGGCTAGTCCGTCCGGACCCATGGCTTCCCTTAAGGGTGCTTGAAGCGCTGCTTGCTCTGTCCTTTTCCGAGTACGGGAAGATACAGGGCTGTCAGGTGGGGTTTTGGATTCAGTTTTGGAATCAGCTTCTGTTTCTCTATCTTCTTGAGGAAACCTTACCCCCTCCAAACGGTCTTCTATTCCCCTAACCGGTGGTAAGTAAGTGTCAAGAAAATAGTCTTCTTTAAGATCCCGAATCTTTTCAGGCTTTGTGCATCTCTGCCCTATGCTACAGGCTGAACAACATCTTTTTATATTACCTTTCATTTCTCCTCGTCTTTCTTTCTCTAAGGCTAGTACCATCGGGTCTTGTGGAGGTAATAGCCCGCAGTCCCGTTGGTACTCTGGGTGGTTCCAAAGGGTGAAAAACATATCCGCATATGTGACTTCATCCCACTTTCCTTCCTCTCTAAGGAACAGCATTAATTGTAGTATAGTATTGTAATAAAGAGTCCCGTTCAGGGCCATTTCTCCTGATCATCTAATTTGTAAAGGGGCCACCTTTGATTACAATATTTAATTAAGGTTTTCTTGTCCACGCGGCCACCTGGTGAGCCCCCGATCTCCTTCCAGTGTGCTAAAATACACCCTAGGGTACTACTTCTCAGTATCTCACTTCCTTGATTTTTGCCCTTTTTATGTTCCCTTACCCCCTTAGTTCAGAGGCGATCCTGATCTCCGTGTGTCACTTAGGTGTTACCCCCCCCGCTGCCGCTGTCGCTACCTTTATCTCCGGGGTAGGCTATGTCTCCAAAGATTATTTGTTTCAACTCTCCCGCCCGCTCGATCTTTTCCCACTCAGTCCAGCTACCACACTGTGGACACCAAAAATCGTCCTCCCGATCTACCCAAACCTCTGTATTACAAGCAAAGCACTTTAAGACAAAAATAGGATCACAAAAGTTATCCGAATGTCCAAGACACTGCCACTTAATATTCTCATTATTAGATTCACACAATGCTTCTGTACAGTCGTTCGTCTGTAGGCTTCGTTCGTTTCCGGCCGCTCTCTTCGCGGAGAACACGGAACAGCGGATTGGAACTTCACACTCGCTCTGCAGCAGTGCCGCGTCTCAATCACTTATACAACAATTACAGAAAATAACACGGTAGGGATACCTTATGACAAATACAGTAAATAATCAACAATATTACCATTCCACACACTAACCCAAAACCCAGGGATCCCACACCATTAGCCCAAGCTTGAGCATACCCCGGGGCGAGTACACCGACTCTTTACCACGTGTAGGACGTCTCCTCACGACTTACAGGTCCCCCCCAATGAAACCCTAAATCATACCTGGTCCGCAGGAGATGGTCCTTGTCTGTCCCCGCGGTGATCTGGATGAGTTGGGGAGTCCTTCCGAGAAATCTCGGGGGCGCCCAGAGGACTCCCGTCCTCAGCAGGTCCCGCAGCCGGACAGAGGGGGTCCCATCTGGGGTGCCAAATTGACGCTCGAAAACAAAAATTACAACTCGCAGAGAGTTATAAAGCAGGTATGTTTATTGCAGCGCTGGGTGCAAGGGGGATTTCTCCGCCAAACTTGTACACCGGTTTGTGAAGCAAGCGTCCATTTATGGTAAAAAGCATACATATTCATTATGGTGGGAAGGTTATTAAAATTAAAGGCGTTACTATTCTAATTATTTCCAAGAACTCATTATCAAAAATCTCCTCCCCTGTCCTGACCAGATGGACACCTTTCCCAGACAGTTAGCTTCCTCCTCAGCACCTCCTTAGCATGCAGCTTCTCCCACTATCTTATACACAAGGCCATTTTTTATCTTGGAATGCTGGGGCCCCGAGATTTTTTTCTTTCCCAGGCTGTATTACATCCGCACTAACAACATGTACCGTACTAACAACCTCTAACTGTTCGTTTTCTGAATCAAGTCCCCCTTTTCTTTCAACTTTGTAAATTCTTTTACAATCACCTTTAACATATTCTCTATCCCCATCTGATTTCTAAAATACTTCCCATATTCCACTCGTTCACGGAGCTGATGCTTCTTCCATTGAATGTATTCTTCTTTGGCCCCCCTGGTACAACACATAAGACATCTAATTAATGCACACACTAAAGTTCCTAACATAAGTATTGCTATTAGAAGGATAAACAGTCGCTTAAGCCAAGCAAAGTTAGGTAACCACGAGGTTAACTTTTCCCAAAGATCAGAAAACCCGAATGTGGTGTCATCTTGCGCAGTCAAATGCAAAATCTGAATTTTAACTATGAGAATTTGTAAGTCCTTCTCTACTCTCCCATTCTGGTTTACATATGAACAACTGCTTTGATTAATCTCTGCACATAAACCTCCTTCTTTCCAGGTTAATAAGTCTAATGCCATTCTGTTTTGTCCCACCACATTTGCTAATGACTGGACTTCTTGTTGAAGTGCTTGTATAGCATCCATTGTAGATTTCTCGAGCACTTCTATAGTGGCCGATATGTTCACAATGGCCTTTTCCAATTCACTGTCGCCCAGGAACGGTATAAACCATCTTACAAAGCTGTGGAACCTTTTTCCCCTCGTCACTAGAGGGGTTTTCCTCTCCCCGAATTCTCCTCCAAGGTGTTCTCAGCATTCCTGAGGGGATTTCAGACTGATTAAACACCGTATCCTAGCTAGTTAGATAGCCTATCTTGCAAGTTCCCTTCCATCCTCCGGGCACCTGTTTTCTACTATATCCATCTCCACACAACAACCAATACCCTTTAGGTAACTTACAGGGTCCAATAGTTGCTATCAAATTCGCACCTAAAAATTTCCCCGCCTGGTACCATCCATACTCCCAGGAATATCCTTCTCCTTCGGAAATACCACTACTTTTATATGCAACTAGTTGTGTTTTGTCGCAAAAGTCAATATATGTTACGCTTATCCCTGTTAGATCCCAACTTCCCACATCAACAGTTTTCTTATTAATCCAGTACTTGCTCCATCCCCAAGTTGTTGTCTTATTCACCGGCCCTCTGTGTCTATGTTCCCATGCACAATTTTTATTGCTAATTAATACCACAAACTCTTCTTTCAACAGTTGTAGATCAAATCTGGGTCCTAAGGGGTAGATATTATCATCGTACTCACAATACCCATTCGACTCACCCCCCCCTTTTGCCCAAAATTTAGGCCAGGTTCCGTTGGCATTGTTCCAATTGCTTGCTGCCACCCCACATAGAGGCAATTTCATTTCTCCTTTGGGTAGGGTAGTACATACCCAAAAGTCTGGCAAATTAGTAGCCCTTATCAATGTTTCCAGATTTCGTGAATATGTATTCACATCCCGTGTCCCTCCCCCTGAAACACAAAGTCCTGGCATGTTGATGACTACTAATGTCATTAATGTCCATCTTTTCGTTGGAGGCGAAGTTTCAGGGGTTCGGCCTGCGTTGATGTCCATTGGGGTTCTGGAGCCCTCTTGACGTGAGTCCGATGGATCCAAGCGGCTTTTTCCTTGATCTTTATGGCCGTGTGAGTGGTCAGCAGTACCTGGAAGGGACCTTCCCCCTTTGGCTTCAGTGGTGAATCTGTAAAAGACTTAACATATACATAGTCCCCAGGTTCGATCTCGTGTACTGGTCCATCCAGTCCACGAGCTCTTGTTCCCAGAACCAGTTTTTCTACCTCTCGGAGCTGTTTTTGTAAATTTATCTGGTAATCTGCTAGTATTTCATTCCCCAGCTCTGTGGATATTCCGTCTTGTACACTATATGATCTTCCATAGAGTATTTCAAAGGGGCTCAAACCTTCTTTGGTTCTGGGTTTTGTTCTTATCCTGAGAAGGGCTAAGGGTAGTGATTGAGGCCAGGCCAAGTTAGCTTCCTGGCCTAGTTTCACAATTTGCGTTTTGATCAAGTGACTCATCTTTTCTACTTGACCACTCGATCGTGGGTTGTATGGGGTGTGAAGTTGCCAGTCTATACCCAATAGTCTGCTTACTTTCGAAACAACCCTTGCAGTGAAATGAGATCCTCGGTCCGAGGAAATTACTGCGGGAATCCCGAACCTTGGTATAATTTCATGCAACAATGCTTTGACCACTTCTCTTGTTTTGTTGCTTCGACACGGAAATGCCTCTGGCCATCCTGAAAAGTATCAGTTAACACCAATAGGTATCGAAACCCCCCTTTTCTTGGAAGTTCTGAAAAATCAATTTGCCATTGTTGTCCCGGATAGTTTCCCTTCCCTATCTGGCCTAATTGGACTCTGGGGCCTGTCTCAGGTTTGTTCTGTAAACATACCTCACACTGCTGAGTGACTTGTTTGACAGTGGCGTATAGATTTCGAGCACATATTAGCCTACTCAGGTATCTGTAAAGTGCCTCTGCTCCCCAATGGGATATTCTATGTTCTGCCATGACCACTGCCCATAATAACGAAAAAGGTCACTTGCTGCTGGGCTATCTGTGCTTTCTGTGAAGAAACTTTATAGCCATTAGGTCACTTTGGCAGGCAGTAATACTGCATCTAAGAGCTTGAGAATTTCTTCAGCATGTTTGAAGTGCTTCCCTTGTGTAGATAAGAGTCCTCTTCCTCTCCAGACCACCCCATGAGCATGCACTACCCCAAAAGGATATTTAGAGTCTGTCCAGATACTTACCCATTTTCCTTTGGCCAATTCCAGGGCTCGGGTTAGTGCTATTATCTCAGCCTTTTGGGCTGATGTATTTGGGGCCAGAGCTTTGGACTCTATTACCTTCTCTGTGGTGGTTACCGCATAGCCAGCTTTGCGTATCCCCTGTTGAATGAAGCCGCTCCCGTCGGTGAACAAAGAATCCTCTGCATCCTCCAATGGTTCTTCTTTCAGGTCTGGTCGGCTGGAGTACACCGCCTCGATTGTTTCCAAGCAGTCATGGGTCACTGATTCTCCTTCGGTTCCGCTGAGGAAAGAGGCTGGATTGACAATATTAGTTACCGTTATTTCTACATCATCTTGCTCTATCAGGATAGCCCGGTACTTAAGAAACCTCTGAGGTGAAAGCCAATGCCCCCCTTTTACTTCCAGTACTGCTGAGACTGTATGTGATACCGTAACTGTGATTTTCTGGCCTAGGGTGAACTTACGGGCCTCTTGGATGTTTATTACCACTGCTGCCACCGCTCGGAGACAGCTAGGCCACCCTTTACTTACTTCGTCAAGCTGTTTTTGGAGAAGTATGCCAACGCCCTTCGATAGGGTCCCAAATTCTGGGCTAGGACTCCTAAGGCCATTTCTTGCTTTTCATAGGAAAACAACCAGAAAGGTTTAGTAGTGTCAGGTAATCCCAGGGCAGGTGCTTCCATTAACCTCTTTTTTAATTGATGGAAGGCTTTGTCTGCCTCCCTATTCCATATAATATTCTTTGAGTCAGATTTTAATAACTCGTATAAAGGCTTTACCAAAAGTCCGTAGTTATATATCCAGAGACGACACCATCCTGTCATGCCTAGGAAGGTTCGAAGTTCCTTAGGCGTCTGTGGTCGAGGTGTCTGGCAGATGGCCTCTTTCCTCTCCTTCCCCAGTGTCCGTTGGCCTGCGGTTATTTCATATCCCAGATAGATCACTTGCTGCTGGGCTATCTGCGCCTTCTGTGGAGAAACTGTATAGCCATTAAGTCCAAGAAAATTTAACAGGCTCACAGTCCATTTTATGAATGTTTCTCTGGTGTCAGGGGCGAGTAATATATCGTCCACATACTGCAAAACCACTCCTGACCCAAGCGGGCGTTTCCACTGTTCCAAGTCTTTAGCTAGCTGATTTCCAAAAAGTGTCGAGCTATTTTTGAAGCCCTGCGGTAGCACAGTCCATGTAAGCTGTGTTTTCCTCCCAGATTCTGGGTTTTCCCATTCGAATGCAAATAAAAGCTGGCTCTCTGGGCTCAAAGGCAGGCAGAAAAAGGCATCCTTTAGGTTCAAAACGGTAAACCATGCCAATTCAGGTACCAGTTTAGTTAGAAGAGTGTATGGATTTGCTACTACCGGATGCAAATCCTCAACAATTCTGTTGATAGCTCTGAGGTCCTGCACTATTCGATAGCTACCATCCTAATTACTATCTTAACTAATTAACATCTTAGCTACCATCCATTACCATCTTAACAGGTAATATTGGAGTGTTTTACTCTGATTCACATTCTTTCAGCAGCCCATACTCAATAAACCGATCTATAGTTGGTCGGATCCCCTCCCTGTCCTCTAATCTAAGGGGATACTGTTTAACTCTCACCGGTCGTGCTCCTTGTTGAGGCTTTATCACTATTGGCGAAGCATTTTTTGCTCTCCCCGGCACTCCCGAGGCCCAGACCCCCGGATAAATTTGGGCTTTAATCTCCTCAGGCACTCCTGGAGTAATGGGAGTTCCTATTAGGGCCAAACTTTGTATTTTAATTAGTTGATCTTCTCTTATCCGGAGTTCCATTTTCCCTTTTTTGAATTTAATTTCTGCTCCCAATTGCTCTAATAAATCTCGCCCTAACAGGGGTCTCGGCGAATTTGGCAGATATAAAAATTTGTGTATCCCCAATTGTTTTCCCAATTTGAACTTAAGAGGTTTGAGAAAATATGCCTTTTCACTCCGGCCAGTGGCTCCTGTTACTGTTATAAAATCAGTATCAATAGGGGTCAGAGCTTGATTTAAACCGAATACGTTGCTCCTGTATCCACCAAAAATTCTATTTCTTGTGGCTTTTTCCGTAGCCTTAGGGTAACCAGTGGATCCGCTAGGGTAGATTCCCCCGGTCCCCGTCAATCTTCTTTATAATGGGCCTGAATTTTTTCTTTTCGTCTTTTTGGGCACTCATTCTTCCAGTGCCCTCTCTGCTTACACCATGCACATTGATCTCTTTCTAATGGTTTCCTAAAATTCCCTGCTTTCGTTTCCCCCCTTGCATGTATTGCTACCACCAGTGCCCGTCTGTCCCTTTTCTTATCCTTCCGGTTTTTAAACACTTTCCATGCCTCATCTAACAGAGTCTCTAGATTTCTGCTGCCGGTTGTTCTCAGTTTTTGCAGCTTCCTCCGGATATCGTTGGCAGACTGCCCTAAAAAGAGAGACACTAACTGCTGGATTCCTATCTCTGATCCAGGGTCCGAGGGGGTGTAGCGTCTCATTGCATCTCGTAATTTATCCAGAAACTCCGAGGGACTCTCCTTCGGCCCTCGTCTTACAGCATACAGCATTGACGAGTTAATGGCTTTCGGGATAGCCCTCTCCATCCCTGTTATAATCCCATCTCTTTAAGTTTCTAGCGCCTCTGAGTGAATGCTCCTGTTTGGGTTCCAGTGAGGGTTCTGCAAAGGGAAGTGTTCTTTAATGTCCCTTCCTGAATCTTTCAGTTTGTCCGTGGCTATATTGTGAGCAGTTTTTAAAACCAGTTGTTTCTCAGTTTCTGTTAGGTGATCTAATAATAACTGGATATCACTCCAGTCAGGATTGTGCTGCTTTACCAGAAACTGAAAATGTCTAGTAACCCCTACGGGATCATGCCGATAATTCTTTGCCACACTTTTCCATGTTTCTAAATCAAATGAGGAAAAAGGGACTTTTATCATTACGGATAGTCCGTCCGGAACCATGGCTTCCATTAAGGGTGCTTGAATCGCTGCTTGCTCTGTCCTTTTCCGAGTACGGGACGATACAGGGCTGTCAGGTGGGGTTTTGGATTCAGTTTTGGAATCAGCTTCAGTTTCTCTATCTTCTTAAGGAAACCTTACCCCCTCCCAACGGTCTTCTATTGCTCTAACCGGTGGTAAGTAAGTGTCAAGAAAATAGTCTTCTTTAAGATCCCGAATCTTTTCAGGCTTTGTGCATCTCTGCCCTATGCTACAGGCTGAACAACATCTTTTTATATTACTTTTCATTTCTCCTCGTCTTTCTTTCTCTAAGGCTAGTACCATCGTGTCTTGTGGAGGTAATAGCCCGCAGTCCCGTTGGTACTCTGTGTGGTTCCAAAGGGTGAAAAAAATATCCGCATATGTGACTTCATCCCACTTTCCTTCCTTTCTAAGGAACAGCATTAATTGTAGTATAGTATTGTAATTAAGAGTCCCTTTCAGGGCCATTTCTCCTGATCATCTAATTTGTAAAGGGGCCACCTTTGATTACAATATTTAATTAAGGTTTTCTTGTCCACGCTGCCACCTGGTGAGCCCCCGATCTCCTTCCAGTGTGCTAAAATACACCATAGGGTACTACTTTTCAGTATCTCACTTCCTTGATTTTTGCCCATTTTATGTTCCCTTACCCCCTTAGTTCAGAGGCGATCCTGATCTCCGTATGTCACTTAGGTGTTACCCCCCCCGCTGCCGCTGTCGCTACCTTTATCTCCAGGGGTAGGCTATGTCTCCACAGATTATTTGTTGCAACTCTCCCGCCCGCTCGATCTGTTCCCACTCAGTCCAGCTACCACACTGTGGACAACAAAAATCGTCCTCCCGATCTACCCAAACCTCTGTATTACAAGCAAAGCACTTTAAGACAAAAATAGGATCACAAAAGTTATCCAAATGTCCAAGACACTGCCACTTAATATTCTCATTATTAGATTCACACAATGTTTCTGTACAGTTGTTCGTCTGTACGCTTCGTTTGTTTCCGGCCGCTCTCCTCGCGGAGAACACGGAACCGCGGATCGGAACTTCACACTCGCTCTGCAGCAGTGCCGCGTCTCAATCACTCATACAACAATTACAGACAATAACACGGTAGGGATACCTTATGACAAATACACTAAATAATCAACAATATTACCATTCCACACACTAACCCAAAACCCAGGGATCCCACACCATTAGCCCAAGCTTGAGCATACCCCGGGGCGAGAACACCGAATCTTTACCAAGCGTAGGACGTCTCCTCACGACTTACAGGTCCCCCCAATGAAACCCTAAAACATACCTGGTCCGCAGGAGATGGTCCTTGTCTGTCCCCGCGGTGATCTGGATGAGTCGGGGAGTCCTTCCGAGAAATCTCGGGGGCGCCCAGAGGACTCCCGTCCTCAGCAGGTCCCGCAGACGGACAGAGGGGGACCCATCTGGGGTGCCAAATTGACGCTCGAAAACAAAACTTACAACTCGCAGAGAGTTAAAAAGCAGGTAAGTTTATTGCAGCGCTGGGTGCAAGGGGGATTTCTCCGCCAAACTTGTACACCGGTTTGTGAAGAAAGCGTCCATTTATGGTAAAAAGCATTCATATTCAATATGATGGGCAGGTTATTAAAATCAAAGGCGTTACCATTCTAATTATTTCCAAGAACTCATTATCAAAAATCTCCTCCCCTGTCCTGACCAGATGGACACCTTTCCCAGACAGTTAGGTTCCTTCTCAGCACCTCCTTAGCATGCAGCTGCTCCCGCTATCTTATACACAAAGCCATTTCTTTATCTTGGAATTCTGGGGCCCCGAGCTTTTGTTCTTTCCCAGACTGTAATACATCCGCACTAACAAACTGTAACGGTTAGTTTTCTGAATCAAAGGAGCGGCCATATCGGGAGAGCGCTCGGCGGCACTCGGAGGCGCGCTGTGGTACCGCGGCGAGATCCCGAGAGTGCCCGCTGGCACTTGCCGGCGCACGGTGTTACCGCTGCGACTTCAGGAGAGCGCCCGGCGGCACCCCGAGCACTGTGGTGAAGGAGCGGCGATACCGGGAGAGCGCTCGGCGGCGCACGGTGGTACCGCTGCGAGCTCAGGAGAGCGCCCGGCTGCACCCCGAGGAGCGGGATGAGCGTGCGTCGGGTCCACCGGACGCACAGCGGCACCTGGAGGCGCACGGTGGTAGCGCGAAGAGCTCGGGAGAGCGCCCGGTGGCACCCCGAGAAGTGGGATGAGCGTGCGTCGGGTCGACCGGACGTACAGCGGCACCAGGAGGCGCACGGTGGTAGTGCGGCGAGCTCGGCAGTGCGCCCGGCGGCACCCAGACAAGCAGGGTGAAGGAGCGGCGATATCGGGAGAGCGTTCAGCGGCACTCGGAGGCGCGCTGTGGTACCGCGGCGAGATCCCGAGAGTGCCCGTTGGCACTTGCCGGCGCACGGTGGTAGCGCGGAGAGCTCAGCAGAGCGCCCGGCAGCACCCCGAGGAGCGGGATGAGCGTGCGTCGGGTCGACCGGACGCACAGCGGCACCTGGAGGCGCACGGTGGTAGTGCGGCAAGCTCGGGAGAGCGCCCGGCGGCACCCCGAGCACTGTGGTGAAGGAGCGGCGATATCGGGAGAGCGCGTGGCGGCACCCCGACGTGCGGGGTCAACGAGTGTCGATACCGGGAGAGCGCTCGGCGGCACTCAGAGGCGCACGGTGGTAACGCGGCGAGCTCGGCAGAGCACCTGGCGGCACCCCGAGCACCGTGGTGAAGGAGCGGCGATATCGGGAGAGGGCTCGCCGGCACTCGGAGGCGCGCTGTGGTACCGCGGCGAGATCCCGAGAGCACCCAGCGGCACTCGCATGCGCAGGGTGGAGCGCGAAGAGCTCGGGAGAGCGTCCGGCGGCACCCCGAGGAGCGGGATGAGCATGCGTCGGGTCGACCGGACGCACAGCGGCACCTGGAGGCGCACGGTGGTAGTGCGACGAGCTCGGGAGAGCGTCCGGCGGCACCCCGAGGAGCGGGATGAGCGTGCGTCGGGTCGACTGGACGCACAGCGGCACCTGGAGGCGCACGGTGGTAGTGCGGCAAGCTCGGGAAAGCCCCCGGCGGCACCCAGACAAGCAGGGTGAAGGAGCGGCGATATCGGGAGAGCGTTCGGCGGCACTCGGAGGCGCGCTGTGGTACCGCGGCGAGATCCCGAGAGTGCCCGCTGGCACTTGCCGGCGCACGGTGGTAGCGCGGAGAGCTCAGCAGAGCGCCCGGCAGCACCCCGAGGAGCGGGATGAGCGTGCGTCGGGTCAACTGGACGCACAGCGGCACCTGGAGGCGCACGGTGGTATTGCGGCAAGCTCGGGAGAGCGCCCGGCGGCACCCAGACAAGCAGGGTGAAGGAGCGGCGATATCGGGAGAGCGTTCAGCGGCACTCGGAGGCACGCGGTGGTATCGCTGTGAGCTCGGCAGTGCGCCCGGCGGCACCCCAGGCACTGTGGTGAAGGAGCAGCGATATCGGGAGAGCGCTCGGCGGCACTCGGAGGCGCGCTGTGGTACCGCGGCGAGATCCCGAGAGTGCCCGCTGGCACTTGCCGGCGCACAGTGGTAGCGCGGAGAGCTCAGCAGAGCGCCCGGCAGCACCCCGAGGAGCGGGATGAGCGTGCGTAGGGTCGACCGGACGCACAGCAGCACCTGGAGGCGCACGGTGGTAGTGCGGCAAGCTCGGGAGAGCGCCCGGCGGCACCCCGAGCACTGTGGTGAAGGAGCGGCGATATCGGGAGAGCGCGTGGCGGCACCCCGACGTGCGGGGTCAACGAGTGGCAATACCGGGAGAGCGCTCGGCGGCACTCGGAGGCGCACGGTGGTACCGCTGCGAGCTCAGGAGAGCGCCCGGCGGCACCCCGAGGAGCGGGATGAGCGTGCGTCGGGTCGACCGGACGCACAGCGGCACCTGGAGGCGCACGGTGGTAGCGCGACGAGCTCGGGAGAGCGCCCGGTGGCACCCCGAGGAGCGGGATGAGCGTGCGTCGGGTCGACCGGACATACAGCGGCACCTGGAGGCGCACGGTGGTAGTGCGGCGAGCTCGGGAAAGCGCCCGGCGGCACCCAGACAAGCAGGGTGAAGGAGCGGCGATATCGGGAGAGCGCTCGGCGGCACTCGGAGGCGCGCTGTGGTATCGCGGCGAGATCCCGAGAGCACCCAGCGGCACTCGCATGCGCAGGGTGGAGCGCGAAGAGCTCGGGAGAGCGTCCGGCGGCACCCCGAGGAGCGGGATGAGCGTGCGTCGGGTCGACCGGACGCACAGCGGCACCTGGAGGCGCACGGTGGTAGCGCGACGAGCTCGGGAGAGCGTCCGGTGGCACCCCGAGAAGTGGGATGAGCGTGCGTCGGGTCGACCGGACGTACAGCGGCACCAGGAGGCGCACGGTGGTAGTGCGGCGAGCTCGGGAAAGCGCCCGGCGGCACCCAGACAAGCAAGGTGAAGGAGCGGCGATATCGGGAGAGCGCTCGGCGGCACTCGGAGGCGCGCTGTGGTATCGCGGCGAGATCCCGAGAGCACCCAGCGGCACTCGCATGCGCAGGGTGAAGCGCGAAGAGCTCGGGAGAGCGTCCGGCGGCACCCCGAGGAGCGGGATGAGCGTGCGTCGGGTCGACCGGACGCACAGCGGCACCTGGAGGCGCACGGTGGTAGTGCGGCAAGCTCGGGAAAGCGCCCGGCGGCACCCAGACAAGCAGGGTGAAGGAGCGGCGATATCGGGAGAGCGTTCAGCGGCACTCGGAGGCACGCGGTGGTACCGCTGTGAGCTCGGCAGTGCGCCCGGCGGCACCCCAGACACTGTGGTGAAGGAGCAGCGATATCGGGAGAGCGCTCGGCGGCACTCGGAGGCGCGCTGTGGTACCGCGGCGAGATCCCGAGAGTGCCCGCTGGCACTTGCTGGCGCACGGTGGTACCGCTGCGAGCTCAGGAGAGCGCCCGGCGGCACCCCGAGCACCGTGGTGAAGGAGCGGCGATATCGGGAGAGCGCGTGGCGGCACCCCGACGTGCGGGGTCAACGAGTGGCGATACCGGGAGAGCGCTCGGCGGCACTCGGAGGCGCACGGTGGTACCGCTGCGAGCTCAGGAGAGCGCCCGGCGGCACCCCGAGCACCGTGGTGAAGGAGCGGCGATATCGGGAGAGCGCCTGGCGGCACCCCGACGTGCGGGGTCAACGAGTGGCGATATCGGGAGAGCGCTCGGGGGAACTCGGAGGCGCACTGTGGTACCGCGGCGAGATCCCGAGAGTGCCCGCTGGCACTTGCCGGCGCACGGTGGTAGCGCGGAGAGCTCAGCAGAGCGCCCGGCAGCACCCCGAGGAGCGGGATGAGCGTGCGTCGGGTCGACTGGACGCACAGCGGCACCTGGAGGCGCACGGTGGTAGTGCGGCAAGCTCGGGAGAGCGCCTGGCGGCACCCAGACAAGAAGGGTGAAGGAGTGGCGATATCGGGAGAGTGCGTGGCGGCACCCCGACGTGCGGGGTCAACGAGTGTCGATACCGGGAGAGCGCTCGGCGGCACTCGGAGGCGCACGGTGGTACCGCTGCGAGCTCAGGAGAGCGCCCGGCTGCACCCCGAGCACCGTGGTGAAGGAGCGGCGATATCGGGAGAGCGCTCGGCGGCAGTCAGAGGCGCGCTGTGGTACCGCGGCGAGATCCCGAGAGCACCCAGCGGCACTCGCATGCGCAGGGTGGAGCGCGAAGAGCTCGGGAGAGCGTCCGGCGGCACCCCGAGGAGCGGGATGAGCGTGCATCGGGTCGACCGGACGCACAGCGGCACCTGGAGGCGCACGGTGGTAGTGCGGCGAGCTCGGGAGAGCGCCCGGCGGCACCCCGAGGAGCGGGATGAGCGTGCGTCGGGTCGACCGGACGCACAGCGGCACCTGGAGGCGCACGGTGGTAGTGCGGCGAGCTCGGGAGAGCGCCCGGCGGCACCCCGAGGAGCGGGATGAGCGTGCGTCGGGTCGACCGGACGCACAGCGGCACCTGGAGGCGCACGGTGGTAGTGCGGCGAGCTCGGGAAAGCGCCCGGCGGCACCCAGACAAGCAGGGTGAAGGAGCGGCGATATCGGGAGAGCGTTCAGCGGCACTCGGAGGAACGCGGTGGTACCGCTGTGAGCTCGGCAGTGCGCCCGGCGGCACCCCAGGCACTGTGGTGAAGGAGCAGCGATATCGGGAGAGCGCTCGGCGGCACTCGGAGGCGCGCTGTGGTACCGCGGCGAGATCCCGAGAGTGCCCGCTGGCACTTGCTGGCACACGGTGGTACCGCTGCGAGCTCAGGAGAGCGCCCGGCGGCACCCCGAGCACCGTGGTGAAGGAGCGGCGATATCGGGAGAGCGCCTGGCGGCACCCCGACGTGCGGGGTCAACGAGTGGCGATACCGGGAGAGCGCTCGGCGGCACTCGGAGGCGCACGGTGGTACCGCTGCGAGCTCAGGAGAGCGCCCGGCGGCACCCCGAGCACCGTGGTGAAGGAGCGGCGATATCGGGAGAGCGCCTGGCGGCACCCCGACGTGCGGGGTCAACGAGTGGCGATACCGGGAGATCGCTCGGCGGCACTCGGAGGCGCGCTGTGGTACCGCGGCGAGATCCCGAGAGTGCCCGCTGGCACTTCTCAGCGCACGGTGGTAGCGCGGAGAGCTCAGCAGAGCGCCCGGCAGCACCCCGAGGAGCGGGATGAGCGTGCGTCGGGTCGACCGGACGCACAGCGGCACCTGGAGGCGCACGGTGGTAGTGCGGCAAGCTCGGGAAAGCGCCCGGCGGCACCCAGACAAGCAGGGTGAAGGAGCGGCGATATCGGGAGAGCGCTCGGCGGCACTCGGAGGCGCGCTGTGGTACCGCGGCGAGATCCCGAGAGTGCCCGCTGGCACTTCTCAGCGCACGGTGGTATCGCGGAGAGCTCAGCAGAGCGCCCGGCGGCACCCCGAGGAGCGGGATGAGCGTGCGTCGGGTCGACCGGACGCACAGCGGCACCTGGAGGCGCACGGTGGTAGCGCGACGAGCTCGGGAGAGCGCCCGGTGGCACCCCGAGGAGCGGGATGAGCGTGCGTCGGGTCGACCGGACGTACAGCGGCACCTGCAGGCGCACGGTGGTAGTGCGGCGAGCTCGGGAAAGCGCCCGGCGGTACCCAGACAAGCAGGGTGAAGGAGCGGCGATATCGGGAGAGCGCTCGGCGGCACTCGGAGGCGCGCTGTGGTATCGCGGCGAGATCCCGAGAGCACCCAGCGGCACTCGCATGCGCAGGGTGGAGCGCGAAGAGCTCGGGAGAGCGTCCGGCGGCACCCCGAGGAGCGGGATGAGCGTGCGTCGGGTCGACCGGACGCACAGCGGCACCTGGAGGCGCACGGTGGTAGCGCGACGAGCTCGGGAGAGCGCCCGGTGGCACCCCGAGAAGTGGGATGAGCGTGCGTGGGGTCGACCGGACGTACAGCGGCACCTGCAGGCGCACGGTGGTAGTGCGGCGAGCTCGGGAAAGCGCCCGGCGGCACCCAGACAAGCAAGGTGAAGGAGCGGCGATATCGGGAGAGCGCTCGGCGGCACTCGGAGGCGCGCTGTGGTATCGCGGCGAGATCCCGAGAGCACCCAGCGGCACTCGCATGCGCAGGGTGGAGCGCGAAGAGCTCGGGAGAGCATCCGGCGGCACCCCGAGGAGCGGGATGAGCGTGCGTCGGGTCGACTGGACGCACAGCGGCACCTGGAGGCGCGCTGTGGTGTCGCGGCGAGATCCCGAGAGCACCCAGCGGCACTCGCATGCGCAGGGTGGAGCGCGAAGAGCTCGGGAGAGCGTCCGGCGGCACCCCGAGGAGCGGGATGAGCGTGCGTCGGGTCGACCGGACGCACAGCGGCACCTGGAGGCGCACGGTGGTAGTGCGGCGAGCTCGGGAAAGCGCCCGGCGGCACCCAGACAAGCAGGGTGAAGGAGCGGCGATATCGGGAGAGCGTTCAGCGGCACTCGGAGGCACGCGGTGGTACCGCTGTGAGCTCGGCAGTGCGCCCGGCGGCACCCCAGGCACTGTGGTGAAGGAGCAGCGATATCGGGAGAGCGCTCGGCGGCACTCGGAGGCGCGCTGTGGTACCGCGGCGAGATCCCGAGAGTGCCCGCTAGCACTTGCTGGCGCACGGTGGTACCGCTGCGAGCTCAGGAGAGCGCCCGGCGGCACCCCGAGCACCGTGGTGAAGGAGCGGCGATATCGGGAGAGCGCGTGGCGGCACCCCGACGTGCGGGGTCAACGAGTGGCGATACCGGGAGAGCGCTCGGCGGCACTCGGAGGCGCACGGTGGTACCGCTGCGAGCTCAGGAGAGCGCCCGGCGGCACCCCGAGCACCGTGGTGAAGGAGCGGCGATATCGGGAGAGCGCCTGGCGGCACCCCGACGTGCGGGGTCAACGAGTGGCGATACCGGGAGAGCGCTCGGCGGCACTCGGAGGCGCGCTGTGGTACCGCGGCGAGATCCCGAGAGTGCCCGCTGGCACTTCTCAGCGCACGGTGGTAGCGCGGAGAGCTCAGCCGAGCGCCCGGCGGCACCCCGAGGAGCGGGATGAGCGTGCGTCGGGTCGACCGGACGCACAGCGGCACCTGGAGGCGCACGGTGGTAGTGCGGCAAGCTCGGGAAAGCGCCCGGCGGCACCCAGACAAGCAGGGTGAAGGAGCGGCGATATCGGGAGAGCGCTCGGCGGCACTCAGAGGCGCGCTGTGGTACCGCGGCGAGATCCCGAGAGCACCCAGCGGCACTCGCATGCGCAGGGTGGAGCGCGAAGAGCTCGGGAGAGCGTCCGGCGGCACCCCGAGGAGCGGGATGAGCGTGCATCGGGTCGACCGGACGCACAGCGGCACCTGGAGGCGCACGGTGGTAGCGCGACGAGCTCGGGAGAGCGTCCGGTGGCACCCCGAGAAGTGGGATGAGCATGCGTCGGGTCGACCGGACGCACAGCGGCACCTGGAGGCGCCCGGTGGTAGTGCGGCGAGCTCGGGAGAGCGCCCGGCGGCACCCCGAGGAGCGGGATGAGCGTGCGTCGGGTCGACCGGACGCACAGCGGCACCTGGAGGCGCACGGTGGTAGTGCGGCGAGCTCGGGAGAGCGCCCGGCGGCACCCCGAGGAGCGGGATGAGCGTGCGTCGGGTCGACTGGACGCACAGCGGCACCTGGAGGCGCACGGTGGTAGTGCGGCAAGCTCGGGAAAGCGCCCGGCGGCACCCAGACAAGCAGGGTGAAGGAGCGGCGATATCGGGAGAGCGCTCAGCGGCACTCGGAGGCACGCGGTGGTACCGCTGCGAGCTCAGGAGAGCGCCCGGCGGCACCCCGAGCACCGTGGTGAAGGAGCGGCGATATCGGGAGAGCGCCTGGCGGCACCCCGACGTGCGGGGTCAACGAGTGGCGATACCGGGAGATCGCTCGGCGGCACTCGGAGGCGCGCTGTGGTACCGCGGCGAGATCCCGAGAGTGCCCGCTGGCACTTCTCAGCGCACGGTGGTAGCGCGGAGAGCTCAGCAGAGCGCCCGGCGGCACCCCGAGGAGCGGGATGAGCGTGCGTCGGGTCGACCGGACGCACAGCGGCACCTGGAGGCGCACGGTGGTAGTGCGGCAAGCTCGGGAAAGCGCCCGGCGGCACCCAGACAAGCAGGGTGAAGGAGCGGCGATATCGGGAGAGCGCTCGGCGGCACTCGGAGGCGCGCTGTGGTACCGCGGCGAGATCCCGAGAGTGCCCGCTGGCACTTCTCAGCGCACGGTGGTATCGCGGAGAGCTCAGCAGAGCGCCCGGCGGCACCCCGAGGAGCGGGATGAGCGTGCGTCGGGTCGACCGGACGCACAGCGGCACCTGGAGGCGCACGGTGGTAGCGCGACGAGCTCGGGAGAGCGCCCGGTGGCACCCCGAGGAGCGGGATGAGCGTGCGTCGGGTCGACCGGACGTACAGCGGCACCTGCAGGCGCACGGTGGTAGTGCGGCGAGCTCGGGAAAGCGCCCGGCGGTACCCAGACAAGCAGGGTGAAGGAGCGGCGATATCGGGAGAGCGCTCGGCGGCACTCGGAGGCGCGCTGTGGTATCGCGGCGAGATCCCGAGAGCACCCAGCGGCACTCGCATGCGCAGGGTGGAGCGCGAAGAGCTCGGGAGAGCGTCCGGCGGCACCCCGAGGAGCGGGATGAGCGTGCGTCGGGTCGACCGGACGCACAGCGGCACCTGGAGGCGCACGGTGGTAGCGCGACGAGCTCGGGAGAGCGCCCGGTGGCACCCCGAGAAGTGGGATGAGCGTGCGTCGGGTCGACCGGACGTACAGCGGCACCTGCAGGCGCACGGTGGTAGTGCGGCGAGCTCGGGAAAGCGCCCGGCGGCACCCAGACAAGCAAGGTGAAGGAGCGGCGATATCGGGAGAGCGCTCGGCGGCACTCGGAGGCGCGCTGTGGTATCGCGGCGAGATCCCGAGAGCACCCAGCGGCACTCGCATGCGCAGGGTGGAGCGCGAAGAGCTCGGGAGAGCATCCGGCGGCACCCCGAGGAGCGGGATGAGCGTGCGTCGGGTCGACTGGACGCACAGCGGCACCTGGAGGCGCGCTGTGGTGTCGCGGCGAGATCCCGAGAGCACCCAGCGGCACTCGCATGCGCAGGGTGGAGCGCGAAGAGCTCGGGAGAGCGTCCGGCGGCACCCCGAGGAGCGGGATGAGCGTGCGTCGGGTCGACCGGACGCACAGCGGCACCTGGAGGCGCACGGTGGTAGTGCGGCGAGCTCGGGAAAGCGCCCGGCGGCACCCAGACAAGCAGGGTGAAGGAGCGGCGATATCGGGAGAGCGTTCAGCGGCACTCGGAGGCACGCGGTGGTACCGCTGTGAGCTCGGCAGTGCGCCCGGCGGCACCCCAGGCACTGTGGTGAAGGAGCAGCGATATCGGGAGAGCGCTCGGCGGCACTCGGAGGCGCGCTGTGGTACCGCGGCGAGATCCCGAGAGTGCCCGCTAGCACTTGCTGGCGCACGGTGGTACCGCTGCGAGCTCAGGAGAGCGCCCGGCGGCACCCCGAGCACCGTGGTGAAGGAGCGGCGATATCGGGAGAGCGCCTGGCGGCACCCCGACGTGCGGGGTCAACGAGTGGCGATACCGGGAGAGCGCTCGGCGGCACTCGGAGGCGCACGGTGGTACCGCTGCGAGCTCAGGAGAGCGCCCGGCGGCACCCCGAGCACCGTGGTGAAGGAGCGGCGATATCGGGAGAGCGCCTGGCGGCACCCCGACGTGCGGGGTCAACGAGTGGCGATACCGGGAGAGCGCTCGGCGGCACTCGGAGGCGCGCTGTGGTACCGCGGCGAGATCCCGAGAGTGCCCGCTGGCACTTCTCAGCGCACGGTGGTAGCGCGGAGAGCTCAGCCGAGCGCCCGGCGGCACCCCGAGGAGCGGGATGAGCGTGCGTCGGGTCGACCGGACGCACAGCGGCACCTGGAGGCGCACGGTGGTAGTGCGGCAAGCTCGGGAAAGCGCCCGGCGGCACCCAGACAAGCAGGGTGAAGGAGCGGCGATATCGGGAGAGCGCTTGGCGGCACTCGGAGGCGCGCTGTGGTACCGCGGCGAGATCCCGAGAGTGCCCGCTGGCACTTGCCGGCGCACGGTGGTAGCGCGGAGAGCTCAGCAGAGCGCCCGGCAGCACCCCGAGGAGCGGGATGAGCGTGCGTCGGGTCGACTGGACGCACAGCGGCACCTGGAGGCGCACGGTGGTAGTGCGGCAAGCTCGGGAGAGCGCCTGGCGGCACCCAGACAAGCAGGGTGAAGGAGCGGCGATATCGGGAGAGCGCGTGGCGGCACCCCGACGTGCGGGGTCAACGAGTGTCGATACCGGGAGAGCGCTCGGCGGCACTCGGAGGCGCACGGTGGTACCGCTGCGAGCTCAGGAGAGCGCCCGGCTGCACCCCGAGCACCGTGGTGAAGGAGCGGCGATATCGGGAGAGCGCTCGGCGGCACTCAGAGGCGCGCTGTGGTACCGCGGCGAGATCCCGAGAGCACCCAGCGGCACTCGCATGCGCAGGGTGGAGCGCGAAGAGCTCGGGAGAGCGTCCGGCGGCACCCCGAGGAGCGGGATGAGCGTGCATCGGGTGGACCGGACGCACAGCGGCACCTGGAGGCGCACGGTGGTAGCGCGACGAGCTCGGGAGAGCGTCCGGCGGCACCCCGAGGAGCGGGATGAGCATGCGTCGGGTCGACCGGACGCACAGCGGCACCTGGAGGCGCCCGGTGGTAGTGCGGCGAGCTCGGGAGAGCGCCCGGCGGCACCCCGAGGAGCGGGATGAGCGTGCGTCGGGTCGACCGGACGCACAGCGGCACCTGGAGGCGCACGGTGGTAGTGCGGCGAGCTCGGGAGAGAGCCCGGCGGCACCCCGAGGAGCGGGATGAGCGTGCGTCGGGTCGACTGGACGCACAGCGGCACCTGGAGGCGCACGGTGGTAGTGCGGCAAGCTCGGGAAAGCGCCCGGCGGCACCCAGACAAGCAGGGTGAAGGAGCGGCGATATCGGGAGAGCGCTCAGCGGCACTCGGAGGCACGCGGTGGTACCGCTGTGAGCTCGGCAGTGCGCCCGGCGGCACCCCAGGCACTGTGGTGAAGGAGCAGCGATATCGGGAGAGCGCTCGGCGGCACTCGGAGGCGCGCTGTGGTACCGCAGCGAGATCCCGAGAGTGCCCGCTGGCACTTGCCGGCGAAGGGTGGTACCGCTGCGAGCTCAGGAGAGCGCCCGGTGGCACCCCGAGCACCGTGGTGAAGGAGCGGCGATAT
Source organism: Numenius arquata (assembly GCF_964106895.1). Classification (NCBI taxonomy): domain Eukaryota; kingdom Metazoa; phylum Chordata; class Aves; order Charadriiformes; family Scolopacidae; genus Numenius; species Numenius arquata. The sequence continues at coordinate 261,272 of NW_027414869.1, forward strand.
CGGGAGAGCGCCTGGCGGCACCCCGACGTGCGGGGTCAACGAGTGGCGATACCGGGAGAGCGCTCGGCGGCACTCGGAGGCGCGCTGTGGTACCGCGGCGAGATCCCGAGAGTGCCCGCTGGCACTTCTCAGCGCACGGTGGTAGCGCGGAGAGCTCAGCAGAGCGCCCGGCAGCACCCCGAGGAGCGGGATGAGCGTGCGTCGGGTCGACTGGACGCACAGCGGCACCTGGAGGCGCACGGTGGTATTGCGGCAAGCTCGGGAGAGCGCCCGGCGGCACCCGGAGCTCTGTGGTGAAGGAGCGGCGATATCGGGAGAGGGCGTGGCGGCACCCAAACGTGCGGGGTCAACGAGTGGCAATACCGGGAGAGCGCTCGGCGGCACTCGGAGGCGCACGGTGGTACCGCTGCGAGCTCAGGAGAGCGCCCGGCTGCACCCCGAGCACCGTGGTGAAGGAGCGGCAATATCGAGAGAGCGCTCGGCGGCACTCAGAGGCGCGCTGTGGTACCGCGGCGAGATCCCGAGAGCACCCAGCGGCACTCACATGCGCAGGGTGGAGCGCGAAGAGCTCGGGAGAGCGTCCGGCGGCACCCCGAGGAGCGGGATGAGCGTGCGTCGGGTGGACCGGACGCACAGCGGCACCTGGAGGCGCACGGTGGTAGCGCGACGAGCTCGGGAGAGCGCCCGGTGGAACCCCGAGAAGTGGGATGAGCGTGCGTCGGGTCGACCGGACGTACAGCGGCACCAGGAGGCGCACGGTGGTAGTGCGGCAAGCTCGGGAGAGCGCCCGGCGGCACCCCGAGCACTGTGGTGAAGGAGCGGCAATATCGAGAGAGCGCTCGGCGGCACTCAGAGGCGCGTTGTGGTACCGCGGCGAGATCCCGAGAGCACCCAGCGGCACTCACATGCGCAGGGTGGAGCGCGAAGAGCTCGGGAGAGCGTCCGGCGGCACCCCGAGGAGCGGGATGAGCGTGCGTCGGGTGGACCGGACGCACAGCGGCACCTGGAGGCGCACGGTGGTAGCGCGACGAGCTCGGGAGAGCGCCCGGTGGCACCCCGAGAAGTGGGATGAGCGTGCGTCGGGTCGACCGGACGTACAGCGGCACCAGGAGGCGCACGGTGGTAGTGCGGCAAGCTCGGGAGAGCGCCCGGCGGCACCCCGAGCACTGTGGTGAAGGAGCGGCGATACCGGGAGAGCGCTCGGCGGCACTCAGAGGCGCACGGTGGTAACGCGGCGAGCTCGGCAGAGCACCTGGCGGCACCCCGAGCACCGTGGTGAAGGAGCGGCGATATCGGGAGAGGGCTCGCCGGCACTCAGAGGCGCGCTGTGGTACCGCGGCGAGATCCCGAGAGCACCCAGCGGCACTCGCATGCGCAGGGTGGAGCGCGAAGAGCTCGGGAGAGCGTCCGGCGGCACCCCGAGGAGCGGGATGAGCATGCGTCGGGTCGACCGGACGCACAGCGGCACCTGGAGGCGCCCGGTGGTAGTGCGGCGAGCTCGGGAGAGCGCCCGGCGGCACCCCGAGGAGCGGGATGAGCGTGCGTCGGGTCGACCGGACGCACAGCGGCACCTGGAGGCGCACGGTGGTAGTGCGGCGAGCTCGGGAGAGCGCCCGGCGGCACCCCGAGGAGCGGGATGAGCGTGCGTCGGGTCGACTGGACGCACAGCGGCACCTGGAGGCGCACGGTGGTAGTGCGGCAAGCTCGGGAAAGCGCCCGGCGGCACCCAGACAAGCAGGGTGAAGGAGCGGCGATATCGGGAGAGCGTTCAGCGGCACTCGGAGGCACGCGTTGGTATCGCTGTGAGCTCGGCAGTGCGCCCGGCGGCACCCCAGGCACTGTGGTGAAGGAGCAGCGATATCGGGAGAGCGCTCGGCGGCACTCGGAGGCGCGCTGTGGTACCGCGGCGAGATCCCGAGAGTGCCCGCTGGCACTTGCCGGCGCACGGTGGTACCGCTGCGAGCTCAGGAGAGCGCCCGGCGGCACCCCGAGCACCGTGGTGAAGGAGCGGCGATATCGGGAGAGCGCCTGGCGGCACCCCGACGTGCGGGGGTCAACGAGTGGCGATACCGGGAGAGCGCTCGGCGGCACTCGGAGGCGCACGGTGGTACCGCGGCGAGATCCCGAGAGCACCCAGCGGCACTCGCATGCGCAGGGTGGAGCGCGAAGAGCTCGGGAGAGCGTCCGGCGGCACACCGAGGAGCGGGATGAGCGTGCGTCGGGTCGACCGGACGCACAGCGGCACCTGGAGGCGCACGGTGGTAGTGCGGCGAGCTCGGCAGAGCACCCGGCGGCACCCAGACAAGCGGGGTGAAGGAGCGGCGATATCGGGAGAGCGCGTGGCAGCACCCCGACGTGCAGGGTCAACGAGTGTCGATACCGGGAGAGCGCTCGGCGGCACTCGGAGGCGCACGGTGGTACCGCTGCGAGCTCAGGAGAGCGCCCGGCTGCACCCCGAGCACCGTGGTGAAGGAGCGGCAATATCGAGAGAGCGCTCGGCGGCACTCGGAGGCACGCGGTGGTACCGCTGTGAGCTCGGCAGTGCGCCCGGCGGCACCCCAGGCACTGTGGTGAAGGAGCAGCGATATCGGGAGAGCGCTCGGCGGCACTCGGAGGCGCGCTGTGGTACCGCGGCGAGATCCCGAGAGTGCCCGCTGGCACTTGCCGGCGCACAGTGGTAGCGCGGAGAGCTCAGCAGAGCGCCCGGCAGCACCCCGAGGAGCGGGATGAGCGTGCGTAGGGTCGACCGGACGCACAGCAGCACCTGGAGGCGCACGGTGGTAGTGCGGCAAGCTCGGGAGAGCGCCCGGCGGCACCCCGAGCACTGTGGTGAAGGAGCGGCGATATCGGGAGAGCGCGTGGCGGCACCCCGACGTGCGGGGTCAACGAGTGGCAATACCGGGAGAGCGCTCGGCGGCACTCGGAGGCGCACGGTGGTACCGCGGCGAGCTCAGGAGAGCGCCCGGCGGCACCCCGAGGAGCGGGATGAGCGTGCGTCGGGTCGACCGGACGCACAGCGGCACCTGGAGGCGCACGGTGGTAGCGCGACGAGCTCGGGAGAGCGCCCGGTGGCACCCCGAGGAGCGGGATGAGCGTGCGTCGGGTCGACCGGACATACAGCGGCACCTGGAGGCGCACGGTGGTAGTGCGGCGAGCTCGGGAAAGCGCCTGGCGGCACCCAGACAAGCAGGGTGAAGGAGCGGCGATATCGGGAGAGCGCTCGGCGGCACTCGGAGGCGCGCTGTGGTATCGCGGCGAGATCCCGAGAGCACCCAGCGGCACTCGCATGCGCAGGGTGGAGCGCGAAGAGCTCGGGAGAGCGTCCGGCGGCACCCCGAGGAGCGGGATGAGCGTGCGTCGGGTCGACCGGACGCACAGCGGCACCTGGAGGCGCACGGTGGTAGCGCGACGAGCTCGGGAGAGCGTCCGGTGGCACCCCGAGAAGTGGGATGAGCGTGCGTCGGGTCGACCGGACGTACAGCGGCACCAGGAGGCGCACGGTGGTAGTGCGGCGAGCTCGGGAAAGCGCCCGGCGGCACCCAGACAAGCAAGGTGAAGGAGCGGCGATATCGGGAGAGCGCTCGGCGGCACTCGGAGGCGCGCTGTGGTATCGCGGCGAGATCCCGAGAGCACCCAGCGGCACTCGCATGCGCAGGGTGGAGCGCGAAGAGCTCGGGAGAGCGTCCGGCGGCACACCGAGGAGCGGGATGAGCGTGCGTCGGGTGGACCGGACGCACAGCGGCACCTGGAGGCGCACGGTGGTAGTGCGGCAAGCTCGGGAAAGCGCCCGGCGGCACCCAGACAAGCAGGGTGAAGGAGCGGCGATATCGGGAGAGCGCTCGGGGGAACTCGGAGGCGCGCTGTGGTATCGCGGCGAGATCCCGAGAGCACCCAGCGGCACTCGCATGCGCAGGGTGGAGCGCGAAGAGCTCGGGAGAGCGTCCGGCGGCACACCGAGGAGCGGGATGAGCGTGCGTCGGGTGGACCGGACGCACAGCGGCACCTGGAGGCGCACGGTGGTAGTGCGGCAAGCTCGGGAAAGCGCCCGGCGGCACCCAGACAAGCAGGGTGAAGGAGCGGCGATATCGGGAGAGCGCTCGGGGGAACTCGGAGGCGCACTGTGGTACCGCGGCGAGATCCCGAGAGTGCCCGCTGGCACTTGCCGGCGCACGGTGGTAGCGCGGAGAGCTCAGCAGAGCGCCCGGCAGCACCCCGAGGAGCGGGATGAGCGTGCGTCGGGTCGACTGGACGCACAGCGGCACCTGGAGGCGCACGGTGGTAGTGCGGCAAGCTCGGGAGAGCGCCTGGCGGCACCCAGACAAGCAGGGTGAAGGAGCGGCGATATCGGGAGAGCGCGTGGCGGCACCCCGACGTGCGGGGTCAACGAGTGTCGATACCGGGAGAGCGCTCGGCGGCACTCGGAGGCGCACGGTGGTACCGCTGCGAGCTCAGGAGAGCGCCCGGCTGCACCCCGAGCACCGTGGTGAAGGAGCGGCGATATCGGGAGAGCGCTCGGCGGCACTCAGAGGCGCGCTGTGGTACCGCGGCGAGATCCCGAGAGCACCCAGCGGCACTCGCATGCGCAGGGTGGAGCGCGAAGAGCTCGGGAGAGCGTCCGGCGGCACCCCGAGGAGCGGGATGAGCGTGCATCGGGTCGACCGGACGCACAGCGGCACCTGGAGGCGCACGGTGGTAGTGCGGCGAGCTCGGGAGAGCGCCCGGCGGCACCCCGAGGAGCGGGATGAGCGTGCGTCGGGTCGACCGGACGCACAGCGGCACCTGGAGGCGCACGGTGGTAGTGCGGCGAGCTCGGGAGAGCGCCCGGCGGCACCCCGAGGAGCGGGATGAGCGTGCGTCGGGTCGACTGGACGCACAGCGGCACCTGGAGGCGCACGGTGGTAGTGCGGCAAGCTCGGGAAAGCGCCCGGCGGCACCCAGACAAGCAGGGTGAAGGAGCGGCGATATCGGGAGAGCGTTCAGCGGCACTCGGAGGAACGCGGTGGTATCGCTGTGAGCTCGGCAGTGCGCCCGGCGGCACCCCAGGCACTGTGGTGAAGGAGCAGCGATATCGGGAGAGCGCTCGGCGGCACTCGGAGGCGCGCTGTGGTACCGCGGCGAGATCCCGAGAGTGCCCGCTGGCACTTGCCGGCGCACGGTGGTACCGCTGCGAGCTCAGGAGAGCGCCCGGCGGCACCCCGAGCACCGTGGTGAAGGAGCGGCGATATCGGGAGAGCGCCTGGCGGCACCCCGACGTGCGGGGTCAACGAGTGGCGATACCGGGAGAGCGCTCGGCGGCACTCGGAGGCGCGCTGTGGTACCGCGGCGAGATCCCGAGAGTGCCCGCTGGCACTTCTCAGCGCACGGTGGTAGCGCGGAGAGCTCAGCAGAGCGCCCGGCGGCACCCCGAGGAGCAGGATGAGCGTGCGTCGGGTCGACTGGACGCACAGCGGCACCTGGAGGCGCACGGTGGTAGTGCGGCAAGCTCGGGAGAGCGCCTGGCGGCACCCAGACAAGCAGGGTGAAGGAGCGGCGATATCGGGAGAGCGCGTGGCGGCACCCCGACGTGCGGGGTCAACGAGTGTCGATACCGGGAGAGCGCCCGGCTGCACCCCGAGCACCGTGGTGAAGGAGCGGCGATATCGGGAGAGCGCTCGGCGGCACTCAGAGGCGCGCTGTGGTACCGCGGCGAGATCCCGAGAGAACCCAGCGGCACTCGCATGCGCAGGGTGGAGCACGAAGAGCTCGGGAGAGCGTCCGGCGGCACCCCGAGGAGCGGGATGAGCGTGCGTCGGGTGGACCGGACGCACAGCGGCACCTGGAGGCGCACGGTGGTAGTGCGGCGAGCTCGGGAAAGCGCCCGGCGGCACCCAGACAAGCAGGGTGAAGGAGCGGCGATATCGGGAGAGCGTTCAGCGGCACTCGGAGGCACGCGGTGGTACCGCTGTGAGCTCGGCAGTGCGCCCGGCGGCACCCCAGGCACTGTGGTGAAGGAGCAGCGATATCGGGAGAGCGCTCGGCGGCACTCGGAGGCGCGCTGTGGTACCGCGGCGAGATCCCGAGAGTGCCCGCTGGCACTTGCTGGCACACGGTGGTACCGCTGCGAGCTCAGGAGAGCGCCCGGCGGCACCCCGAGCACCGTGGTGAAGGAGCGGCGATATCGGGAGAGCGCCTGGCGGCACCCCGACGTGCGGGGTCAACGAGTGGCGATACCGGGAGAGCGCTCGGCGGCACTCGGAGGCGCACGGTGGTACCGCTGCGAGCTCAGGAGAGCGCCCGGCGGCACCCCGAGCACCGTGGTGAAGGAGCGGCGATATCGGGAGAGCGCCTGGCGGCGCACCCCGACGTGCGGGGTCAACGAGTGGCGATACCGGGAGATCGCTCGGCGGCACTCGGAGGCGCGCTGTGGTACCGCGGCGAGATCCCGAGAGTGCCCGCTGGCACTTCTCAGCGCACGGTGGTACCGCTGCGAGCTCAGGAGAGCGCCCGGCGGCACCCCGAGGAGCGGGATGAGCGTGCGTCGGGTCGACCGGACGCACAGCGGCACCTGGAGGCGCACGGTGGTAGCGCGACGAGCTCGGGAGAGCGCCCGGTGGCACCCCGAGGAGCGGGATGAGCGTGCGTCGGGTCGACCGGACATACAGCGGCACCTGGAGGCGCACGGTGGTAGTGCGGCGAGCTCGGGAAAGCGCCCGGCGGCACCCAGACAAGCAGGGTGAAGGAGCGGCGATATCGGGAGAGCGCTCGGCGGCACTCGGAGGCGCGCTGTGGTATCGCGGCGAGATCCCGAGAGCACCCAGCGGCACTCGCATGCGCAGGGTGGAGCGCGAAGAGCTCGGGAGAGCGTCCGGCGGCACCCCGAGGAGCGGGATGAGCGTGCGTCGGGTCGACCGGACGCACAGCGGCACCTGGAGGCGCACGGTGGTAGCGCGACGAGCTCGGGAGAGCGTCCGGTGGCACCCCGAGAAGTGGGATGAGCGTGCGTCGGGTCGACCGGACGTACAGCGGCACCAGGAGGCGCACGGTGGTAGTGCGGCGAGCTCGGGAAAGCGCCCGGCGGCACCCAGACAAGCAAGGTGAAGGAGCGGCGATATCGGGAGAGCGCTCGGCGGCACTCGGAGGCGCGCTGTGGTATCGCGGCGAGATCCCGAGAGCACCCAGCGGCACTCGCATGCGCAGGGTGAAGCGCGAAGAGCTCGGGAGAGCGTCCGGCGGCACCCCGAGGAGCGGGATGAGCGTGCGTCGGGTCGACCGGACGCACAGCGGCACCTGGAGGCGCACGGTGGTAGTGCGGCAAGCTCGGGAAAGCGCCCGGCGGCACCCAGACAAGCAGGGTGAAGGAGCGGCGATATCGGGAGAGCGTTCAGCGGCACTCGGAGGCACGCGGTGGTACCGCTGTGAGCTCGGCAGTGCGCCCGGCGGCACCCCAGGCACTGTGGTGAAGGAGCAGCGATATCGGGAGAGCGCTCGGCGGCACTCGGAGGCGCGCTGTGGTACCGCGGCGAGATCCCGAGAGTGCCCGCTGGCACTTGCTGGCACACGGTGGTACCGCTGCGAGCTCAGGAGAGCGCCCGGCGGCACCCCGAGCACCGTGGTGAAGGAGCGGCGATATCGGGAGAGCGCCTGGCGGCACCCCGACGTGCGGGGTCAACGAGTGGCGATACCGGGAGAGCGCTCGGCGGCACTCGGAGGCGCACGGTGGTACCGCTGCGAGCTCAGGAGAGCGCCCGGCGGCACCCCGAGCACCGTGGTGAAGGAGCGGCGATATCGGGAGAGCGCCTGGCGGCACCCCGACGTGCGGGGTCAACGAGTGGCGATACCGGGAGAGCGCTCGGCGGCACTCGGAGGCGCGCTGTGGTACCGCGGCGAGATCCCGAGAGTGCCCGCTGGCACTTCTCAGCGCACGGTGGTAGCGCGGAGAGCTCAGCCGAGCGCCCGGCGGCACCCCGAGGAGCGGGATGAGCGTGCGTCGGGTCGACCGGACGCACAGCGGCACCTGGAGGCGCACGGTGGTAGTGCGGCAAGCTCGGGAAAGCGCCCGGCGGCACCCAGACAAGCAGGGTGAAGGAGCGGCGATATCGGGAGAGCGCTCGGCGGAACTCGGAGGCGCGCTGTGGTACCGCGGCGAGATCCCGAGAGTGCCCGCTGGCACTTGCCGGCGCACGGTGGTAGCGCGGAGAGCTCAGCAGAGCGCCCGGCAGCACCCCGAGGAGCGGGATGAGCGTGCGTCGGGTCGACTGGACGCACAGCGGCACCTGGAGGCGCACGGTGGTAGTGCGGCAAGCTCGGGAGAGCGCCTGGCGGCACCCAGACAAGCAGGGTGAAGGAGCGGCGATATCGGGAGAGCGCCTGGCGGCACCCCGACGTGCGGGGTCAACGAGTGGCGATACCGGGAGAGCGCTCGGCGGCACTCGGAGGCGCGCTGTGGTACCGCGGCGAGATCCCGAGAGTGCCCGCTGGCACTTCTCAGCGCACGGTGGTAGCGCGGAGAGCTCAGCAGAGCGCCCGGCGGCACCCCGAGGAGCGGGATGAGCGTGCGTCGGGTCGACTGGACGCACAGCGGCACCTGGAGGCGCACGGTGGTAGTGCGGCAAGCTCGGGAGAGCGCCTGGCGGCACCCAGACAAGCAGGGTGAAGGAGCGGCGATATCGGGAGAGCGCGTGGCGGCACCCCGACGTGCGGGGTCAACGAGTGTCGATACCGGGAGAGCGCTCGGCGGCACTCGGAGGCGCACGGTGGTACCGCTGCGAGCTCAGGAGAGCGCCCGGCTGCACCCCGAGCACCGTGGTGAAGGAGCGGCGATATCGGGAGAGCGCTCGGCGGCACTCAGAGGCGCGCTGTGGTACCGCGGCGAGATCCCGAGAGCACCCAGCGGCACTCGCATGCGCAGGGTGGAGCGCGAAGAGCTCGGGAGAGCGTCCGGCGGCACCCCGAGGAGCGGGATGAGCGTGCATCGGGTCGACCGGACGCACAGCGGCACCTGGAGGCGCACGGTGGTAGCGCGACGAGCTCGGGAGAGCGTCCGGCGGCACCCCGAGGAGCGGGATGAGCATGCGTCGGGTCGACCGGACGCACAGCGGCACCTGGAGGCGCCCGGTGGTAGTGCGGCGAGCTCGGGAGAGCGCCCGGCGGCACCCCGAGGAGCGGGATGAGCGTGCGTCGGGTCGACCGGACGTACAGCGGCACCAGGAGGCGCACGGTGGTAGTGCGGCGAGCTCGGGAAAGCGCCCGGCGGCACCCAGACAAGCAAGGTGAAGGAGCGGCGATATCGGGAGAGCGCTCGGCGGCACTCGGAGGCGCGCTGTGGTATCGCGGCGAGATCCCGAGAGCACCCAGCGGCACTCGCATGCGCAGGGTGGAGCGCGAAGAGCTCGGGAGAGCATCCGGCGGCACCCCGAGGAGCGGGATGAGCGTGCGTCGGGTCGACTGGACGCACAGCGGCACCTGGAGGCGCGCTGTGGTATCGCGGCGAGATCCCGAGAGCACCCAGCGGCACTCGCATGCGCAGGGTGGAGCGCGAAGAGCTCGGGAGAGCGTCCGGCGGCAACCCGAGGAGCAGGATGAGCGTGCGTCGGGTCGACCGGACGCACAGCGGCACCTGGAGGCGCACGGTGGTAGTGCGGCAAGCTCGGGAAAGCGCCCGGCGGCACCCAGACAAGCAGGGTGAAGGAGCGGCGATATCGGGAGAGCGTTCAGCGGCACTCGGAGGCACGCGGTGGTACCGCTGTGAGCTCGGCAGTGCGCCCGGCGGCACCCCAGGCACTGTGGTGAAGGAGCAGCGATATCGGGAGAGCGCTCGGCGGCACTCGGAGGCGCGCTGTGGTACCGCGGCGAGATCCCGAGAGTGCCCGCTGGCACTTGCTGGCACACGGTGGTACCGCTGCGAGCTCAGGAGAGCGCCCGGCGGCACCCCGAGCACCGTGGTGAAGGAGCGGCGATATCGGGAGAGCGCGTGGCGGCACCCCGACGTGCGGGGTCAACGAGTGGCGATACCGGGAGAGCGCTCGGCGGCACTCGGAGGCGCGCTGTGGTACCGCGGCGAGATCCCGAGAGTGCCCGCTGGCACTTCTCAGCGCACGGTGGTAGCGCGGAGAGCTCAGCCGAGCGCCCGGCGGCACCCCGAGGAGCGGGATGAGCGTGCGTCGGGTCGACCGGACGCACAGCGGCACCTGGAGGCGCACGGTGGTAGTGCGGCAAGCTCGGGAAAGCGCCCGGCGGCACCCAGACAAGCAGGGTGAAGGAGCGGTGATATCGGGAGAGCGCGTGGCGGCACCCCGACGTGCGGGGTCAACGAGTGTCGATACCGGGAGAGCGCTCGGCGGCACTCGGAGGCGCACGGTGGTACCGCTGCGAGCTCAGGAGAGCGCCCGGCTGCACCCCGAGCACTGTGGTGAAGGAGCGGCGATATCGGGAGAGCGCTCGGCGGCACTCAGAGGCGCGCTGTGGTACCGCGGCGAGATCCTGAGAGCACCCAGCGGCACTCGCATGCGCAGGGTGGAGCGCGAAGAGCTCGGGAGAGCGTCCGGCGGCACCCCGAGGAGCGGGATGAGCGTGCATCGGGTCGACCGGACGCACAGCGGCACCTGGAGGCGCACGGTGGTAGCGCGACGAGCTCGGGAGAGCGTCCGGCGGCACCCCGAGGAGCGGGATGAGCATGCGTCGGGTCGACCGGACGCACAGCGGCACCTGGAGGCGCCCGGTGGTAGTGCGGCGAGCTCGGGAGAGCGCCCGGCGGCACCCCGAGGAGCGGGATGAGCGTGCGTCGGGTCGACCGGATGCACAGCGGCACCTGGAGGCGCACGGTGGTAGTGCGGCAAGCTTGTGAGAGCGCCCGGCTGCACCCAGACAAGCGGGGTGAAAGAGCGGCGATATCGGGAGAGCGCTCAGCGGCACTCGGAGGCGCGCGGTGGTACCGCTGCGAGCGCGGCTGATCTCCCGGCGGCACCCCGAGCACCGTGGTGAAGGTGACGCGCGGAAACAAACATTACAACTCGCAGAGAGTTATAAAGCAGGTATGTTTATTGCGGCGCTGGGTGCAAGGGGGATTTCTCCGCCAAACTTGTACACCGGTTTGTGAAGCAAGCGTCCATTTATGGTAAAAAGCATACATATTCATTATGGTGGGCAGGTTATTAAAATTAAAGGCGTTACTATTCTAATTATTTCCAAGAACTCATTATCAAAAATCTCCTCCCCTGTCCTGACCAGATGGACACCTTTCCCAGACAGTTAGGTTCCTTCTCAGCACCTCCTTAGCATGCAGCTGCTCCCGCTATCTTATACACAAAGCCATTTCTTTATCTTGGAATTCTGGGGCCCCGAGCTTTTGTTCTTTCCCAGACTGTAATACATCCGCACTAACAAACTGTAACCGTTCGTTTTCTGAATCAAAGGAGCGGCGATATCGGGAGAGCGCTCGGCGGCACTCGGAGGCGCGCTGTGGTACCGCGGCAAGATCCCGAGACCACCCAGAGGCACTCGCATGCGCAGGGTGGAGCGCGACGAGCTCAGGAGAGCGCCCGGCGGCACCCCGAGGAGCGGGATGAGCGTGCGTTGGGTCGACCGGACGCACAGCGGCACCTGGAGGTGCACGGTGGTAGTGCGGCGAGCTCGGCAGAGCACCCGGCGGCACCCAGACAAGCGGGGTGAAAGAGCGGCGATATCGGGAGAGCGCTCAGCGGCACTCGGAGGCGCGCTGTGGTACCGCGGCGAGATCCCGAGAGTGCCCGCTGGCACTTGTCAGCGCACGGTGGTAGCGCGGAGAGCTCAGCAGAGCGCCCGGCGGCACCCCGAGGAGCAGGATGACCGTGCGTCGGGTCGACCGGACGCACAGCGGCACCTGGAGGCGCACGGTGGTAGTGCGGCAAGCTGGGGAAAGCGCCCGGCGGCACCCAGACAAGCAGGGTGAAGGAGCGGCGATATCGGGAGAGCGTTCAGCGGCACTCGCAGGCACGCGGTGGTACTGCTGCGAGCTCGGCAGTGCGCCCGGCGGCACCCCGAGCACTGTGGTGAAGGAGCGGCGATATCGGGAGAGCGCCTGGCGGCACCCCGACGTGCGGGGTCAACGAGTGGCGATACCGGGAGAGCGCTCGGCGGCACTCGGAGGCGCACGGTGGTACCGCGGCGAGATCCCGAGAGCACCCAGCGGCACTCACATGCGCAGGGTGGAGCGCGAAGAGCTCGGGAGAGCGTCCGGCGGCACCCCGAGGAGCGGGATGAGCGTGCGTCGGGTCGACCGGACGTACAGCGGCACCCGGAAGCTCACGGTGGTAGCGCGGCGAGCTCAGAAGAGCCCCGCAGCACCCCGAAGAGCGGGGTGAAGGATCGGCGTGGTCGGGAGGAGGCGGAGCGACAGCCGGAGGCGCAGGGTGGTAGCGCGGTGAGCTCGGACAGTGCCCGGCGGCACCCCGAAGAGCGCGCTGAGGGCACGGGTGAGTCGGACGAGGACTCGTCGGCACCCCGAAGGGCGGGGGGAGCGGCTCGGGCAGGTGGGACGTGCGCCCGTCACCATCCCGAGGGGTGGGTTAAGGCTCGGCGGGATCGAGTTGGCGCCCGACGGCACCTGGAGGGGTGGGATGAGGGTGCGTCGGGGTTGGGAGGATGTGCAGCGACACCCGGAGGCGCAGAGCGGTAGCGCAGCAAGCTCGGCAGAGCGCCCGGAGGCACCCTGCCGAGCGGGGTGTATATACGGAGCGGTCGGAAGGCGCACTGCGACACCTGGAGGAGCACGGTAGTAGCGCGGCGAGCTCGGGAGAGCCCCGCATCACCCTGAAGAGCGGGGTGATGAATCGGCGTGGTCGGGAGGACGCGCAGCAACACACAGAGGCGCACGCTGGTACAACGGCGAGCTCGAACAATGGTTCCAGAGCTCGGGACTCTGTAGGGTTCCAGAGGGGCTCGTAGGGTTCCGTCGAAATCTGTAGGGTTCCCTAGGGGCCCGTAGAGTCCCGTAGATTTCCGTAGGGACCTGTAGGGTTGTGTAAGTGCCCGCAGGGGTTGGTAGGAGCTTGTAGGGTGCCATATGTTTCCGGAGGGTTGTGTAGGGTTCCGTAGGGGTCTGTGGTGTTCCCTAGGGGCCTGTAGAGTCTCATACGGTTCCGTAGGGGCCTGTAGTGTTCCCTAGGGGCCTGTAGAGTCTCGTACAGTTCCGTAGGGTCCTGTAGGTTTCCATAAGCGCCCGCAGAGGTCTGAAGGGCCCCGTACTGTTCCGTAAGGATCCACAGGGCTCCGTAGAGCTTCGTAGGTTTCCTAGAGGCCTGTAGAGTACCGCAGGAGCCAGTAGTGTTCTGTAGGGGCCCGTAGGGTTCCTTCCATAGGGGCTGGCAGTGTTCCGTAGGGGCCTCTAGGATTGTGTAAGTGCCCGCAGGAGTCTGTGGGATTCTGTAAGGTTCCGGAGGGTTCTGCAGGGTTCCGTAGGGGCCCGTAGAGTTCCGTAGTGGCTGGTAAAATTCCGTAGGGCCCTGTGGGGTTCTGTATGGACCTGTAGGGTTCCGTAGGGGCCTGCAGGGTTTCGTAGGCACCTGCAGTGTTCTGTAGGAGCCCATAGGGTTTTAGTGATGTTCCGTTGTGTTGCTAAGGGTCTTGTAGAGTGCTGTCGGGTCCTGGAGTATTCTGTAGGGTTCCAGAGGGGCTCGTAGGGTTCTGTCAAAATCTGTGGACTTCTCTAGGGGCCCATAGAGTCCCGTAGATTTCGGTAGGGGCCTGTAGGGTTGTGTAAGTGCCCGCAGGGTTTGTAGGGTGCCATATGTTTCCGGAGGGTTGTGTAGCGTTCCGTAGGGGCCTGTGGTGTTCCCTAGGGGCCTGTAGAGTCTCATACGGTTCCGTAGGGGCCTGTAGTGTTCCGTAGGGCCCTGTACCGTTCCGTAACTGCCTGCAAGGGTCTTTAGGCTTCCGTAGGGGCTGGTAGGGTTCCATAAAGTTCCGTGGGTTCCTGCAGAGTTCTGCAAGTGCCCGCAAGGGCCTGTAGGGGCGCACAGTGTTTCTGTCAGGTTCCGTAGAGTTCCGTAGGGGCCATAGGTTTCCGTAGTGGCTGGTAGTATTCTGTCTGTAGGTTTCCGTAGGCACCTGCAGTGTTCTGTAGGAGCCCATAGGGTTTTAGTGAGGTTCCGTTGTGTCGCTAAGGGTCTTGTAGAGTGCTGTCGGGTCCTGGAGTATTCTGTAGGGTTCCAGAGGGGCTCGTAGGGTTCCGTCGAAATCTATAGGGTTCCCTAGGGGCCCATAGAGTCCCGTAGATTTCCGTAGGGACCTGTAGGGTTGTGTAAGTGCCCGCAGGGGTTGGTAGGAGCTTGTAGGTGCCATATGTTTCCGGAGGGTTGTGTAGGGTTCCGTAGGGGCCTGTGGTGTTCCCTAGGGGCCTGTAGAGTCTCGTACAGTTCCGTAGGGTCCTGTAGGTTTCCATAAGTGCCCGCAGAGGTCTGAAGGGGCCCGTACTGTGCCGTAAGGATCCATAGGGTTCCGTAGAGCTTCGTAGGTTCCCTAGAGGCCTCTGGAGTACCGCAGGAGCCAGTAGTGTTCTGTAGGGGCCCGTAGGGTTCCTTCCATAGGAGCTGGCAGTGTTCCGTAGGGTCCTCTAGGGTTGAGTAAGTGCCCGCAGGAGTCTGTAGGAATCCGTGGGATTCTGTAAGGTTCTGCAGGGTTCCGTAGGGGCCCGTAGAGTTCCGTAGTGGCTGGTAAAGTTCCCTAGGGCCCTGTACCGTTCCGTAACTGCCTGCAAGGATCTTTAGGCTTCCGTAGGGGCTGGTAGGGTTCCATAAAGTTCCGTGGGTTCCTGCAGAGTTCTGCAAGTGCCCGCAAGGGCCTGTAGGGGCCCACAGTGTTTCTGCCAGGTTCCGTAGAGTTCCGTAGGGGCCATATTTTTCTGTAGTGGCTGGTAGTATTCTGTAGGGGTCTGTAGGGTTCCGTAGGCGCCTGCAGTGTTCTGTAGGAGCCCATAGGGTTTTAGTGAGGTTCCGTTGTGTTGCTAAGGGTCTTGTAGAGTGCTGTCGGGTCCTGGAGTATTCTGTAGGGTTCCAGAGGGCCTCATAGGGTTCCATCGAAATCTGAAGGGTTCCCTAGGGGCCCATAGAGTCCCGTAGATTTCCGTAGGGACCTGTAGGGTTGTGTAAGTGCCCGCAGGAGTCTGTAGGAATCCGTGGGATTCTGTAAGGTTCTGGAGGGTTCTGCAGGGTTCCGTAGGGGCCCGTAGAGTTCCGTAGTGGCTGGTAAAGTTCCCTAGGGCCCTGTACCGTTCCGTAACTGCCTGCAAGGGTCTTTAGGCTTCCGTAGGGGCTGCTAGGGTTCCATAAAGTTCCGTGTGGCACTGTGGGGTTCTGTATGGACCTGTAGGGTTCCGTAGGGGCCTGCAGTGTTCTGTAAGTGCCCGCAGGTGTCTGTAGGGTTCCGTAGGGGTCTGTAGGGTTCCGTAGGCACCTGCAGTGTTCTGTAGGAGCCCATAGGGTTTTAGTGAGGTTCCGTTGTGTTGCTAAGGGTCTTGTAGAGTGCTGTCGGGTCCTGGAGTATTCTGTAGGGTTCCAGAGGGGCTGGTAGGGTTCCGTCGAAATCTGAAGGGTTCCCTAGGGGCCCGTAGAGTCCCATAGATTTCCGTAGGGGCCTGTAGGGTTGTGTAAGTGCCTGCAGGGGTTGGTAGGAGCTTGTAGGGTGCCATATGTTTCCGGAGGGTTGTGTAGGGTTCCGTAGGGGCCTGTGGTGTTCCCTAGGGGCCTGTAGAGTCTCGTACAGTTCCGTAGGGTCCTGTAGGTTTCCATAAGCGCCCGCAGAGGTCTGAAGGGGCCCGTACTGTGCCGTAAGGATCCATAGGGTTCCGTAGAGCTTCGTAGGTTCCCTAGAGGCCTATGGAGTACCGCAGGAGCGAGTAGTGTTCCGTAGGGTCCTCTAGGGTTGAGTAAGTGCCCGCAGGAGTCTGTAGGAATCCGTGGGATTCTGTAAGGTTCTGGAGGGTTCTGCAGGGTTCCGTAGGGGCCCCTAGAGTTCCGTAGTGGCTGGTAAAGTTCCGTAGGGCCCTGTACCGTTCCGTAATTGCCTGCAATGGACTTTAGGCTTCCGTAGGGGCTGGTAGGGTTCCATAAAGTTCCGTGGGTTCCTGCAGAGTTCTGCAAGTGCCCGCAAGGGCCTGTAGGGGCGCACAGTGTTTCTGTCAGGTTCCGTAGAGTTCCGTAGGGGCCATAGGTTTCCGTAGTGGCTGGTAGTATTCCGTCTGTAGGTTTCCGTAGGCACCTGCAGTGTTCTGTAGGAGCCCATAGGGTTTTAGTGAGGTTCCGTTGTGTTGCTAAGGGTCTTGTAGAGTGCTGTCGGGTCCTGGAGTATTCTGTAGGGTTCCAGAGGGGCTCGTAGGGTTCCGTCAAAATCTGTAGGCTTCCCTAGGGGCCCGTGGAGTCCCGTAGATTTCCGTAGGGGCCTGTAGGGTTGTGTAAGTGCCCGCAGGGCTTGGTAGGAGCTTGTAGGGTGCCATATGTTTCCGGAGGGTTGTGTAGGGTTCCGTAGGGGCCTGTGGTGTTCCCTAGTGGCCTGTAGAGTCTCGTACGGTTCCGTAGGGGCCTGTGGTGTTCCCTAGGGCCCTGAAGAGTCTGTAGTTTTCCCGGTGGCACTCGCCGGCGCTGGGTGGTAGCGCGTCGAGCTCGGGAGATCGCCTGGCGGCAACCCGACGCGCAGTGTCAACGAGTGGCGATACCGGGAGAGCGCTCGGCGGCACTCGGAGGCGCACGATGGTAGTGCGGCGAGCTCGGCAGAGCGCCCGGCGGCACCCAGAAAAGCGGGGTGACGGAGCAGCGATATGGGAGAACGCTCAGTGGCACTAGAAGGCGCGCGGTGGTACCGCGGCGAGATACCGAGAGTGCCCAGTGGCACTCGCCGGCGCACGGTGGTAGCGCGACGAGCTAGGGAGAGCGTCAGGCGGCACCCGGGGAACGGGATGAGCGTGCGTCGGGTCGACCGGACGCACAGCGGCACCTGGAGGCGCACGGTGGTAGTGCGGCGAGCTCGGCAGAGCGCCCGGCGGCACCCCGAGGAGCGGGATGAGCGTGCGTCGGGTCGACCGGACGCACAGCGGCACCTGGAGGCGCACGGTGGTAGTGCGGCGAGCTCGGCAGAGCGCCCGGCGGCACCCCGAGCACCGTGGTGAAGGAGCGGCGATATCGGGAGAGCGCTCGGCCGCACTCGGAGGCGCGCAGTGGTACCGCGGCTAGATCCCGAGAGCACCCAGCGGTACTCGCATGCGCAGGGTGGAGCGCGACGAGCTCGGGAGAGCGTCCCGCGGCACCCCGAGGAGCAGGATGACCGTGCGTCGGGTTGACCGGACGCACAGCGGCACCTGGAGGCGCACGGTGGTAGTGCGGCAAGCTTGTGAGAGCGCCCGGCTGCACCCAGACAAGCGGGGTGAAAGAGCGGCGATATCGGGAGAGCGCTCAGCGGCACTCGGAGGCGCGCGGTGGTACCGCTGCGAGCGCGGCTGATCTCCCGGCGGCACCCCGAGCACCGTGGTGAAGGTGACGCGCGGAAACAAACATTACAACTCGCAGAGAGTTATAAAGCAGGTATGTTTATTGCGGCGCTGGGTGCAAGGGGGATTTCTCCGCCAAACTTGTACACCGGTTTGTGAAGCAAGCGTCCATTTATGGTAAAAAGCATACATATTCATTATGGTGGGCAGGTTATTAAAATTAAAGGCGTTACTATTCTAATTATTTCCAAGAACTCATTATCAAAAATCTCCTCCCCTGTCCTGACCAGATGGACACCTTTCCCAGACAGTTAGGTTCCTTCTCAGTACCTCCTTAGCATGCAGCTGCTCCCGCTATCTTATACACAAAGCCATTTCTTTATCTTGGAATTCTGGGGCCCCGAGCTTTTGTTCTTTCCCAGACTGTAATACATCCGCACTAACAAACTGTAACCGTTCGTTTTCTGAATCAAAGGAGCGGCGATATCGGGAGAGCGCTCGGCGGCACTCGGAGGCGCGCTGTGGTACCGCGGCAAGATCCCGAGACCACCCAGAGGCACTCGCATGCGCAGGGTGGAGCGCGACGAGCTCAGGAGAGCGCCCGGCGGCACCCCGAGGAGCGGGATGAGCGTGCGTTGGGTCGACCGGACGCACAGCGGCACCTGGAGGTGCACGGTGGTAGTGCGGCGAGCTCGGCAGAGCACCCGGCGGCACCCAGACAAGCGGGGTGAAAGAGCGGCGATATCGGGAGAGCGCTCAGCGGCACTCGGAGGCGCGCTGTGGTACCGCGGCGAGATCCCGAGAGTGCCCGCTGGCACTTGTCAGCGCACGGTGGTAGCGCGGAGAGCTCAGCAGAGCGCCCGGCGGCACCCCGAGGAGCAGGATGACCGTGCGTCGGGTCGACCGGACGCACAGCGGCACCTGGAGGCGCACGGTGGTAGTGCGGCAAGCTGGGGAAAGCGCCCGGCGGCACCCAGACAAGCAGGGTGAAGGAGCGGCGATATCGGGAGAGCGTTCAGCGGCACTTGGAGGCACGCGGTGGTACTGCTGCGAGCTCGGCAGTGCGCCCGGCGGCACCCCGAGCACTGTGGTGAAGGAGCGGCGATATCGGGAGAGCGCCTGGCGGCACCCCGACGTGCGGGGTCAACGAGTGGCGATACCGGGAGAGCGCTCGGCGGCACTCGGAGGCGCACGGTGGTACCGCGGCGAGATCCCGAGAGCACCCAGCGGCACTCACATGCGCAGGGTGGAGCGCGAAGAGCTCAGGAGAGCGTCCGGCGGCACCCCGAGGAGCGGGATGAGCGTGCGTCGGGTCGACCGGACGTACAGCGGCACCCGGAAGCTCACGGTGGTAGCGCGGCGAGCTCAGAAGAGCCCCGCAGCACCCCGAAGAGCGGGGTGAAGGATCGGCGTGGTCGGGAGGAGGCGGAGCGACAGCCGGAGGCGCAGGGTGGTAGCGCGGTGAGCTCGGACAGTGCCCGGCGGCACCCCGAAGAGCGCGCTGAGGGCACGGGTGAGTCGGACGAGGACTCGTCGGCACCCCGAAGGGCGGGGGGAGCGGCTCGGGCAGGTGGGACGTGCGCCCGTCACCATCCCGAGGGGTGGGTTAAGGCTCGGCGGGATCGAGTTGGCGCCCGACGGCACCCGGAGGGGTGGGATGAGGGTGCGTCGGGGTTGGGAGGATGTGCAGCGACACCCGGAGGCGCAGAGCGGTAGCGCAGCAAGCTCGGCAGAGCGCCCGGAGGCACCCTGCCGAGCGGGGTGTATATACGGAGCGGTCGGAAGGCGCACTGCGACACCTGGAGGAGCACGGTAGTAGCGCGGCGAGCTCGGGAGAGCCCCGCATCACCCTGAAGAGCGGGGTGATGAATCGGCGTGGTCGGGAGGACGCGCAGCAACACACAGAGGCGCACGCTGGTACAACGGCGAGCTCGAACAATGGTTCCAGAGCTCGGGACTCTGTAGGGTTCCAGAGGGGCTCGTAGGGTTCCGTCGAAATCTGTAGGGTTCCCTAGGGGCCCGTAGAGTCCCGTAGATTTCCGTAGGGACCTGTAGGGTTGTGTAAGTGCCCGCAGGGGTTGGTAGGAGCTTGTAGGGTGCCATATGTTTCCGGAGGGTTGTGTAGGGTTCCGTAGGGGTCTGTGGTGTTCCCTAGGGGCCTGTAGAGTCTCATACGGTTCCGTAGGGGCCTGTAGTGTTCCCTAGGGGCCTCTAGAGTCTCGTACAGTTCCGTAGGGTCCTGTAGGTTTCCATAAGCGCCCGCAGAGGTCTGAAGGGGCCCGTCCTGTTCCGTAAGGATCCACAGGGCTCCGTAGAGCTTCGTAGGTTTCCTAGAGGCCTGTAGAGTACCGCAGGAGCCAGTAGTGTTCTGTAGGGGCCCGTAGGGTTCCTTCCATAGGGGCTGGCAGTGTTCCGTAGGGGCCTCTAGGATTGTGTAAGTGCCCGCAGGAGTCTGTGGGATTCTGTAAGGTTCCGGAGGGTTCTGCAGGGTTCCGTAGGGGCCCGTAGAGTTCCGTAGTGGCTGGTAAAATTCCGTAGGGCCCTGTGGGGTTCTGTATGGACCTGTAGGGTTCCGTAGGGGCCTGCAGGGTTTCGTAGGCACCTGCAGTGTTCTGTAGGAGCCCATAGGGTTTTAGTGAGGTTCCGTTGTGTTGCTAAGGGTCTTGTAGAGTGCTGTCGGGTCCTGGAGTATTCTGTAGGGTTCCAGAGGGGCTCGTAGGGTTCTGTCAAAATCTGTGGACTTCTCTAGGGGCCCATAGAGTCCCGTAGATTTCGGTAGGGGCCTGTAGGGTTGTGTAAGTGCCCGCAGGGTTTGTAGGGTGCCATATGTTTCCGGAGGGTTGTGTAGCGTTCCGTAGGGGCCTGTGGTGTTCCCTAGGGGCCTGTAGAGTCTCATACGGTTCCGTAGGGGCCTGTAGTGTTCCGTAGGGCCCTGTACCGTTCCGTAACTGCCTGCAAGGGTCTTTAGGCTTCCGTAGGGGCTGGTAGGGTTCCATAAAGTTCCGTGGGTTCCTGCAGAGTTCTGCAAGTGCCCGCAAGGGCCTGTAGGGGCGCACAGTGTTTCTGTCAGGTTCCGTAGAGTTCCGTAGGGGCCATAGGTTTCCGTAGTGGCTGGTAGTATTCCGTCTGTAGGTTTCCGTAGGCACCTGCAGTGTTCTGTAGGAGCCCATAGGGTTTTAGTGAGGTTCCGTTGTGTTGCTAAGGGTCTTGTAGAGTGCTGTCGGGTCCTGGAGTATTCTGTAGGGTTCCAGAGGGGCTGGTAGGGTTCCGTCGAAATCTGAAGGGTTCCCTAGGGGCCCGTAGAGTCCCGTCGATTTCCGTAGGGGCCTGTAGGGTTGTGTAAGTGCCCGCAGGGGTTGGTAGGGGCTTGTAGGGTGCCATATGTTTCTGGAGGGTTGTGTAGGGTTCCGTAGGGGCCTGTGGTGTTCCCTAGGGGCCTGTAGAGTCTCGTACAGTTTCGGTAGGGTCCTGTAGGTTTCCATAAGCGCCCGCAGAGGTCTGAAGGGGCCCGTACTGTGCCGTAAGGATCCATAGGGTTCCGTAGAGCTTCGTAGGTTCCCTAGAGGCCTCTGGAGTACCGCAGGAGCCAGTAGTGTTCCGTAGGGTCCTCTAGGGTTGAGTAAGTGCCCGCAGGAGTCTGTAGGAATCCGTGGGATTCTGTAAGGTTCTGGAGGGTTCTGCAGGGTTCCGTAGGGGCCCGTAGAGTTCCGTAGTGGCTGGTAAAGTTCCCTAGGGCCCTGTACCGTTCCGTAACTGCCTGCAAGGGTCTTTAGGCTTCCGTAGGGGCTGGTAGGGTTCCATAAAGTTCCGTGGGTTCCTGCAGAGTTCTGCAAGTGCCCGCAAGGGCCTGTAGGGGCCCACAGTGTTTCTGCCAGGTTCCGTAGAGTTCCGTAGGGGCCATATTTTTCTGTAGTGGCTGGTAGTATTCTGTAGGGGTCTGTAGGGTTCCGTAGGCGCCTGCAGTGTTCTGTAGGAGCCCATAGGGTTTTAGTGAGGTTCCGTTGTGTTGCTAAGGGTCTTGTAGAGTGCTGTCGGGTCCTGGAGTATTCTGTAGGGTTCCAGAGGGGCTCGTAGGGTTCCGTCGAAATCTGAAGGGTTCCCTAGGGGCCCGTAGAGTCCCGTCGATTTCCGTAGGGGCCTGTAGGGTTGTGTAAGTGCCCGCAGGGGTTGGTAGGAGCTTGTAGGGTGCCATATGTTTCCGGAGGGTTGTGTAGGGTTCCGTAGGGGCCTGTGGTGTTCCCTAGGGGCCTGTAGAGTCTTGTACAGTTTCGGTAGGGTCCTGTAGGTTTCCATAAGCGCCCGCAGAGGTCTGAAGGGGCCCGTACTGTGCCGTAAGGATCCATAGGGTTCCGTAGAGCTTCGTAGGTTCCCTAGAGGCCTCTGGAGTACCGCAGGAGCCAGTAGTGTTCCGTAGGGTCCTCTAGGGTTGAGTAAGTGCCCGCAGGAGTCTGTAGGAATCCGTGGGATTCTGTAAGGTTCTGGAGGGTTCTGCAGGGTTCCGTAGGGGCCCGTAGAGTTCCGTAGTGGCTGGTAAAGTTCCCTAGGGCCCTGTACCGTTCCGTAACTGCCTGCAAGGGTCTTTAGGCTTCCGTAGGGGCTGGTAGGGTTCCATAAAGTTCCGTGGGTTCCTGCAGAGTTCTGCAAGTGCCCGCAAGGGCATGTAGGGGCCCACAGTGTTTCTGCCAGGTTCCGTAGAGTTCCGTAGGGGCCATATTTTTCTGTAGTGGCTGGTAGTATTCTGTAGGGGTCTGTAGGGTTCCGTAGGCGCCTGCAGTGTTCTGTAGGAGCCCATAGGGTTTTAGTGAGGTTCCGTTGTGTTGCTAAGGGTCTTGTAGAGTGCTGTCGGGTCCTGGAGTATTCTGTAGGGTACCAGAGGGCCTCATAGGGTTCCATCGAAATCTATAGGGTTCCCTAGGGGCCCATAGAGTCCCGTAGATTTCCGTAGGGACCTGTAGGGTTGTGTAAGTGCCCGCAGGAGTCTGTAGGAATCCGTCGGATTCTGTAAGGTTCTGGAGGGTTCTGCAGGGTTCCGTAGGGGCCCGTAGAGTTCCGTAGTGGCTGGTAAAGTTCCCTAGGGCCCTGTACCGTTCCGTAACTGCCTGCAAGGGTCTTTAGGCTTCCGTAGGGGCTGGTAGGGTTCCATAAAGTTCCGTGGGTTCCTGCAGAGTTCTGCAAGTGCCCGCAAGGGCCTGTAGGGGCGCACAGTGTTTCTGCCAGGTTCCGTAGAGTTCCGTAGGGGCCATATTTTTCTGTAGTGGCTGGTAGTATTCTGTAGGGGTCTGTAGGTTTCCGTAGGCGCCTGCAGTGTTCTGTAGGAGCCCATAGGGTTTTAGTGAGGTTCCGTTGTGTTGCTAAGGGTCTTGTAGAGTGCTGTCGGGTCCTGGAGTATTCTGTAGGGTTCCAGAGGGGCTCGTAGGGTTCCGTCGAAATCTGAAGGGTTCCCTAGGGGCCCGTAGAGTCCCATAGATTTCCGTAGGGGCCTGTAGGGTTGTGTAAGTGCCCGCAGGGGTTGGTAGGAGCTTGTAGGGTGCCATATGTTTCCGGAGGGTTGTGTAGGGTTCCGTAGGGGCCTGTGGTGTTCCCTAGGGGCCTGTAGAGTCTTGTACAGTTTCGGTAGGGTCCTGTAGGTTTCCATAAGCGCCCGCAGAGGTCTGAAGGGGCCCGTACTGTGCCGTAAGGATCCATAGGGTTCCGTAGAGCTTCGTAGGTTCCCTAGAGGCCTCTGGAGTACCGCAGGAGCCAGTAGTGTTCCGTAGGGTCCTCTAGGGTTGAGTAAGTGCCCGCAGGAGTCTGTAGGAATCCGTGGGATTCTGTAAGGTTCTGGAGGGTTCTGCAGGGTTCCGTAGGGGCCCGTAGAGTTCCGTAGTGGCTGGTAAAGTTCCCTAGGGCCCTGTACCGTTCCGTAACTGCCTGCAAGGGTCTTTAGGCTTCCGTAGGGGCTGGTAGGGTTCCATAAAGTTCCGTGGGTTCCTGCAGAGTTCTGCAAGTGCCCGCAAGGGCATGTAGGGGCCCACAGTGTTTCTGCCAGGTTCCGTAGAGTTCCGTAGGGGCCATATTTTTCTGTAGTGGCTGGTAGTATTCTGTAGGGGTCTGTAGGGTTCCGTAGGCGCCTGCAGTGTTCTGTAGGAGCCCATAGGGTTTTAGTGAGGTTCCGTTGTGTTGCTAAGGGTCTTGTAGAGTGCTGTCGGGTCCTGGAGTATTCTGTAGGGTACCAGAGGGCCTCATAGGGTTCCATCAAAATCTATAGGGTTCCCTAGGGGCCCATAGAGTCCCGTAGATTTCCGTAGGGACCTGTAGGGTTGTGTAAGTGCCCGCAGAAGTCTGTAGGAGTCTGTGGGATTCTGTAAGGTTCTGGAGGGTTCTGCAGGGTTCCGTAGGGGCCCGTAGAGTTCCGTAGTGGCTGGTAAAGTTCCCTAGGGCCCTGTACCGTTCCGTAACTGCCTGCAAGGGTCTTTAGGCTTCCGTAGGGGCCAGTAGGGTTCCATAAAGTTCCGTGTGGCACTGTGGGGTTCTGTATGGACCTGTAGGGTTCCGTAGGGGCCTGCAGTGTTCTGTAAGTGCCCGCAGGTGTCTGTAGGGTTCCGTAGGGGTCTGTAGGGTTCCGTAGGCACCTGCAGTGTTCTGTAGGAGCCCATAGGGTTTTAGTGAGGTTCCGTTGTGTTGCTAAGGGTCTTGTAGAGTGCTGTCGGGTCCTGGAGTATTCTGTAGGGTTCCAGAGGGGCTGGTAGGGTTCCGTCGAAATCTGAAGGGTTCCCTAGGGGCCCGTAGAGTCCCGTAGATTTCCGTAGGGGCCTGTAGGGTTGTGTAAGTGCCCGCAGGGGTTGGTAGGAGCTTGTAGGGTGCCATATGTTTCCGGAGGGTTGTGTAGGGTTCCGTAGGGGCCTGTGGTGTTCCCTAGGGGCCTGTAGAGTCTCGTACAGTTTCGGTAGGGTCCTGTAGGTTTCCATAAGCACCCGCAGAGGTCTGAAGGGGCCCGTACTGTGCCGTAAGGATCCATAGGGTTCCGTAGAGCTTCGTAGGTTCCCTAGAGGCCTCTGGAGTACCGCAGGAGCCAGTAGTGTTCCGTAGGGTCCTCTAGGGTTGAGTAAGTGCCCGCAGGAGTCTGTAGGAATCCGTGGGATTCTGTAAGGTTCTGGAGGGTTCTGCAGGGTTCCGTAGGGGCCCGTAGAGTTTCGTAGTGGCTGGTAAAGTTCCGTAGGGCCCTGTGGGGTTCTGTATGGACCTGTAGGGTTCCGTAGGGGCCTGCAGTGTTCTGTAAGTGCCCGTAGGTGTCTGTAGGGTTCCGTAGGCACCTGCAGTGTTCTGTAGGAGCCCATAGGGTTTTAGTGAGGTTCCGTTGTGTTGCTAAGGGTCTTGTAGAGTGCTGTCGGGTCCTGGAGTATTCTGTAGGGTTCCAGAGGGGCTGGTAGGGTTCCGTCGAAATCTGAAGGGTTCCCTAGGGGCCCGTAGAGTCCCGTAGATTTCCGTAGGGGCCTGTAGGGTTGTGTAAGTGCCCGCAGGGGTTGGTAGGAGCTTGTAGGGTGCCATATGTTTCCGGAGGGTTGTGTAGGGTTCCGTAGGGGCCTGTGGTGTTCCCTAGGGGCCTGTAGAGTCTCGTACAGTTTCGGTAGGGTCCTGTAGGTTTCCATAAGCGCCCGCAGAGGTCTGAAGGGGCCCGTACTGTGCCGTAAGGATCCATAGGGTTCCGTAGAGCTTCGTAGGTTCCCTAGAGGCCTGTGGAGTACCGCAGGAGCCAGTAGTGTTCTGTAGGGGCCCGTAGGGTTCCTTCCATAGGGGCTGGCAGTGTTCCGTAGGGTCCTCTAGGGTTGATTAAGTGCCCGCAGAAGTCTGTAGGAGTCTGTGGGATTCTGTAAGGTTCCGGAGGGTTCTGCAGGGTTCCGTAGGGGCCCGTAGAGTTCCGTAGTGGCTGGTAAAGTTCCGTAGGGCCCTGTGGGGTTCTGTATGGACCTGTAGGGTTCCGTAGGGGCCTGCAGTGTTCTGTAAGTGCCCGTAGGTGTCTGTATGGACCTGTAGGGTTCCGTAGGCACCTGCAGTATTCTGTAGGAGCCCATAGGGTTTTAGTGAGGTTCCGTTGTGTTGCTAAGGGTCTTGTAGAGTGCTGTCGGGTCCTGGAGTATTCTGTAGGGTTCCAGAGGGGCTGGTAGGGTTCCGTCGAAATCTGAAGGGTTCCCTAGGGGCCCGTAGAGTCCCATAGATTTCCGTAGGGGCCTGTAGGGTTGTGTAAGTGCCCGCAGGGGTTGGTAGGAGCTTGTAGGGTGCCATATGTTTCCGGAGGGTTGTGTAGGGTTCCGTAGGGGCCTGTGGTGTTCCCTAGGGGCCTGTAGAGTCTCGTACAGTTCCGTAGGGTCCTGTAGGTTTCCATAAGCGCCCGCAGAGGTCTGAAGGGGCCCGTACTGTGCCGTAAGGATCCATAGGGTTCCGTAGAGCTTCGTAGGTTCCCTAGAGGCCTCTGGAGTACCGCAGGAGCCAGTAGTGTTCTGTAGGGGCCCGTAGTGTTCCTTCCATAGGAGCTGGTAGTGTTCTGTAGGGTCCTCTAGGGTTGAGTAAGTGCCCGCAGGAGTCTGTAGGAATCCGTGGGATTCTGTAAGGTTCTGCAGGGTTCTGCAGGGTTCCGTAGGGGCCCATAGAGTTCCGTAGTGGCTGGTAAAGTTCCCTAGGGCCCTGTACCGTTCCGTAACTGCCTGCAAGGGTCTTTAGGCTTCTGTAGGGGCTGGTAGGGTTCCATAAAGTTCCGTGGGTTCCTGCAGAGTTCTGCAAGTGCCCGCAAGGGCCTGTAGGGGCCCACAGTGTTTCTGCCAGGTTCCGTAGAGTTCCGTAGGGGCCATATTTTTCTGTAGTGGTGGTAGTATTCTGTAGGGGTCTGTAGGGTTCCGTAGGCGCCTGCAGTGTTCTGTAGGAGCCCATAGGGTTTTAGTGAGGTTCCGTTGTGTTGCTAAGGGTCTTGTAGAGTGCTGTCGGGTCCTGGAGTATTCTGTAGGGTTCCAGAGGGCCTCATAGGGTTCCATCGAAATCTATAGGGTTCCCTAGGGGCCCATAGAGTCCCGTAGATTTCCGTAGGGACCTGCAGGGTTGTGTAAGTGCCCGCAGAAGTCTGTAGGAGTCTGTTGGATTCTGTAAGGTTCTGCAGGGTTCTGCAGGGTTCTGTAGGGGCCCGTAGAGTTCCGTAGTGGCTGGTAAAGTTCCCTAGGGCCCTGTACCGTTCCGTAACTGCCTGCAAGGGTCTTTAGGCTTCCGTAGGGGCTGGTAGGGTTCCATAAAGTTCCGTGGGGCACTGTGGGGTTCTGTATGGACCTGTAGGGTTCCGTAGGGGCCTGCAGTGTTCTGTAAGTGCCCGCAGGTGTCTGTAGGGTTCCGTAGGGGTCTGTAGGGTTCCGTAGGCACCTGCAGTGTTCTGTAGGAGCCCATAGGGTTTTAGTGAGGTTCCGTTGTGTTGCTAAGGGTCTTGTAGAGTGCTGTCGGGTCCTGGAGTATTCTGTAGGGTTCCAGAGGGGCTGGTAGGGTTCCGTCGAAATCTGAAGGGTTCCCTAGGGGCCCGTAGAGTCCCGTAGATTTCCGTAGGGGCCTGTAGGGTTGTGTAAGTGCCCGCAGGGGTTGGTAGGAGCTTGTAGGGTGCCATATGTTTCCGGAGGGTTGTGTAGGGTTCCGTAGGGGCCTGTGGTGTTCCCTAGGGGCCTGTAGAGTCTCGTACAGTTCCGTAGGGTCCTGTAGGTTTCCATAAGCGCCCGCAGAGGTCTGAAGGGGCCCGTACTGTGCCGTAAGGATCCATAGGGTTCCGTAGAGCTTCGTAGGTTCCCTAGAGGCCTCTGGAGTACCGCAGGAGCCAGTAGTGTTCTGTAGGGGCCCGTAGGGTTCCTTCCATAGGAGCTGGTAGTGTTCCGTAGGGTCCTCTAGGGTTGAGTAAGTGCCCGCAGGAGTCTGTAGGAATCCGTGGGATTCTGTAAGGTTCTGCAGGGTTCTGCAGGGTTCCGTAGGGGCCCATAGAGTTCCGTAGTGGCTGGTAAAGTTCCCTAGGGCCCTGTACCGTTCCGTAACTGCCTGCAAGGGTCTTTAGGCTTCTGTAGGGGCTGGTAGGGTTCCATAAAGTTCCGTGGGTTCCTGCAGAGTTCTGCAAGTGCCCGCAAGGGCCTGTAGGGGCCCACAGTGTTTCTGCCAGGTTCCGTAGAGTTCCGTAGGGGCCATATTTTTCTGTAGTGGCTGGTAGTATTCTGTAGGGGTCTGTAGGGTTCCGTAGGCGCCTGCAGTGTTCTGTAGGAGCCCATAGGGTTTTAGTGAGGTTCCGTTGTGTTGCTAAGGGTCTTGTAGAGTGCTGTCGGGTCCTGGAGTATTCTGTAGGGTTCCAGAGGGCCTCATAGGGTTCCATCGAAATCTATAGGGTTCCCTAGGGGCCCATAGAGTCCCGTAGATTTCCGTAGGGACCTGTAGGGTTGTGTAAGTGCCCGCAGAAGTCTGTAGAAGTCTGTGGGATTCTGTAAGGTTCTGCAGGGTTCTGCAGGGTTCTGTAGGGGCCCGTAGAGTTCCGTAGTGGCTGGTAAAGTTCCCTAGGGCCCTGTACCGTTCCGTAACTGCCTGCAAGGGTCTTTAGGCTTCCGTAGGGGCTGGTAGGGTTCCATAAAGTTCCGTGGGGCACTGTGGGGTTCTGTATGGACCTGTAGGGTTCCGTAGGGGCCTGCAGTGTTCTGTAAGTGCCCGCAGGTGTCTGTAGGGTTCCGTAGGGGTCTCTAGGGTTCCGTAGGCACCTGCAGTGTTCTGTAGGAGCCCATAGGGTTTTAGTGAGGTTCCGTTGTGTTGCTAAGGGTCTTGTAGAGTGCTGTCGGGTCCTGGAGTATTCTGTAGGGTTCCAGAGGGCCTCGTAGGGTTCCGTCGAAATCTGAAGCGTTCCCTAGGGGCCCGTAGAGTCCCGTAGATTTCCGTAGGGGCCTGTAGGGTTGTGTAAGTGCCCGCAGGGGTTGGTAGGAGCTTGTAGGGTGCCATATGTTTCCGGAGGGTTGTGTAGGGTTCCGTAGGGGCCTGTGGTGTTCCCTAGGGGCCTGTAGAGTCTCGTACAGTTTCGGTAGGGTCCTGTAGGTTTCCATAAGCGCCCGCAGAGGTCTGAAGGGGCCCGTACTGTGCCGTAAGGATCCATAGGGTTCCGTAGAGCTTCGTAGGTTCCCTAGAGGCCTCTGGAGTACCGCAGGAGCCAGTAGTGTTCCGTAGGGTCCTCTAGGGTTGAGTAAGTGCCCGCAGGAGTCTGTAGGAATCCGTGGGATTCTGTAAGGTTCTGGAGGGTTCTGCAGGGTTCCGTAGGGGCCCGTAGAGTTCCGTAGTGGCTGGTAAAGTTCCGTAGGGCCCTGTACCGTTCCGTAACTGCCTGCAAGGGTCTTTAGGCTTCCGTAGGGGCTGGTAGGGTTCCATAAAGTTCCGTGGGTTCCTGCAGAGTTCTGCAAGTGCCCGCAAGGGCATGTAGGGGCCCACAGTGTTTCTGCCAGGTTCCGTAGAGTTCCGTAGGGGCCATATTTTTCTGTAGTGGCTGGTAGTATTCTGTAGGGGTCTGTAGGGTTCCGTAGGCGCCTGCAGTGTTCTGTAGGAGCCCATAGGGTTTTAGTGAGGTTCCGTTGTGTTGCTAAGGGTCTTGTAGAGTGCTGTCGGGTCCTGGAGTATTCTGTAGGGTACCAGAGGGCCTCATAGGGTTCCATCGAAATCTATAGGGTTCCCTAGGGGCCCATAGAGTCCCGTAGATTTCCGTAGGGACCTGTAGGGTTGTGTAAGTGCCCGCAGAAGTCTGTAGGAGTCTGTGGGATTCTGTAAGGTTCTGGAGGGTTCTGCAGGGTTCCGTAGGGGCCCGTAGAGTTCCGTAGTGGCTGGTAAAGTTCCCTAGGGCCCTGTACCGTTCCGTAACTGCCTGCAAGGGTCTTTAGGCTTCCGTAGGGGCCAGTAGGGTTCCATAAAGTTCCGTGTGGCACTGTGGGGTTCTGTATGGACCTGTAGGGTTCCGTAGGGGCCTGCAGTGTTCTGTAAGTGCCCGCAGGTGTCTGTAGGGTTCCGTAGGGGTCTGTAGGGTTCGTAGGCACCTGCAGTGTTCTGTAGGAGCCCATAGGGTTTTAGTGAGGTTCCGTTGTGTTGCTAAGGGTCTTGTAGAGTGCTGTCGGGTCCTGGAGTATTCTGTAGGGTTCCAGAGGGGCTGGTAGGGTTCCGTCGAAATCTGAAGGGTTCCCTAGGGGCCCGTAGAGTCCCGTAGATTTCCGTAGGGACCTGTAGGGTTGTGTAAGTGCCCGCAGGGGTTGGTAGGAGCTTGTAGGGTGCCATATGTTTCCGGAGGGTTGTGTAGGGTTCCGTAGGGGGCCTGTGGTGTTCCCTAGGGGCCTGTAGAGTCTCGTACAGTTTCGGTAGGGTCCTGTAGGTTTCCATAAGCACCCGCAGAGGTCTGAAGGGCCCGTACTGTGCCGTAAGGATCCATAGGGTTCCGTAGAGCTTCGTAGGTTCCCTAGAGGCCTCTGGAGTACCGCAGGAGCCAGTAGTGTTCCGTAGGGTCCTCTAGGGTTGAGTAAGTGCCCGCAGGAGTCTGTAGGAATCCGTGGGATTCTGTAAGGTTCTGGAGGGTTCTGCAGGGTTCCGTAGGGGCCCGTAGAGTTTCGTAGTGGCTGGTAAAGTTCCGTAGGGCCCTGTGGGGTTCTGTATGGACCTGTAGGGTTCCGTAGGGGCCTGCAGTGTTCTGTAAGTGCCCGTAGGTGTCTGTAGGGTTCCGTAGGCACCTGCAGTGTTCTGTAGGAGCCCATAGGGTTTTAGTGAGGTTCCGTTGTGTTGCTAAGGGTCTTGTAGAGTGCTGTCGGTCCTGGAGTATTCTGTAGGGTTCCAGAGGGGCTGGTAGGGTTCCGTCGAAATCTGAAGGGTTCCCTAGGGGCCGTAGAGTCCCGTAGATTTCCGTAGGGGCCTGTAGGGTTGTGTAAGTGCCCGCAGGGGTTGGTAGGAGCTTGTAGGGTGCCATATGTTTCCGGAGGGTTGTGTAGGGTTCCGTAGGGCCTGTGGTGTTCCCTAGGGGCCTGTAGAGTCTCGTACAGTTTCGGTAGGGTCCTGTAGGTTTCCATAAGCGCCCGCAGAGGTCTGAAGGAGGGGCCCGTACTGTGCCGTAAGGATCCATAGGGTTCCGTAGAGCTTCGTAGGTTCCCTAGAGGCCTGTGGAGTACCGCAGGAGCCAGTAGTGTTCTGTAGGGGCCCGTAGGGTTCCTTCCATAGGGGCTGGCAGTGTTCCGTAGGGTCCTCTAGGGTTGATTAAGTGCCCGCAGAAGTCTGTAGGAGTCTGTGGGATTCTGTAAGGTTCCGGAGGGTTCTGCAGGGTTCCGTAGGGGCCCGTAGAGTTCCGTAGTGGCTGGTAAAGTTCCGTAGGGCCCTGTGGGGTTCTGTATGGACCTGTAGGGTTCCGTAGGGGCCTGCAGTGTTCTGTAAGTGCCCGTAGGTGTCTGTATGGACCTGTAGGGTTCCGTAGGCACCTGCAGTATTCTGTAGGAGCCCATAGGGTTTTAGTGAGGTTCCGTTGTGTTGCTAAGGGTCTTGTAGAGTGCTGTCGGGTCCTGGAGTATTCTGTAGGGTTCCAGAGGGGCTGGTAGGGTTCCGTCGAAATCTGAAGGGTTCCCTAGGGGCCCGTAGAGTCCCATAGATTTCCGTAGGGGCCTGTAGGGTTGTGTAAGTGCCCGCAGGGGTTGGTAGGAGCTTGTAGGGTGCCATATGTTTCCGGAGGGTTGTGTAGGGTTCCGTAGGGGCCTGTGGTGTTCCCTAGGGGCCTGTAGAGTCTCGTACAGTTCCGTAGGGTCCTGTAGGTTTCCATAAGCGCCCGCAGAGGTCTGAAGGGGCCCGTACTGTGCCGTAAGGATCCATAGGGTTCCGTAGAGCTTCGTAGGTTCCCTAGAGGCCTCTGGAGTACCGCAGGAGCCAGTAGTGTTCTGTAGGGGCCCGTAGTGTTCCTTCCATAGGAGCTGGTAGTGTTCTGTAGGGTCCTCTAGGGTTGAGTAAGTGCCCGCAGGAGTCTGTAGGAATCCGTGGGATTCTGTAAGGTTCTGCAGGGTTCTGCAGGGTTCCGTAGGGGCCCATAGAGTTCCGTAGTGGCTGGTAAAGTTCCCTAGGGCCCTGTACCGTTCCGTAACTGCCTGCAAGGGTCTTTAGGCTTCTGTAGGGGCTGGTAGGGTTCCATAAAGTTCCGTGGGTTCCTGCAGAGTTCTGCAAGTGCCCGCAAGGGCCTGTAGGGGCCCACAGTGTTTCTGCCAGGTTCCGTAGAGTTCCGTAGGGGCCATATTTTTCTGTAGTGGTGGTAGTATTCTGTAGGGGTCTGTAGGGTTCCGTAGGCGCCTGCAGTGTTCTGTAGGAGCCCATAGGGTTTTAGTGAGGTTCCGTTGTGTTGCTAAGGGTCTTGTAGAGTGCTGTCGGGTCCTGGAGTATTCTGTAGGGTTCCAGAGGGCCTCATAGGGTTCCATCGAAATCTATAGGGTTCCCTAGGGGCCCATAGAGTCCCGTAGATTTCCGTAGGGACCTGCAGGGTTGTGTAAGTGCCCGCAGAAGTCTGTAGGAGTCTGTTGGATTCTGTAAGGTTCTGCAGGGTTCTGCAGGGTTCTGTAGGGGCCCGTAGAGTTCCGTAGTGGCTGGTAAAGTTCCCTAGGGCCCTGTACCGTTCCGTAACTGCCTGCAAGGGTCTTTAGGCTTCCGTAGGGGCTGGTAGGGTTCCATAAAGTTCCGTGGGGCACTGTGGGGTTCTGTATGGACCTGTAGGGTTCCGTAGGGGCCTGCAGTGTTCTGTAAGTGCCCGCAGGTGTCTGTAGGGTTCCGTAGGGGTCTGTAGGGTTCCGTAGGCACCTGCAGTGTTCTGTAGGAGCCCATAGGGTTTTAGTGAGGTTCCGTTGTGTTGCTAAGGGTCTTGTAGAGTGCTGTCGGGTCCTGGAGTATTCTGTAGGGTTCCAGAGGGGCTCGTAGGGTTCCGTCGAAATCTGAAGGGTTCCCTAGGGGCCCGTAGAGTCCCGTAGATTTCCGTAGGGGCCTGTAGGGTTGTGTAAGTGCCCGCAGGGGTTGGTAGGAGCTTGTAGGGTGCCATATGTTTCCGGAGGGTTGTGTAGGGTTCC
This sequence comes from Numenius arquata, assembly GCF_964106895.1. Lineage (NCBI taxonomy): Eukaryota > Metazoa > Chordata > Aves > Charadriiformes > Scolopacidae > Numenius > Numenius arquata. Next base: position 293,783 of record NW_027414869.1, read on the forward strand.
GTAGGGGCCTGTGGTGTTCCCTAGGGGCCTGTAGAGTCTCGTACAGTTCCGTAGGGTCCTGTAGGTTTCCATAAGCGCCCGCAGAGGTCTGAAGGGGCCCGTACTGTGCCGTAAGGATCCATAGGGTTCCGTAGAGCTTCGTAGGTTCCCTAGAGGCCTCTGGAGTACCGCAGGAGCCAGTAGTGTTCTGTAGGGGCCCGTAGGGTTCCTTCCATAGGAGCTGGTAGTGTTCCGTAGGGTCCTCTAGGGTTGAGTAAGTGCCCGCAGGAGTCTGTAGGAATCCGTGGGATTCTGTAAGGTTCTGGAGGGTTCTGCAGGATTCCGTAGGGGCCCATAGAGTTCCGTAGTGGCTGGTAAAGTTCCCTAGGGCCCTGTACCGTTCCGTAACTGCCTGCAAGGGTCTTTAGGCTTCTGTAGGGGCTGGTAGGGTTCCATAAAGTTCCGTGGGTTCCTGCAGAGTTCTGCAAGTGCCCGCAAGGGCCTGTAGGGGCCCACAGTGTTTCTGCCAGGTTCCGTAGAGTTCCGTAGGGGCCATATTTTTCTGTAGTGGCTGGTAGTATTCTGTAGGGGTCTGTAGGGTTCCGTAGGCGCCTGCAGTGTTCTGTAGGAGCCCATAGGGTTTTAGTGAGGTTCCGTTGTGTTGCTAAGGGTCTTGTAGAGTGCTGTCGGGTCCTGGAGTATTCTGTAGGGTTCCAGAGGGCCTCATAGGGTTCCATCGAAATCTATAGGGTTCCCTAGGGGCCCATAGAGTCCCGTAGATTTCCGTAGGGACCTGTAGGGTTGTGTAAGTGCCCGCAGAAGTCTGTAGAAGTCTGTGGGATTCTGTAAGGTTCTGCAGGGTTCTGCAGGGTTCTGTAGGGGCCCGTAGAGTTCCGTAGTGGCTGGTAAAGTTCCCTAGGGCCCTGTACCGTTCCGTAACTGCCTGCAAGGGTCTTTAGGCTTCCGTAGAGGCTGGTAGGGTTCCATAAAGTTCCGTGGGGCACTGTGGGGTTCTGTATGGACCTGTAGGGTTCCGTAGGGGCCTGCAGTGTTCTGTAAGTGCCCGCAGGTGTCTGTAGGGTTCCGTAGGGGTCTCTAGGGTTCCGTAGGCACCTGCAGTGTTCTGTAGGAGCCCATAGGGTTTTAGTGAGGTTCCGTTGTGTTGCTAAGGGTCTTGTAGAGTGCTGTCGGGTCCTGGAGTATTCTGTAGGGTTCCAGAGGGCCTCGTAGGGTTCCGTCGAAATCTGAAGCGTTCCCTAGGGGCCCGTAGAGTCCCGTAGATTTCCGTAGGGGCCTGTAGGGTTGTGTAAGTGCCCGCAGGGGTTGGTAGGAGCTTGTAGGGTGCCATATGTTTCCGGAGGGTTGTGTAGGGTTCCGTAGGGGCCTGTGGTGTTCCCTAGGGGCCTGTAGAGTCTCGTACAGTTTCGGTAGGGTCCTGTAGGTTTCCATAAGCGCCCGCAGAGGTCTGAAGGGGCCCGTACTGTGCCGTAAGGATCCATAGGGTTCCGTAGAGCTTCGTAGGTTCCCTAGAGGCCTCTGGAGTACCGCAGGAGCCAGTAGTGTTCCGTAGGGTCCTCTAGGGTTGAGTAAGTGCCCGCAGGAGTCTGTAGGAATCCGTGGGATTCTGTAAGGTTCTGGAGGGTTCTGCAGGGTTCCGTAGGGGCCCGTAGAGTTCCGTAGTGGCTGGTAAAGTTCCGTAGGGCCCTGTACCGTTTCGTAACTGCCTGCAAGGGTCTTTAGGCTTCCGTAAGGGCTGGTAGGGTTCCATAAAGTTCCGTGGGTTCCTGCAGAGTTCTGCAAGTGCCCGCAAGGACCTGTAGGGGCGCACAGTGTTTCTGCCAGGTTCCGTAGAGTTCCGTAGGGGCCATATTTTTCTGTAGTGGCTGGTAGTATTCTGTAGGGGTCTGTAGGTTTCCGTAGGCGCCTACAGTGTTCTGTAGGAGCCCATAGGGTTTTAGTGAGGTTCCGTTGTGTTGCTAAGGGTCTTGTAGAGTGCTGTCGGGTCCTGGAGTATTCTGTAGGGTTCCAGAGGGGCTCGTAGGGTTCCGTCGAAATCTGTAGGGTTCCCTAGGGGCCCATAGAGTCCCGTAGATTGCCGTTGGGACCTGTAGGGTTGTGTAAGTGCTCGCAGGGGTTGGTAGGAGCTTGTAGGGTTCCATAAGTTTCCAGAGGGTTGTGTAGGGTTCCGTAGGGGCCTGTGGTGTTCCCTAGGGGCCTGTAGAGTCTCGTACGGTTCCGTAGGGGCCTGTGGTGTTCCCTAGGGGCCTGTAGAGTCTCGTACAGTTCCGTAGGGTCCTGTAGGTTTCCATAAGCGCCCGCAGAGGTCTGAATGGGCCCGTACTGTTCCGTAAGGATCCATAGGGCTCCGTAGAGCTTCGTAGGTTCCCTAGAGGCCTGTGGAGTACCGCCGGAGCCAGTAGTGTTCTGTAGGGGCCCGTAGGGTTCCTTCCATAGGGGCTGGCAGTGTTCCCTAGGGGCCTGTAGGGTTGATTAAGTGCCCGCAGAAGTCTGTAGGAGTCTGTGGGATTCTGTAAGGTTCCGGAGGGTTCTGCAGGGTTCCGTAGGGGCCCGTAGAGTTCCGTAGTGGCTGGTAAAGTTCCGTAGGGCCCTGTACCGTTCCGTAACTGCCTGCAAGGGTCTTTAGGCTTCTGTAGGGGCTGGTAGGGTTCCATAAAGTTCCGTGGGTTCCTGCAGAGTTCTGCAAGTGCCCGCAAGGGCCTGTAGGGGCCCACAGTGTTTCTGCCAGGTTCCGTAGAGTTCCGTAGGGGCCATATTTTTCTGTAGTGGCTGGTAGTATTCTGTAGGGGTCTGTAGGGTTCCGTAGGCGCCTGCAGTGTTCTGTAGGAGCCCATAGGGTTTTAGTGAGGTTCCGTTGTGTTGCTAAGGGTCTTGTAGAGTGCTGTCGGGTCCTGGAGTATTCTGTAGGGTTCCAGAGGGCCTCATAGGGTTCCATCGAAATCTATAGGGTTCCCTAGGGGCCCATAGAGTCCCGTAGATTTCCGTAGGGTCCTGTAGGGTTGTGTAAGTGCCCGCAGAAGTCTGTAGGAGTCTGTGGGATTCTCTAAGGTTCCGGAGGGTTCTGCAGGGTTCCGTAGGGGCCCGTAGAGTTCCGTAGTGGCTGGTAAAGTTCCGTAGGGCCCTGTGGGGTTCTGTATGGACCTGTAGGGTTCTGTAGGGGCCTGCAGTGTTCTGTAAGTGCCCGTAGGTGTCTGTAGGGTTCCGTAGGCACCTGCAGTATTCTGTAGGAGCCCATAGGGTTTTAGTGAGGTTCCGTTGTGTTGCTAAAAGTCTTGTAGAGTGCTGTCGGGTCCTGGAGTATTCTGTAGGGTTCCAGAGGGGCTGGTAGGGTTCCGTCGAAATCTGAAGGGTTCCCTAGGGGCCCGTAGAGTCCCATAGATTTCCGTAGGGGCCTGTAGGGTTGTGTAAGTGCCCGCAGGGGTTGGTAGGAGCTTGTAGGGTGCCATATGTTTCCGGAGGGTTGTGTAGGGTTCCGTAGGGGCCTGTGGTGTTCCCTAGGGGCCTGTAGAGTCTCGTACAGTTCCGTAGGGTCCTGTAGGTTTCCATAAGTGCCCGCAGAGGTCTGAAGGGGCCCGTACTGTGCCGTAAGGATCCATAGGGTTCCGTAGAGCTTCGTAGGTTCCCTAGAGGCCTCTGGAGTACCGCAGGAGCCAGTAGTGTTCTGTAGGGGCCCGTAGGGTTCCTTCCATAGGAGCTGGTAGTGTTCCGTAGGGTCCTCTAGGGTTGAGTAAGTGCCCGCAGGAGTCTGTAGGAATCCGTGGGATTCTGTAAGGTTCTGGAGGGTTCTGCAGGGTTCCGTAGGGGCCCGTAGAGTTCCGTAGTGGCTGGTAAAGTTCCCTAGGGCCCTGTACCGTTCCGTAACTGCCTGCAAGGGTCTTTAGGCTTCTGTAGGGGCTGGTAGGGTTCCATAAAGTTCCGTGGGTTCCTGCAGAGTTCTGCAAGTGCCCGCAAGGGCCTGTAGGGGCCCACAGTGTTTCTGCCAGGTTCCGTAGAGTTCCGTAGGGGCCATATTTTTCTGTAGTGGCTGGTAGTATTCTGTAGGGGTCTGTAGGGTTCCGTAGGCGCCTGCAGTGTTCTGTAGGAGCCCATAGGGTTTTAGTGAGGTTCCGTTGTGTTGCTAAGGGTCTTGTAGAGTGCTGTCGGGTCCTGGAGTATTCTGTAGGGTTCCAGAGGGGCTCGTAGGGTTCCGTCGAAATCTGAAGGGTTCCCTAGGGGCCCATAGAGTCCCGTAGATTTCCGTAGGGGCCTGTAGGGTTATGTAAGTGCCCGCAGCGGTTGGTAGGAGCTTGTAGGGTGCCATATGTTTCCAGAGGTTTGTGTAGGGTTCCGTAGGGGCCTGTGGTGTTCCCTAGGGGCCTGTAGAGTCTCGTACAGTTTCGGTAGGGTCCTGTAGGTTTCCATAAGCGCCCGCAGAGGTCTGAAGGGGCCCGTACTGTGCCGTAAGGATCCATAGGGTTCCGTAGAGCTTCGTAGGTTCCCTAGAGGCCTGTGGAGTACCGCAGGAGCCAGTAGTGTTCCGTAGGGTCCTCTAGGGTTGAGTAAGTGCCCGCAGGAGTCTGTAGGAATCCGTGGGATTCTGTAAGGTTCTGGAGGGTTCTGCAGGGTTCTGTAGGGGCCCGTAGAGTTCCATAGTGGCTGGTAAAGTTCCCTAGGGCCCTGTACCGTTCCGTAACTGCCTGCAAGGGTCTTTAGGCTTCCGTAGGGGCTGGCAGGGTTCCATAAAGTTCCGTGGGTTCCTGCAGAGTTCTGCAAGTGCCCGCAAGGGCCTGTAGGGGCCCACAGTGTTTCTGCCAGGTTCCGTAGGGTTCCGTAGAGTTCCGTAGGGGCCATATTTTTCTGTAGTGGCTGGTAGTATTCTGTAGGGGTCTCTAGGTTTCCGTAGGCACCTACAGTGTTCTGTAGGAGCCCATAGGGTTTTAGTGAGGTTCCGTTGTGTTGCTAAGGGTCTTGTAGAGTGCTGTCGGGTCCTGGAGTATTCTGTAGGGTTCCAGAGGGGCTGGTAGGGTTCCGTCGAAATCTGTAGGGTTCCCTAGGGGCCCATAGAGTCCCGTAGATTGCCGTAGGGACCTGTAGGGTTGTGTAAGTGCTCGCAGGGGTTGGTAGGAGCTTGTAGGGTTCCATATGTTTCCGGAGGGTTGTGTAGGGTTCCGTAGGGGCCTGTGGTGTTCCCTAAGGGCCTGTAGAGTCTCGTACGGTTCCGTAGGGGCCTGTGGTGTTCCCTAGGGGCCTGTAGAGTCTCGTACAGTTCCGTAGGGTCCTGTAGGTTTCCATAAGCGCCCGCAGAGGTCTGAATGGGCCCGTACTGTTTCGTAAGGATCCATAGGGCTCCGTAGAGCTTCGTAGGTTCCCTAGAGGCCTGTGGAGTACCGCAGGAGCCAGTAGTGTTCTGTAGGGGCCCGTAGGGTTCCTTCCATAGGGGCTGGCAGTGTTCCATAGGGGCCTGTAGGGTTGTGTAAGTGCCCGCAGAAGTCTGTAGGAGTCTGTGGGATTCTGTAAGGTTCTGGAGGGTTCTGCAGGGTTCCGTAGGGGCCCGTAGAGTTCCGTAGTGGCTGGTAAAGTTCCGTAGGGCCCTGTGGGGTTCTGTATGGACCTGTAGGGTTCCGTAGGGGCCTGCAGGGTTCCGTAAGTGCCCGCAGGTGTCTGTAGGGTTCCGTAGGGGTCTGTAGGGTTCCGTAGGCACCTGCAGTGTTCTGTAGGAGCCCATAGGGTTTTAGTGAGGTTCCGTTGTGTTGCTAAGGGTCTTGTAGAGTGCTGTCGGGTCCTGGAGTATTCTGTAGGGTTCCAGAGGGGCTGGTAGGGTTCCGTCGAAATCTGAAGGGTTCCCTAGGGGCCCGTAGAGTCCCGTAGATTTCCGTAGGGGCCTGTAGGGTTGTGTAAGTGCCCGCAGGGGTTGGTAGGAGCTTGTAGGGTGCCATATGTTTCCGGAGGGTTGTGTAGGGTTCCGTAGGGGCCTGTGGTGTTCCCTAGGGGCCTGTAGAGTCTCGTACAGTTCCGTAGGGTCCTGTAGGTTGCCATAAGCGCCCGCAGAGGTCTGAAGGGGCCCGTACTGTGCCGTAAGGATCCATAGGGTTCCGTAGAGCTTCGTAGGTTCCCTAGAGGCCTGTGGAGTACCGCAGGAGCCAGTAGTGTTCCGTAGGGTCCTCTAGGGTTGAGTAAGTGCCCGCAGGAGTCTGTAGGAATCCGTGGGATTCTGTAAGGTTCTGGAGGTTTCTGCAGGGTTCTGTAGGGGCCCCTAGAGTTCCGTAGTGGCTGGTAAAGTTCCCTAGGGCCCTGTACCGTTCCGTAACTGCCTGCAATGGTCTTTAGGCTTCCGTAGGGGCTGGCAGGGTTCCATAAAGTTCCGTGGGTTCCTGCAGAGTTCTGCAAGTGCCCGCAAGGGCCTGTAGGGGCCCACAGTGTTTCTGCCAGGTTCCGTAGAGTTCCGTAGGGGCCATATTTTTCTGTAGTGGTGGTAGTATTCTGTAGGGGTCTGTAGGTTTCCGTAGGCGCCTGCAGTGTTCTGTAGGAGCCCATAGGGTTTTAGTGAGGTTCCGTTGTGTTGCTAAGGGTCTTGTAGAGTGCTGTCGGGTCCTGGAGTATTCTGTAGGGTTCCAGAGGGCCTCATAGGGTTCCATCGAAATCTATAGGGTTCCCTAGGGGCCCATAGAGTCCCGTAGATTTCCGTAGGGACCTGTAGGGTTGTGTAAGTGCCCGCAGAAGTCTGTAGGAGTCTGTGGGATTCTGTCAGATTCCGGAGGGTTCTGCAGGGTTCCGTAGGGACCCGTAGAGTTCCATAGTGGCTGGTAAAGTTCCGTAGGGCCCTGTGGGGTTCTGTATGGACCTGTAGGGTTCCGTAGGGGCCTGCAGGGTTCCGTAAGTGCCCGCAGGTGTCTGTAGGGTTCTGTAGGGGTCTGTAGGGTTCCGTAGGCACCTGCAGTGTTCTGTAGGAGCCCATAGGGTTTTAGTGAGGTTCCGTTGTGTTGCTAAGGGTCTTGTAGAGTGCTGTCGGGTCCTGGAGTATTCTGTAGGGTTCCAGAGGGGCTGGTAGGGTTCCGTCGAAATCTGAAGGGTTCCCTAGGGGCCCATAGAGTCCCGTAGATTTCCGTAGGGGCCTGTAGGGTTATGTAAGTGCCCGCAGCGGTTGGTAGGAGCTTGTAGGGTGCCATATGTTTCCGGAGGGTTGTGTAGGGTTCCGTAGGGGCCTGTGGTGTTCCCTAGGGGCCTGTAGAGTCTCGTACAGTTTCGGTAGGGTCCTGTAGGTTTCCATAAGCGCCCGCAGAGGTCTGAAGGGGCCCGTACTGTGCCGTAAGGATCCATAGGGTTCCGTAGAGATTTGTAGGTTCCCTAGAGGCCTCTGGAGTACCGCAGGAGCCAGTAGTGTTCCGTAGGGTCCTCTAGGGTTGAGTAAGTGCCCGCAGG